>NW_024066063.1:0-446082 GCF_014898435.1 Botrytis sinoallii
AGAAACCAAGAGAGAACTTCAGAATTTTGAAGAAGCAGAGCTCAGGGGTTGATGGGAGTTTTGTAGTCATTCGTCGAGTGCTGGCAGCTCCGAGTATGCGACAAATGTATCCCTGTATCTGTTTTGAGAAGCTTTTAACTGCAACTTCTATCCAAGTATTCCCCCCCCCCCCCCCCCCCCCCCAAATTATAATACGCAAACAGTAATGAAAGTGACAGGGGCCGTAGATTCTTTACCGTTGATCACAGAATTCCTTGTTGTACATCAAGATCAGGGATCGTAACGAGCGCGGATATCCACTCTTGAGCTTTCTGTTTATGTATCGGCAAGATAATAGACATGTACAGCTTCTCCTTTGTAGATTGTTTCTATGTACATTATGTTGAATTCTATCTTCCGCGTGCTATGAAGGCGTTTAGACGTTCGTTGTCGATGCTCGCATGGTCCTCCTCGGTGCCCTTCTCCTTTTATATTTAGCGATAGCTACTTGAAATTATGGGTCGGCGATAACTTTAGAGATTCGGCAGTGGTTGATGATCAGGGATGCGATCTTGTGTGAAGGGTTGCTGCTCTTATGAAATTAGCATTCTGAATAGTAAACGAGAAAGGGAGTATTCGTCTGTGCAACTGCGCGGTGAATATCTGAGACCGCAGGAAAATGCTGGGATCAGATGAGCTCCAGTCAATCTGTGGATTATACTTGAGGGTTTCGCCTGGAAGGACGAAAGTCTGACTCTGGCATAGACCATTGCTGCTGAGATGAGGTGCATGTCAGTGATGTAGCGTTGTCGAAAATGAACCAATTTAGGATAGAGTGTGATGAGTTCTGCCAAAAGTTCTAGCCTAAAGATGAGCAGAGCATCCAATGTGCGCCGGGGGTGTATGCGACTTGCTCTGGAGATTTAGATTGGCTTCGGGAAGAGATACGTACAGAGGCAGCCGGGCTCAATTCTCATCATGGGAACGAATAACGCTAGTGTTGTAGCTATTATTATCCAAACTTCTCTCTATGAGGCTTTGATGTGATTGGTGTGTTGATGATGGATATGAATTATAGAAGTTTCTCCGTCATATAAGTATGTTGCTGAAGTATCAAAAAGAGATATGGTAACAGTTTTCGATTTCGAGCGGGGTGGTTCGAGAGTGTATAAAATATTTAGTACCTAGGTATGGGTAGGAAGTGTCGAGGCTTGCTTGTAGTTAGGGAAGGAACGTATTCTCCTTAGAACGGTCTTCGAAAATTTGTGCCTTTGCTTTCCAGACCAGTCTAAAAGGCCACCGGACCAATCCATATTTCGTAAAAGCAAACTCACGTATTCAAAATTAGCCACGCCATACATGGAGTAATTTCAAGAATGTAGAAACATACCGTATACTTTTGATAGTGTTTATAAAGTCGGAGGTACGATTCTCCTAGGATTACCATGAGAGAACCGTAGAGGCTATATGCAAGTAGGGTTACATCATTAGTGGTCCTATCAGATACCTATATCACGGTTCTCCTCTTCTAGTCAAGAATCTAGACTTGTACCTAAGTATAGTGATCAAACCCAAGTTACAGGCTTCTGCAACGTTCAAAAATGTCGCAATATTCTCACGTCTAGATGACAGAAATCATACCTTTTCCTTTCGGATGATATGCTTCTTCTAGGCTTTCAAACTACTTCTGTACCATTATGAAGATAGAAAAATCTTAAGAAGAAAAGACTACTTAGTACGAGATAGAATTAAATTGACTAGATGGTTTTACATGATTTTCTAATTTACAGCTTGTTCCTACCAAAATCCAGCAAATCATCACAGCTTATCATACATTGGAAGAATCATACCACCAATGAGTTTACTGCGAGTGGTTTCAATCCTACAGTGCAACCACGTCACCTGTTCAGAACAGCTCTCAAGCCTATTAATATCTCAGGGTTTAAAGGATAATATCAAAGAACTGTGGTTGTCTTTTGTTTGAAAGTTGGAAGCTTGTCTAGACAGCTTGAGAAATATCAGCTTGATGAGGTATGACAGGTGGTCATCTGCTATTATGCCTTCCTTCAATGATAGTGGTGTTGAGATTCCGGAGGCACATTGCATGTTGTCTGCACCACTCGATCTCAATGTCATATTAGTCGGCGATGCCACGCAGCGAAGAGTCTAAATGACTACCCATATTCTCCCATAGAACAAAAAATTTGGTTTTAAAGCCAGCCAAGGCGTTTTATTTACTACCATACATAAATGAGAACGATTACCTAAATAAAAGAAGAAAACGACACAAGAGAACAATAGACATTAAGTTGTACAATAGAGGCTAGCTCGTTGGGTTCGCTTTTCTGCCCACCACCCATTTCACGAAACATGAGTAGTTTCAACCCCCTCTTGCTGGTAAATAACCATTCAGCATCTCGCAATGTCATCCCTATAAGTTATACAATGTACATCCACAATTTCCATTGCGCCATAAGAAAAGCCCGGAAACAATAATAGAGTGACCAAATAAACAAAAGAAGAAAATAAAAACACAAGAGGAAAAACCACATCCAACGATCCAAGCATGATCCTAATATCCCAAACAGATTCTACATATAAATGCAGATAGAACGATGATCCAAGTCGGCTACCGAGTTATCAAAGCCTTCCTAGAAGAGAAAGATAAGACTGATGATTGTTTGTCGGTCTGGTAGATGGTATAAATATCGCTAATTTGCATAATCGATATCGTGCGTTGCTATGCTGCGCCGCGAGAATTTGTAGAGCGAACATATGTAAGAGTAAAGACAGTAAGCTTTGCGTGTTTGAACGATGAGTTGGCTGGCTGATTGCAGTCGTTGAGTCGAAACCTCAAATGTCTGGGGGGAAATATGACTGATAGACTGGCGTGAATGGAACACCTCGTTGTGACATGAAAGGCCTGAGTCTATAAGGCACGATAGTAGGCGCAGTATACCCGGTGTCTTGATCCCATAGATCTAAAGTGTCATGTCCGCTTTCCATCCACGCTCTCAACTCATGCAAGAATGTTTCTCCACGGTACCTCTTGTGAAAAAGGAAATGCCACTTGTCCTTTGAGCTCATTCACATTCTCTCGGAGATCGTATATCTTTAGAAGATTTACAACAAAGGTGGAGATGTCTTCGCAAGTTATCTCCTCTCCCGTGGCAATGTCTAGAGGCAAAGGCACAAATGCCAAATGAAACTCGCGGATTGTAAAATCACGGACTCGACGCTGCAAGACGTCGCTACCGGCGATCTGCTGAGGGGTGACTCTATGGAAACCGCCACTGATAGGATGAGATAGGAGTCGATAGATGTATATTTTTTGAGCGTTCAATATCTCGGCCCATAAAATATACATACAAAGAGCGATCCTGTTGGAAAGTGGCCGAATTTGGTGGAAAGAGGCCCGTCAAGCGACGCGCACCAAGACGAAGCACGCGCTCGATAGCCAAGAAAGGTCCCCTACAGCAAGGACATGTGTGGTTGCTGTTATCCTTCCATTTTTTCAAACAACAATAGTGGAAGTTTTGATGACCACAAGATGGAATTGAGGCGGTCGAACAAACCATTATCTCGCATGTTCGGCAGTCTTCATTCTCATGAGGATTAGAACCAAGTGAGGATAGACAGATCACACATTCTCTATCCATCTCGTTGGAGACTTCTGCCGGTGCCATGTCGAGTCGTTAATGGTTCGTTGAATTGAGAGAATATGAATCCACGCTTCTGTGAGCGTGAAACTTGTTCAAAGGAAAGTAAAAGAATTGGGAGGGGAAGTTGAGTAATTATAGCTAAATTTTCAGCGTGTTACTAATATTTTAGTTTACATACCTAGTTGAATTGATTCCGCCTGGGTAGCATCAGGTCCTAACGTTGCCGATCTAGCCTTTTATATGCTAGACACCATCGAAGTTATTATCAAAACGGAAGTTTACAAGGAAGTATGGCTTGGTACCAGTTACTCAGAGGTCTATCAAGCTAGAAATTTCTCTCTGCCCGCAGAAGAGAGCGAAAAATCAAGGCTTCCTTGACGCGATTTATTGCCTAGAGAATCCCTACGAATGGCAGGGAGCAATCGCATTCAGATGAGTTTGGATGCCCGCACCAGGGATACCTAAAGTACCTTCCAGTATCTCTACGCTCTTGTAAAATTCAATATGAGTTCAATTCATGAAGTGAGGACCGAGATAGTTAATACTTTTCTACGGTAGTAAGTCGGAGACTGAGGAATTAACACTCGATTAGTTGGGTATATCACTTGAAGAACCAAGTATCTCAACAAACAAACTAAGAGATACGAGTGAGAGAATACGTAGAAAATCTTGCACTGAATATGCCTATTCTATTGTTTCTTTTGATCCTTTTTAGTTTTGGCCTATTCTGAAAGGTTTGGTACGTACTCGCCGTGATTTAGTACATCACCAGTGTATGCACGGATTGACGGGATACTACCAAAATGGACTTGTAAATATCTCTTGATATATTGAATTAGATATTTTCATAATTATTACAATCATTCATTAGATTTAAAACAATTGAACAATTGAATCATAAGTATCAATATTAAACAATTGAAGAATGAATTTATTAGAAATTTCGAAAGTTGGGAAATGTCCAATCAATACATACACCCACTGGTGCACCCACCAAGATGGAAGATCGAGCAACTATTTCTACAGCAGGTTTCTTTTGAATGACCCTATACGAATACTTGCCATGTTCTATAAGATCAACGAAACTTATTAGCCTCGCTGGAATGTATACCACAACCTGGTCATATTTAATCATTCAGAAAATCAAATAGCCGACGATTAAGGATATTTCGCTGATTGAGAGTGCGATAATCCCATTAATTGAAGTCACTTAAGTCTTGAGATGTACCCCTAGTTGAGGACATCTTAATGATGTTCAGAAATCAAGATCAACTGAGGAGAATACCGCGTCAGGTCCATTGTCGCAAACCGCTGATGATTGGATTCCATCAGAATTATCGATGGTCGTCATCATACACTTCTTTGGTAGGGATTAAGTTGTTCAATTGCCAGACCCCACCTAGACACTTATGCACCAATAAGGAGGTCAAAGTCCGCTTAGCTAGTCGAATAGCTTGGTATTCTCAGCACATAGCTCTGTATATTCTATTGAGAAGATATTTCCAATCCATCGAGATTGGGACCAATAATCTCAATCTCATCCAACAATATTCCACTGCCGAAAGTATCCTCGGCAGGTACTCTCCGTGCTCTCGGCACTCGTATCACCAGAAATGAAGTAAAGCACACCAATATCGTGTGGAACAACACCCTTAGATTGATCATGCTACCTACCCGATGCTAATTTACTGTTAAAAAAATTGTATCATTCACACATTGATTCTTTCGCATCGAATGATTTAGATCACATGAATTTGAATACTGTATCGCTGTCTCATATTTATCACAGAGAACATCTATCAATGTTGTCCCTTCTCCAAATCACACATGAAATATTTTTGGATTTCTTCGACAGCACCCTCGAACAAAAGAATTTTGGCGAGGAACGCTAACACCATGGGAACACCATGGGAATTCCCGCAGCACCATGCCTTGGCACTGCTGTAGAAAGTGACAATGTCATTTCTTGGTGCAATAGACCTAGATTACCGACATCTCATGGTGTTCTCTACTGTTCCCGCCTTTTAATCATTAAGGTTGGGACTCTAGAACCATTGAAGGAATTGATAAAGGAAGGTGCTAGCCTAAATGGGCATACAATATATGATAAGTTCGACGCCAGAGCCCTAACGGATATGGCTGGTCCAATGGTAACCATGTACATTTCAATAAAATCCATTTTTCTTCGCTCTTGTAGATGCGGAGGAGGCTTAAGAGCAGCACTGCTGTGGATCTATATTATATGTCGATCCGCGACAGTAGCACTAATCATATTAACTAATTACATGGGCAGTCTTAACAACAATATTCAAAGGATTCCATGTTAGGGAACCAGAGTTTAGTGCCGTTCTTAGTCAGATCGTCGTATTTTCACGGAAATATTGGAATAGACTACTGCCAAGGCCCCGAGACTGGAAGTATAATCTTGACTGTGAACCCCAAACGGACTTGGACCCTGTATCTAACTTATCCCTAATATCATCTGACGCTATCAGACCAACAATCCGGAAAACCGGAGTCATTCGCGATGCAGCTCTGACCAGCTGGCGCTCAAAGTATCATGGAGGGATGAAAGGAAATGATATTTAGATAGTTAAACAATCAATCATTCCACATTGCGACCAATTCAATCATAGTTTTCGTACATGTAAATAGATATACAAGTGAAGATTTTCACGATATAATTCATTTTGACAAAGGAAAGAACCGGGGGGCTCTGCGTTACCTTCAAGATAGTCATTGTTTGCACTGCACTAGTTAGCTTCGTTCTTGGAAAAAACGGCGATGGAAACTAAAGTTTTCCAGAACCAGATCATTTTCAGGCACAGCTCCGAACTACATGTTCACATAACCTTTCGTTTGTTTTGTTCTGAGACAATTCATCAATTGAAGCAATTTAGCGCGAGGAAAAGTCTTGGGTCACATAATGTTAAGTCATCAAAAAGAAATGGCTGGATTGGTACACATCAAACCCGCAACCGGAGAGGTAAGTAGTTGTCTAGGTAACTCATGATTATAACTTACAAAACATGTATTGAAATGCGCAATTATGGAGATGTGTTTTTATGTTGATTTCTTGCGTTCCACGTGATAAATATCATCAGCAAGGTTTGACGATCAAGAATCTACTCTCTGTGAACTCCAGCCAGAAAATTGAAAGTTCTAGCAGGACTAGAATACTAACCATACTTTTCTTATGTTGAATGAAAAGGAAAAGGGTAGGAGGATGGCTAAGCACCTTGAAGTTCCACGTTGTAATGCGTTCTGTCTTGAAGAAGCTCTCATCACAAGTTGCAAAATTTATGTTTCAGGTATGAGCCTTTTCGATCCATTTCTTACACGTTCAAATTCTATCTTCATCTTTGGACGGAATGGTATAGAAAAGTTATTCGATCTTTAGAGTAGCTAAACTATAGAAACACAAGTGAACAAACACAAATATACATACAAACCAGCCGACAAAACTAACACTATACCCCATGAACCAAAAACTACTATTCTCCAGCTTACGATGAAAGCTGTACCACCGAAAAGAGCAATTTAAAGTGATTTGAACGATGAATGGCTATAGAAAGCTGAAACCCTTTACCGCTCGCCTTTCCTGATGATATCCAATTTTCTTTCTTCTTGCATGTCTTTACAATGGGCATCGGGGAATCTCTTGCACCATTTTATTGATAATCAAAAACATGCAAACAAGAGTTGACGACTTCATCAGATATCTAAGACAGAGCCCTTGTGATAAAGATCGTAATATTCATGATCGCTCACTTCATTCCTTTCATCTAATCCCAAGATCACAGGAAAGGAAGCGAGAGTATCGATGATGATTTACAAAACTTATACACATCGAGGGGCTGTGAAGTCTTGGGCCTAGCTCTTGTACCCTTTCAATTCCTTTGAAGTCCTTTGCGAAATTAGACTTCTTTTGCAATCGAGTGATAGAAGTATATCAGAATCGAAACTGATAAAGAAGTTTATGCCATCAAATTATACAACGCGCCCTTCACACTTCATAAGCTCTTTTTGAATGCATTGCCATCCTAGGAAAGCGTGAAAAGTTAGCTTACATGTAACAACATTACAATTTGAAAACCAATAATTGGGGTACTTACATGAGAATATATATGTTTAATTTACAAACCCTCATTTCTCATCTGATGTCTTGTTCTTTCTCCCAGTCCAGTCCCTTGGAGGATTTCTTGATGGAGGATTTCTTGACGGGGAATTTCCTGATGGAGAATTTCCTGATGGAGAATTTCTTGATGGATGTCCTCGCAGATTGAGTCATTTTAGCAAATTTACGAGAGAGCTTTTTGCGCCGACCAACTTCTGTAGGCGAGGCATTCTCAATACCATGAGTCTTTTCATCCTCCACATCATCAGCTACTGCTAAGGTATCAGTTGATCCCTCTAAAACAGACAATATGGCCTGGAGGTCGGCTTCATGAAGTTCAACGGAATGCAACTGGGAACGAGAAAATTTAGCTCGTGCCCGCCAGGATCTCATCCCAGAGAAAAGACCGCGACGTCTTGTTCTTTGAGAAATCTTTTGGAGATCTAAACATTTCATGACGGTGCGTCTTGTGTTATGATTGCCGAGGACCGGGTAAGACTTCAAAGAGGCAGAAGTGGAAGATAGAGTGACCGATCTGGATACATGTTCCAAATGCGTAACGGAAGAAGACGTAGTCACCCGTGGCACATTCTGATCAACTGAATGCGTAACAGGCTGTGCTGCGGTCATGGGAGATGCAGTACCAATACTCTGTGCAGTATTGAATCTCTCAATATTCTCAGGATTCCATCTCACATAAGCGAGACTCGGTCCTGATGATCGTTTAAGACCAGGTCTAGAGAGCCTCGTTGATGGAGATGTCACTGTATTGGAATTGTTTGGCTTCATTTCTGGATACCTCACAGCGCGAATCCATTCTTCCAACGTCTGACAGAAGCTTGTCAAGAACGCACGTGCCGAATGCAAGAACAAATCGGTTATAATCATCCAAAGTATTTCTAATTATGCTTTCCGCGTAGTATTTTCTCTTCTTCTGTTCCTCGGTAATATTCTCCATCTGGAGCGTAGCTATTACAGTATTTTCAAATGAATGCCCGTGATCAGGTACTATTGTGATCTGCTTTAATGCTTGAATCTCGAGTCTTATCCAAGAACGCATGAGACCCTTAGCATCCGGATCATTTCTGAAAATTTGCTTGCAGATCTCGATGGAGTCAAGGGCCAGCCCTGTGCAAACAGAATGACAGTACATCGTCTTTTCGTAGATTAATCGCCGAAGGGCGACAAGTTCCACACGAGAGTAAGTACCGTTCTTAGAATGGCCTTCTTGGGCCGAAGACTGATGCATCTGATGATCTATTCTGCGATTCTTGATACGCATTTTGACGTATTCAAGCTCGAGTGGTATGTCGATAAAACGACCCTCAAAGATAGTCATGCGACGAGCCTTCATAGTGTCTGTGTTGCATTTAGGGCACTTGGGATCTTCATAAAATTTATCTTTTATGCAATTTAAGTGAAGAATGCAATTGCATGGGTGCAATACAACAAATTGTTGAGCTTTATGAATATCCAAATAGCATTCCTGACATTGTGTGTCTTCATCTGAGTCTTCTTCATCCGAGCTTTCTTCATTTGTTGGCATATCGTCCCTGGTTGTAACGGAAGTAACTTCTTCATTGGACAAAGTTTCTTCATTATTGGAAGTCTTTTTGTTGACGAAGAAAAATTCATTCTTATGCCTTGTTAAGTTCGTTTGGATGACACTTGCATGATCTACACTCGGCAATGAGGTACGAGACGTAGCTCCGTTGTTTTTGATAAAGTGGTCGTTCATTGTGAGTGTTTCGTGGGTATGTTGTTGACTTTTCTAAGGAATCATCAGTTTAATGTGCGATAAAGCTCTGAACGTTCTACTTACAGATATTCGTTCCTGCGATTAATGTTTTGGTAGTAATGTGCAAGCAGAATGCCGAAGTTAAGATGTGGAGATCAATGCCACTGATGAGAGGGGAACAGACAGTGGGTGTGAATGATAATGATATGAAGGAATCTCAATTGGGAATTGAAGAAAAATGGAATGATAGAGTTGGGTCAGGATTAATGTTGAGGAAATTGGATTATTGACAGGAGCAGGTTAAAACTCCGGGTAAAATTTGGCTAGTGTACAATAGTCGATCTACTGGGTTGTCGGAAATTTTTCACACACTGCGAAGAAAATGTGATTGAATCGTACGAATATTGTGCTGAATCTGAAAAAGACTTGATTTAATGGAAGAAGATCATTGACATGTAAAAATGTGAGAGTAAACTTGATATGCTGTGGGTATGGAAATGGAGGCTCCTTTCTTCAAACGAAGGGACCAATCTCTTGATCCTACCAACTATTAGAAAGGTAAGAACCTTTACTTGGCACCCCAGCACACAGGTGTTCATGAAAGTTATAGCAGAAGGGAGCTAGCCTGGAAAGGTAAAGCAGGTCCGCATGCCTTCAAAAGCGAGATCAATCGCTTCCGGAGCTTGCCACAACCCTAACCCACGATGAGCGTAAATTCTTAATCCTTGCTAGTCTTCCTCGGATTTTATGAAAGAATACGATATCCATGATAGACTATAAGCTGGAGCCCTCAGTATGTTAAAGTTCACAGACAGCCGCTGGGTAGAAAAGAATTAGTCTTGGGTCTAAAATACTGAGCTGCTCAATTAGTCTATGTTTTACTCATTCACGGAATGAATAAACCTTCCATCGCTAAGTGATTTAGAGCGGCAGGGACTAGTATCATCTCAATGTATCCTTCCACCCCACTTAACAGAAAAAAAGTGGGAGAGGTATTAGATGCCACATAGAATAACTCACTCTTCATTGCGGTCAGAAACAAATTATTACTGTCCCGATTGACTTATATACAGGTAGACATAAATTGAGATATCAACATTGAAGTCGAATTAAGGAAAATGTCCGTGCAGATTAACGGCTGTGGCGTTTTCGGTTATGCAGGGGAAACGGCATCCAATTTGGATTGCGATCACCAAATAACACCATAAACAAATATTCACAGCAGTATTATCCCTACGTGAAGACATGTGAGAGAATACAGGAGCAATCGTTCATTTGGTTGGTGAAATAAACATGATTTGTTCTATTATTTTAAGGGTGTATCAATATAATGATGAATACACTCGCTGCTTAAGTAATTCTTAGACTATTTTAAATCAGAGGCTAGCTATTATTCAATCATGTTCTGCATCGATGAAAATTGACAAGTCGAACCGAAAAGCGTTTTCGATCAAGGACGGGATCTACTGCCAAGTGTCAGATCTGCGCGCTATGATCATTCCTGCAATGGGATTCGCTAACGAGTCCGCCGGGAATAGGCGATCATCGGTATTTACCCAAGCTTGAGTTTGATTTTAGTTAGCCCTCGCCGAATATCTCCTGTAATGCGTGAGTTCTGGATAAAGATGAATGCCCTCAGTGTAACGATCCGTTGATCATATCTAATGAAGGTATAGTTTAGCAAATCTGAATCAATCGTCATGAAATTGCTTAGCTTATTTATTAGTGTGGGGTCAAAATAACTCTCATATATAGCGACCGGCCCTTGTAAGTCCGTAAGAAAGATTCCAGACTCCTTTTGTCTCCATTCGTTGCTGAGATACATATGACATAGAAAGTAATTTTATGAAGCATTTTTGTCCTCATTTCATCTATCTTATCCATCACATTCTTCAATTTTGTTTAAGCGTCAATCTGCTCCTTCGATTGGTTGGCTACCAGAAAACAGTCCGATCCAATCCAATGTGTACTTTTAAGTCCAGATATTGAGCGATGGACCAATGACGGATATCCAGAATGCGTTCTCTCACAAGCGGCGACGACTAGATCGAAACGGGGCTAGAATCGTCTACAATGAGCAAGACTGATTTTCTCAAGCGAGTTCGTCCCACATGCCTTACGAAAAATGAGTGCGATCATGATTTAGTCAAGCCAAAGAAGTAGGTTTCTGAAAGTCAGCGAATCAAAACCCAGATTTTTCGTGTGATGGGCTAGGCTGAGAAGATCTGCGAGCTTGGCAAGACTCCCTATTACCTTGTACAAAAGATGTTGCAACTAATAATGTTTTGCTATTGAATCTCGGGACCAAATCAGGTATTTGCATTTATCTGACCTTTGACTGACAGAAAATTGGTAATATTTTGTAACTTTAAAATTGCGAAAATAAATTACCAAATGATATGGATGAAGCTTTGCTACATCCAATCATTACTTTGTATTCGTATGAAGCGCTGTGAGAAGCAAAACTGAATACTGTTGGCAAAATAGCCAGAATTAAACTCCCTTGTATAGTGATTGAAGCCGATTCGCCGTCGATGAACACCGTCGAGGACTGCCTGCCCATACGTCCAGTTAATTCAAGTTTTCTCAAAGAACTCTTGCTTTGCTATTTCGAAGGATTAACCTAACTCTTACATCCACAGATGATGGAAACACCAGTACCCTATGCATCACCCCTTGAAGCAGCGATGATCTACTTGTGCAGCTATAAAACAAGGAATTTCGAGTCTAGGTGCACATGCCACAAGACAGTAAACTATGAGAGGGGCACATTGGCATTTATTTAGCGGCAAAGTTGCATGCTTTGAAAAAGCCTGGGTGTAAGAGTCATAATCTTTGTTTGCGGTGGATCTTCATACTTTCTCGGGCGCGCATTCATATAATCCAATTTTGTGCGAAATACCAGATAAAAAGAGTTCAAACATCCAGTCTGTTAGCTCTTTCAAACATTATCTGAATGAATTTCTACCTGCCCAAATTCCAGATTATGATTATTCGAAGGATCTGTGGTTTGGCTAATTGCAGAGATCGAATGCTGGGGAAAGCAACTTGAGTAGAAGATACGCAACCAGGATTTGACTCCATACATCTTCAAAATCTTCGGTACGAAGACTATTCACGTATTAGTATTTAGATCTTTTTACTGCCATTATTACAAGTTGCCACTACTTAGAGATTCTCGCAACTTCACAACCATAAATGTAAAGACATCCTATGTCTGCCAGCATCAACGAAGACGCCTGTTGTTCTAATGTCATTTCGAATTTACAATAATTTACAACATCTACAACAATGACTTCATCAAGGCCATCTCAGGATTCTAGTTATCACGAAGACAATCCAGATGATATCATAAAGAGCCTTAGATACAAATTGTTGGGAGCCTACTGATTTATTGGGTGGTAAAGAGTTATGCCTCCAAAAATTCATTAGACGGAAAAGAAAGAAAGAAGGGCAGAAAATTAGACAAGGATCCAGGTAACAAACAGCAAGTGTTGAGGTAAAAAGCAAGAAAACGAAAACCGCAGTTGGATTGCTCGTTATTTGAAGGGCTTGTGATTGATCTTACCGATCAAGTTTCTGGAAGGGCCATCCATTAGATAGGAAAATTTGTAACACTGCTGTATCTTTTCTGCTTGTACCGTCGACTGATGAAATCATAAGTCGCTAGCGTGAAATTGTAAATCGTTTGTATAATGACATGTATTGCTAGCGTAGATTCGTATATCATTGTTGTAAGATTATGACCTTCTATAGTATATTGTGAGTTAATTAAATGGAAGAGCCTACAGAGGCAAAGAAAATACTCGAAGAGGTCAGACCTCGTTTACGGACAGAATGTGTGCGTTCAAGTGTGTAGGGACGGGTGTAGGGAGGGGTGTAGGGAGGGGTGTAGGGAGGGGTGTAGGGAGGGGCCTCGATGACGAGTTGTTATTAACCGTATTAGTTATCGTGTTCTTTTCAGGACAAAAGTAGCTTTCAATTGAAAAGTGTAATTTAGGATGCGATGGATTAGCAAGTGCTTTCGTTTGTCCGCATCGCCAAATGCCAAGGAAGTTGAAGACGGCTGAATATGTCTCAGGTGCGAGTCATGGACGAGCGTCCGATGATTAATGTTCCGTTGAACAGTCAACGTTTTTTGTTTATTCTTTTATTGTCGTCGTCACTCAACAATGCCAATTATGTGAAAGTCAAAACTAACCAATTTAATCCTTACATTACCTAGTCAATAATGTGCAGCTACCGAGATGAACATCCGGATGATTTCCATTTTTTGACATAAGATACAGAATTCCAAATTACATGATTATGTCTCCATCTCTTTGGCCTGAACGTATGGAATAGTGACATGATAGATAGAGTCTAGTCAACAGACCCAATCTAGCATCGTAAGATCAGAGCTTGGAATACCTAGGTAGGATTGAAAGATGGGAAGGGACGATGAGAGAAAAATCAGGCAAGAACTGAATCAGGCACGGTCAGGCAAACGCTGAACGAGAATGCAGAGGGCAGAGGAAAGAGGATATCAGAAGAGTGAAAATGGATGGGGTGCATGGTCCGTGTTATCGTGAGGAGCCTGCTTGATTGTTGAAAGAGGATTATGAGCATTCGAGATGAAAAGACTCGATGATAAATCAATTAATACATCCTACGTGCACAGAATCTCATGTTACACATCTAGACTCCGCTCGTATCTATAGTCAACTCAATGTATGTTAGAACATCAGAGCTATCTATCCAGGAGGAAAAGAGGTTCAGAGTAAGTACATGTACATGTAAGTATTATATTTTTATTGGGTATTCTTAAAGAAACGCAGATCTAGACTTCAAAGTGTCTTTTGGTATCTCCAAGTGTATAGCAAAACATACGTTTCTTCACAAATAATTTGCGCAACTCAAGTTCTGGGCTCCGGGGCGCGTCTCTTTTGCGTTCCTCCTTAGGTCTCGCTCTCAAGTTGCAGTCCTTACTTTCTCCTCCTAAATTTACTACCAACCCCTGGTCCCCCCTTCGCTCCACTATTCCTCAACTTCAACCTCTTGTAATTCTGTAGACTGCCTGCAGTAGCTTTGATCTTCCTGGCAGCCTTCTTGACTTTCCCTTCCCTGTTAGCCTCCAGATTTTTCTTTTTCGTCTTATCTTGATCTGGTCTCCTGTACCGCGTTCCTCCTTCTGAAGCTGTATATTCGGAAGCGGAATCAGAATCGAAGTTGCGACCGTCGAGTGGAAATTCATCAGGATGTGGGAATTCGTCATTGTCAGGTGGAGGGAACTCATCATCGAGTTGAGTTTCGGGTATAGTTTCGAGGCGAGTATGCGGAAGCGCGAGTTCGTCTTCGCTTTCTGACACATTGTGGTAATTTTTAGATGGCATGGCTCGGAGGGCTTGGTACGATTTGGCTTAAGATTTACACGACGGGTGGTACGCTTTTGACCTCTCTTTTTGTATGTTCTTTTGGGTGCCTCTGTCGCTTCTTCGGGCTCAGAATCGTACATAGCTTCATCGTCGAAACCACCCAGTAATTCTTGTGGCTGACTATCTTTAACCAGAATTGTGTCTTCTGGAAGGGGCTCTTCGGTCGGCGGTTTTGATGACGAGGCGCTTGTCGAGCTAATTGGTGGAGCAGTCAATTGTGGGTTTGATTGTGGTTTTGATGTGGGCTTGGACGGTTTGGATGTCTCGGCTTCCATTTCACGAAGAGCCTCTAAATCATCCTCTGCAGCATCTTCTTCCATTTTCCGGAGACCAGCAAGCATACTGCTTAGACTTTTGATCATTGGTTTTCGAGGACCTCGAATAATTTCTGGAGAATCAGGTGGGCCTTCTTCATTTTCATCGAGAGCCGGCATTCGAATTCGTTGGCTATCTCTTCTCAAAAATGATGGTGTACTAAAATGTAGCTTTGATACTGATGAAGGTGTTGTTGATCCTTGAGCATTGGCAATCTTATTCTTCAAAGGCGTACTGAACAACAAGGTCCTTCTCGATGAGGGCGTATTGTTGTGCATGATTGCTCTTGAGCTTACTGGAGTCATTCCATGTCCATGCTTTCGAGGAGTTACTTCTATGCCGGCTGTTTTCCCAAATACCCCAGGAGCAGTGGAAGGAGAATCTGCGGCACTGTCTGGATCCAAGTCAAACAACCCTAGAACCTGCCCATCCTTCTGTGGTGTTGGTCCAATTGCGGTTTTCTTCGAAGGTGTAGCAAATAGGTTTCTCATAACGGAAGGCGAATGATAAGGGTCAACATCCCATGGTAATATTGTATTCTTCGAGGGTGTTTTATCGATATGTGCACGCTTTTGGGGTGTTTCATCTTGATCCTCTCCATGTCTTCTCTTTCGGGGTGTTGGTTTAGGAGCCGGTGGAGGTATGTGCGAAATCTTTCCAGAGAGTATGTCGCGTACTCTATTGAATTCTTTATATTTCGAGGCTGCAGAAATGTAAGTATAATTGATTGGCAGAATGCGCAAATGTAGGATCCATACCGATATCCGGGTTCGCTTTGATATCCTCTCTTGAGGCTTTGCGGCCTTCATTATTGTTCTGAAAATCCTTTTCCCATACTTTCAATTCGACTCGCAGAGCCTTTGAGCGCTCCTCGAAAGAAATTCTCTCCCCCTCGTCCATACTGCAAATCGGCGCAGTCAAATCTCCAGGTTGACTCGTTGAATATTATCTAGAAAACACGGTAAAGAAATCGTGCTATCGCGTATGAAAATACTTTCTGGTAAGATATCTGCCTTATAATAATGACTGGTAGTCAATAAAGAGAGAATAAAAAATGGTCGTCGAAGTCGTAAGGTCATAAAATTCGTAACATTAATTTTATATCATGTATCAATGACATCGTTGATATTTTATGTCGTGGGCAGACGCGCCGGACTCCTTCAGACCCGCGATTTTGCAGGGATTAAACACCCGACTGTTTTCTGCCCGCCTTACCAGGGCGGTCAATGTGCCTCGTTTATCAGTTCGGTCAGATAGGAGGTAGTGCTTCCTAATCTAAATCCCGACTTCACCATTTATCAATCCCTAGGAACCTAGAAAAAACATTCATCCATGTGCAGTGTGTGAATGGCAATGTTGTACTAGGTCTTCTGACTTATATTATCTTAACTTTCTTGAAGTATCGTAACTGTTATGGCTCATAGGAATTCAATCGCTAACAGTAAGGTTAATGTACCAGTACTCGAAAATCACTTTGCGCGAAAATACGTGAGACAAGACGACGGTTTGATGGTTGATGTCGGAGATCATCAATAAATCGACCATCTACAAGCGTACCAAGTTCTCGTAGAAATCTGAGGTCGCTTGAAGAGCCGACTGTGATCTTTTTCAAGGGGTCTGTGCATGATAATCACATTGCCAAAACATGAAATTAGCTGGGTTGATAGCTATTCCATCTCTATATTCTTGAATTAAAGATGAATCATATAACCATGCCAAGTGTGTAGCTGATTATAGCCCTGTTCACTTCACTATCGCCACAGCTTTCTGTACTCTTCTCATATTAACATTAAAAATTTCAGAAGAAACCCCGGAGCTCCAAATAATCAATCTTTCGGATCGAGAATCTTGAGTCAAATTAATGCCGACCAAAATTCCATCATTAGAACCTTAAATCATGTGGAATTATCGAGCCATCACTCCATTGATTCTTTCTGACGCATTTTCACTGATTCACAGTTAGATCGTAGACTAAATTTGATGTACGGCCCTTATTAGTATTAGCCATAGATTCTATTTCCACTTCTCCCTTCCAGCTCTAGCTTTTTTCAAGCTCCACTCGCTGCCTTGTAGCATCGGAAGTCCACTCAAGTCCACTCGTTCTTCCACTCGTATCATGTCAGTGTCTTTCTAGCTTTGAGATAGACAAAACAATTCCGGAGTTGTAGATATCAAGGCACTAGGCACTTATATTTGGCAATAAAATGACTTTACCTATTGTGGAAATGTTATACTCTTGTGTTCCTGGCAAGGGGGGAATTGATCGAACCCAAAATGGTTGAACTTTAATCATTGGAGACGCTAGTTCTGAATACTAACCGTATAGCAATCGGGAACAGATGGCGTGATTCTTGAGCCTAGAATATGGTCCAGATCGAATTGTGGTTTTCTTCTAACGTGTTTCGAATGCTTCAATCGTTTTTATCCACAACCTTGTTGAGAACAGAGATCTTGCTAGAATGCCCCCTCCTTCCAGTCACCCCTACGACCACCCGGGCAGGCCAAGTACCTAAGCAAAAACAAAAACATCCTGATAAATTACTTGGCATACTTGTTACCATTGGTTGGTGAATATTTATTGAGAATAGTACAGCGCTTAGGCCAACGTGATCTCGTTGTCGCGATTCTTACCCCGCTCGTCAAGTCGAATTTTCAAGGTCTACGATGGTCCCCTCCAATTCACGAAATTTGGTTACCTTCCTCATTCATTTTCAAACTCTTCAACCCCATAGTCTGTGTCTTTGCGTGACATAAGTAAAAACAGCGTACCGCAATTATCATGTCTCAAAGTACTAGGTACTTCGTACAGCTCTACATTTATGAATAGATTAGATCTTCGCATATAGTTGTAAGCCGGTTCCATCATCTTTGTGTGTTTTATTTGATTGATTTTGACTCATTTGGTATCGTGAGTCTATTCTCTTCTAGTTGCCATTCATATCGCATCATTCAACTTTCATTGTCCTTCTAGAAATTCATTTTGGGTCTATGGGCTGCGTAGGACCCCCATCAACCTCCAACCTCAACTATTCGAGGTCTCGCTCTGGAGATGAGGTACTGGAGTCCTCAGAATAAGCAATTGGATAGAAGTGTAAGTGCAGTCAAGCTGACTGTTGTTCGGATTATTTGCTTGCCGGTTCATCTGCCATCCTCTACCTTCCCATTAATTCGCCTGTTAAACTTGTCGCATTCTTTCCATCACCATTCCACCTCTACCCATAATCTAAGAATACACCTACTCCTAAAAATCATTATAATTTGGCAACCTTCATATCAAGACAAGCAGAGATACCAGTTCCGCTCAGATTTCTTCCATAAAATACACTCCCGTAGGTTTTTAGAGCAGACACGAAAGACCCTTCTCTTCAAAATCAATTACTGTATATTTCACTTCATACAAACTCCTTTCATAATCTCTCCACCAATATCCACAAAATCTATAGACTCATGCATATACACCTGCACTATTCCCACACTCATTACGTCTTTCACCACTATCTGCAACCAAACTACATCCATATTATATCCATCACCATTATTACTACCATAAACACACTTCAACTCATCTCTCCAAAGTCTGGAAATCCTACGAAAATATTCTAAAACGGAGACATATGCTTCGATCCTGATGTTTCAGTCTTTCCATAATTATCATTCAAAAATTCTATTACCTCCGGTCAGACTCCGGATATACATCTTCCATCCTCCATCCTCATTTCTCACCCAATCCATCCGACACCATCAACATCCATAAACCATCCGACCTCTTCTTCCATTCCGCTCTCCACTCTAACCCTCTAAAATACCATGAACTAGATCTACATCTAAACCACAGCTTTGTTCAAATCCACCCACCTGCCACAGCATCATGACTCTGCACTTCACCACCACTCCTCCCTCCAGAATCTTCACACAATCGTTGCGCCCCGCATACAGTATTAGTGATAGAGTAAATGGGATAAGACAATAAAACCAACCCCCCCCCAATGTCCTCTGAGATTTCGCATATATCACTACATCACCGTGTTCCACTCCTCAATACCCATATTGACACCATAAGCTTACCAAACAATACTTCCTACCAACACCCCCAAGAATCCCATAATTTAGTTCCCGTCAACTATTTCAACATAAAAGCCATATGGTAGAAGAGATCCCAGTTCTAGTTTTCATCATCATCCACTCAATAACATCCAGCAATCGGCATTATCTACCCTCTGTATATCCTCTAGATACCCTCCCTTCCATCTCTGCAAGAAATCATCATTCAAGTTCCAACCCCCAACCCCTAAACCCCAACCACCAGCCTCCAACCAGGATTCCCACTTCCCACCAATCTACCACAACCACAACCACAAACCACATTCCTTCCCTTCTATTCTCTTCTCCCTCTTCCCTCCCACCTTCTCCCACCTCCATCACCCATCTTACCCATACCATCAACTCCTTACCAAAGCCATCTCCCTTTAAATCCAATATCTGAATATCTCAATAATCAAACCTCGCTTCGGCTCTTCGAATCATTCATCAGCCAACTTACCAACAAACAAACATTTCGCAATGCAACTAAGAATTCATGTACAAGTGCTCAGAAGTCCATATCCCCTCCTCCTTCTCCTATTTCTGAATCCTTCATCGCACGCCCTCTACCCAGCTCCTTAACCCCGTTTCAATGTCTATACTTCTTCACTTGCCCGCCCCCATTCTCATATCATCTCTATTGCCTTCCTCCCTAACTCTAGTCTCTAGTCTCCACCACCCTTTTTTCAAAAACATCCTCCAACTAAACCCAATCCCGCCTTCCCCCTTCCCTCCCTCCCATATTTCTATCGAATTTCCCTCTTTTCTCATCCCCATTTCCGAGTATCTCCCTGCTCTCTTTCCCACTTCCGAGCTCCTCCCCCCCCCACCCCTCACCTCATCGAACTTTTCCACCCTCACAAGTCCATCTCAATCTCCACCTTCGCTTACAACCTCACCGCGACCCTCAAATCCAAACCCAATATCAATCGCACAATAAACTTGCCAATCCGACATACATCTATCTACCTTCCCCTTCTCATTCCTTCTCTCTTTTCTCCTCATCTCGCACCCTTCCGCCCATCTCACCGTCATATCCACAAACGAACACGCCTTGCCTTCCTCCCCACGTCCCTGCCCTGTCCTGCCGCCCTTCCCTATCATCATCTACTCTCTCGCTTTACCCTCTCGCTTTACCCCCTTCACTCTACCCCCTAATACACTCTCCCTCATCCCCCACCAAGCTCCAAATCCTATCATCAAATCCCCATACTACCCATAGTAACCCCAACACAACATTCACCAGCAGTACGCATGCCAAGCTCGCTATTCTCCCCTGTCCCCCTACCATTTACCTCCCTCCCAGTGCCTCCCAGTGCCTCCCAGTCCCCCTACCTATCTAGCTATCCACATGCCTATCAATCGACCACAGATTTCTAGCTAGGAACCTCCATTGGTAAGTTCGGGTAATAAGCGCATGCACTCGGATAAAGAAGAGGATGAAGGGGGTGGATTATCAAACAAGGGAGACATAGAGGAGACGGAGAGGATGGAAAATTTAGAGAATACCATTCCGAATCCTCCTTGCAAATAGTCTAGTAGATGCATATCTATTGACATATATATCATTCCTTGGAGCTTTCAAATCGCATTGGACACTGCCAGAAATATCACATTACATCACATCAATGTAATCCAGACACCACTCATCACAGTTGGATATTCTTTTGTAGAATTCACAAGTACTTCCATTCATGCATCCAGTTCCTCGTATCATACCTCCCTCCATCCAAGATATTCTCATACACTTCATACATACAATCATAATCCGCATCCCCACCCATCCAGGCCAATTCAATAGAGCCCACCCAGCCAGCCATCCTACCCCCCATCCCATCCATCATTAAGTGCCCCAACCGTTCCAAGCATAAAAATTCCGCATTGATTCCCTATCTCAGCTTTCCAAAGCTAGAGATGGCATCTTGTAAATCGATTCAAAAATCAAATCCAAAGCAGAGCCAGTCTAAACTCCAATCCAAATGCCATTACCCATGTATACAAAGTCGTATTGAGTAATTTTTTTATCCGTATCAAAATCAAATGGGTAAAAAAACAAAAAAAAGACAGCCGGATATATCGAAGCAAAGCCCCCTCCAAAATGTCTCGTCATATCAATCCAAGCAACGATATTCTCGTCGTGGTTCTCATTATGCACGCTGAAATGAACTTCTTCGTCAAACAAATCTTAAAAATCATCAATCAATCAACTTCTTTGGTATCGATATATATGTCGTTTCTCTCTCCGTTGATAATTCCGAAACCTATCAACCGAATGTCTCTGACAAGACTCTTATACTCAATATCATGACCAGTAAACCGATGGTTACTACAATGAGTAGAGCAAAAGAGAACCATCCTAGGACCATGGCCGTACTACCAACACCACTTTTGACGCTGCCGTTCCCTAGATCTTGGGCTATGATGGAGGCGGCTACCGAAGCTGTATGTTGCCATAGGACTGAGACGAGAACGAAGATTGAAGCAATAAAGATGATGGCTAAAGCGATTTGGGAGACGAATCGCGATGGGAAAGGTTTGACTTCTCGTTCACTTCCGTGAGCATCTTCTTCTTCGTGCCATCCAGGGAATGTGGCTAGAAGCAAAAGACAGATGAATGCGAAAATGATTGCGATGATACTATGAAGAAATTAGATTCTGTACTCTAAGAAGCGGGGAAAGTAAAGAGAGCGAGAGAGACAACTTACATTAGGTATGGGAAAACAATCATGTCTTTGAATTGACTTGCAAGCCAAATCAAATTCAAAGGATCTTGATCCACGCTCACTTCATTCGCCAATGCGGTTGCATTGTTACTGCATAACCATGCACCTCCATCTGGGTTGATGCAGATACCAAAGTATCCAACTCTTGCGGCTAATCTTGCTTGTCCAACAATATTAGATATCGCTGTGTGTACATTGTAATCGGTTTGTGCGGTCGATGGCACTGGTGTATATGATTGATAGTAAAGGGAAATAAGGAAGATATCGGGTATCATAGGTGACGAAGATGAACATCCTGCTAATAAGAGAGCTGGAAGAGTGTTAGTTGGATGTCCCTCGTTGGAATGCTAGATTCTGAATACTCACAAAGTAATATAATGGTAATTGCGATCAATATCATCAACACATGGTGATATCCTAAAAATGGCACAGCTCCTGTGAATTATGTTAGTACATAATCAATTGATTTGCGCATATTCACCATAACTTACTCAAGAAGCCTCCAAACCCTCTTTCCGCCATCTTAAACTATGTGATGTCTCGAAACGAATGACCTAATGCGATGATAGAGTCTGCCACTCCCGTCCCCCGTGTCTTCGGAGCGACCGTCGGAGTCGCAGCTGTGGAATGTTTGCAACGTGTATAAGAAGTTCCAAGAGCGAAGAATGCTGGTTATCCTTTGGAATGTATAATCAATCAATCGTTAATAGGTTTAATTCGTGAGGTTCGTGAAAGTGTTGGTAGAAGAATGTGGATATAGATTGGTCGCACTGCTTATCACTCAGATAAAGATTTGTTAGATATCTCAACACCAAAAGATGAGGGGAGAAAAGAGCGTAGCAGTCAGATTCTTTGAATTCTCCAGAAAATGGAGAAAGAGAGAGAGAGGGAAAGCAGAGTGAGGTCCAGATTTCCTGCACAATGTAATTTTGGTTGTCAAAAAATTGAGTGGCAGGAGAGCTAAAGTTTCTATCAAAAAGAAGATGGCGCAGTGAATCCATTTTTGGGTGCTTGGGATTTGTTTACTCTTATCAGTTCTCGGTTAGTCCACAGAGCAACGAGGGACCAAGGTAACAAGGTACTCTTGGCTGATCAACCAATCATATGTCATAAAACTGCTTAATCATCCACGACCCTTGAATTCAGGTCCCATTTTAATTCAGGAACAGATCAATTGGTGGATTGCTGAGTGGAGTGATGGTTGGAGTGAAGTCTCGATATAGATTTGAATGATAGAAATAAAAAGCTTGTTTTTCATTTCAGACCGCGTTATTCGAGAGAAGTTGGAAGTTTGGCTTCGTATTGCTACAGGATTTGACAACGGATTGACACGTTTCTTTCGTCATTCATTAAAGCTGCACCTAATCATGCAGGTCAAGATGTAGCACTGTCGAGTTCCCACTTGATTGAATTTTCTGTATGTACTCTGTACAAAATTATTGTTCCTGAATCCTCATTCTCGCATTCCCGACGGGAAGATGGAGATCCTTAGAGGAGAACCATATATTGATCGTTTGTCCTACCCCGCAGTGTACAATGTGATCGAACCCTTTCCCTTATTTCTTGCCTCTTATTAGAGGGGAATACCAGGAAGTATAGGGAAGCCATTGTTGACTTAGTAATCGTACCTGAGAAGCTCCCCATGCTAGACCACATGCATGTTGTGTTGTGTAAGATACTTCGGTGATTGCATCCATAAATACGCCGAGTGGCCAGGCAATTTGTGTGTTTCAGCTTTTTCTCTTTCTTGTCTTGTATGTTGATTCTTGAAGCGTGGTACCAAACATCCTTGCCGACGTTTAAAAAGGAAGTTTTCGTTGCCTCGCCAGCCATAGTAAGATCTGATATAGGGCTGACTTGACTATTTCCAAAGGTAAGGGGGGATGAACTAACTGGATGTCTTTCCAACACTTGCAGCAGGGAAATCTTTGGTGGGAATCGTATAACTTTTGTTGGACACCGTTGGGAAGATTGTCAACAACATGCCTGCTTCACTTATTTATATTTCTCCACACCTGCATGCAAGTCACTGTCGCTTTTACTATGCACTTTAACACTAGTGCAGTCATTCGGATTTTGTGAAATGCATGACAGTCAACGGTAAAATGCGAGTAATATATGGGTTTGTAGACTCGTTGCTAACCCTTCATGGCCCTAAGGGGTCGAACATTGGTGAAGCACGAAACCAATTTCACATGATGCACTCACTGTAAGCCTCTTCTTCCCGTTCTCGTGCTTTGCTTACAGGAATCTTGTAGAACTCTTCCATTGTCTCAATTATTGGATTGACATTGTCATTTAACACGGTTCCCATGTCAAGCACTATCATCTCAAGCCGAGGAAAAGGGACAGCAGTACTTTCCGCACTTCCTTTCAAAGGGGATATAAATGATTTCTACTCTTTGGGTTCGTGATTTAAAAGTATGCTTGTTATCCAGGCTCTTTTCTGAGCACCGATAGCTTCCAGTATATCACGAGGGAGCCCGGTTTCAATGCAGGAAGTTCGCATTGAGAACTGGGTCGGCTTTCCTAATCCGTCGATTCTACCTATATCAAGTAGAATACAGAACTTCCCGTGCCTCGAAGGATACAATATATAATTGCCGATGCTCGGTACCTAAATGATTCACTGCTGTACCGGCTTCAGGCTCAGGAAATGTTGAAAGTGCATGCCATCAAACCCCCCTCAAATCGCCTTACAGCTCCCACATCCACTGAAAATCTCGTCTTCATCTCAATTTTCTCTCGACTCCCTCTCCTGGTCTCCCATGAACAACCATACATGCAAATTATCTGACATATATAATTCTTCTTATCTCTTTGATTCTGAACTGAAAAGAATTGACATCGACTTTTGGATGGGAACGAGTCGCGACCTTCGCATTTCTCTTCCATACATAATCCCATGTATTGCCAGAATGTCCTAAAATATGGTGCTCTTGCACTACCTAGGTAAATAGAATAAGCTTTTGGGATCCAAAGTCATATCATCTGAAGTTTTTGGTAAATATGTGAACGAACGACAGAAAGAGTATCCATAAGATGATACAAGATCTGGCTATGGAAAACGACAATACCCACGCCTTCTGTAAAATCCTGTTTTGGAGAAATGACGACTTTTCGTCCATCTGACGCAGGAGATCTGTGTTGTTTTCGACTGTTATTCGTGATATCATCTATCTCTTGTATCTCCACAGCACCCGCTTCCCTCATCAGCACGCCGGCATCTTGATGAAGGTGTCTATGATACCCTTTTCCACCCATTGACTCTGATTCTTTTCCTGTCCGCTCAGCCACATCTCGCACTCTCTTTCCCGATTTATATAGAAGTCCCCTAACAAATGACCGCAAAGATTATTCACACGCCGCTCAAACTAAGTCATTTTGCCCAGTATATAAACTACAGCTGTGCAGTACCGCATACAGGAAGTATGAAGTCTATCGCTAGCTTTCGAGGTAGATCAGACAATTTGTGTGGAGACGGCAAACAGTGCCTCTAATACACGGAATTCTCTTTTATGGGGGTAGTATTAGCATATTTTTCTTACCTATCTCTCCAGAGAGTTGGCTCGGCGTGGCTGGAAATTCTGTCATTTTGCTTTCATCTTATGTTCTCAAATCGCTGTCGATATGGCAAACATCAGCAAAGTAATTAATGACAATAATCTTGTTCAGACTCCTGAACATTATGGTTCTTATGCATATGCAAGTGTGTATTTTACTGGGATACTAACCAATCACATCGATAGCAGCTACTTATCTCATGTTATCACCTTTTTCCTTCTTTATTCCGGGATATCAGAGTATGAAGAGAAGAGAGGATCTCTATTCCGGTACTATTTTATATTCGACCCTTCAACTTCACACACTACCTTCTCTCTGATTTCGTCCCTGTGAATGATTATTCAATCTCATGAACATCTACAAGATATCCCGAAATATACAATTTCAATCACCGGCCATAATACTCCTCTTTGCCCCTCCCAAGTCCCCCTAATCTTATACTGGTTGAATTCAACACTTAGGTGCTCTACTGAATCATATTATAGTTTAATTCACCATTCCATGAAGTATGAGCGGCAAGTATCATCCAAACGAAATAAAATCCATAGTTCTTGTTTCTGAGAACAGGAGAATATGTAAATATGCAGACGAAGTAAAGATGGCACAAGGAGTGTTCTCTTCCTCTCTCCCTCCACCATTCACAGCAGATGCACAATCGTCAGATGCTTCATGTATCTTCTCATACCATGTTAAGATTATCCAATACGATTACAGTCATCTGAAGTTCACCATTTTGTAGGTTGAGCGGCAGTGGTAGGCCCAAAAGAAAGACAACGCTTCCCTCTCTTTTGTACAAATAGCCACCAGGAGATCCGCGGAAATTTCACCATGAATCTGGGGAGAAGCAGGAAGTCTACTTCAACTTGTCTTGTCCGCTCCCGAAGCAATCTTCTTCCGACCTAGCTTATTTCTTCGCAGGCCCGATACAGAAGAAGTTCAGGAAGTGCACATCAGGAGGTCCTTTATATTCCCATCGTACTGCTCTCATGTCTTTTCTGCCAAGTCCTGATCACAAAATCATCAAAAAGTCACCATCTCAACACTCTATTTCTTGACAATTCCTCAGTTCTTCTGCTGTATCTAGGATATATAAAGTTCTCTAGCTTACTAATCATACTCGTGTAAGTTCTGCAAATGCCGTTCTCAAGAAGCCACATGCGTTTTTGATAGTCTTGCAGCACGTCCTCTGCGAATCTCAATCTAGTGGATCTATTGAGATATCGTTGTTTATAACATATTTATTGGAATGTTAATCTCAATAGTGGCATCCCAGTATCAGCTGCTCAAGCGTCCAGAAGTAACGGTGATGGAACAGAAAAACGACAATAAATATTGAGATACGAATCTGTCGATGCCCGAGTCTCGAGTCCAATTTACAGCGTTAAAGGTATATACGTTTGATACAAATTTTTTTTAAATCTCTAGTCGCTGTGTTCACTTGCTTCCATTCCTTCTCGGTTCTTAAACGGGTAATATTGGCATGAGGAAGAAAGAATGGTCTCTATCAAGAACCTACTCCACAAAGTCGGCCACATCAACATAAGTTGAAGGTACCTCTCCATTTACTGTCTTAACCAAGCCCATAAATTCTGGATGATCCTTAAAAGCAGACCAAGATTCATCTGAGGTCTAAGCAAATCATAATACCGGCAAGGTCTGCGGTGTTTCTAGGATCTTCGGAAATACCCACCACAAAGAGAAATTGATTCCGCAACTATAATGTCAGATTCTTTATAAGAAATGTGATTAGTCTATGAGAAATTCTCGAGAATAATTATCGTCATCTTCGATACATATTCATCGCTTTGTATATGTGACGGTGATAATTCCAGGCAGTAAAAGCTTGTGCTTTCATAGGATACAACTTACCCTTTTCATCGGCCTTTCAAGCTTCAAGCGAATCGAACAGAATGATCTCATGATATTGTTGCTCTCAGCAATCGATAGATCCCTTGCTGAATCTTTCCTGTCGTCTCCTAGTAGAACGCTTCCGATGATTTTGACAAGAAAAAGCACCATCTGCCAACATCAATTTTATACCCATCCCCTCCTCCCCCTGATTCTCACTTCATTCCATCTGCCTGGACTCTAGTCTTATCCGCAAAAGGCTCTACTGACCTATCCACTACCCGCCATAGCTTAATGTCCCGCCACCAGGACCACATATCTCTGACTCTAAAAGATAATAACATTTCACTAAACATATATAAGTGATTCCTCAAAATTTGTATTTGACTTCCATGGAACTGTGTACTTGGAAGAACAAGATCATACAAGTGACGGTGGTTTGAGCCCAGAATTCTTACCAGAAATTTACCTTTATCCTGGTCGATGATGTATGGACTTCGGGCCTTGGTGTTATCATTCTAGATTCTTACCGTCAACTTTCCTCAATGTTGATAGATAGTGACAGAATGGCAGTACAACAACACTCGCTATGGTCAACTTTCTTATCCTCAATGACAACAGTAATCATTGGTGTCATCGCACTTTAAGATTCCCTGGCAATTCTGGCTAGATCACCAGAATCGCAATCCATATTACCCAATCTTTAAACACGTCAGATCATATCCCTCTGGGTTTTCCAGATACTCACATCTCCCTAGGTTTGTCTTAAGACGCGCGTGACTTTGGTTTGGAGATTGTAGCATTGTCTCTCAGGGAATCTTTTATAGCTAGCCCATTGACCCTCTCTCGCTTTTCTACCTTCTTCACCCCGAATTTCAAGCCGATCCATCGGTATCTCTCTTGATCTACCCTTTTATCGCCTTACCTCTTTTGACGTCGAAGTCCCACCCACAATTTATAAAGTCTACCAATTTTCTGATGGCGTTTCTATAACTTTTGGACGTACTTATCATTGAGCAAGAATGAACGAGAGTATTCTTCACTCAAAATCTCATTACACACAAATGCTATCATCAACAATGGCTTTGATATCGATTCAATGTACATGTCCCAGGCTTCCTGACTAGATCGGTAGGTTTACGGTTGCCATCCAAATAATATACATCCATCATAGATGACAATGATAAACTCATAACATCGACAACAATAATAATTGCATCTCCTCAAATTTCAAACGATGTGCCACTCGCCAAGGAATCAAATCCTTCAAAATTTGTTTGATTCTAATTACTCCTGTGGGTGAACTTAGACAATCCTTCTCACTGATCTCCAAGTTGTTTTCAAAAAGGATATACACCATCCAGTAGGAACTATCTTACAGTCACTTAAACACTTTCTTATCCTTTCACTTTCCATACACTATAGCTCAAAAAGAAGCAGCAGTAGCACTGGACTGTTGCGATATGATTGAATATGCACACGTGGCCCCGCTGGGGGCAAGACCCGTGTTGCATATAGCTCTCGTAATTCTGAATTTGTAATAGTCATACAGATTATTCACAACCACTTGAAACCCATTGTGAAGACGGCACCCATCACCAAGGCGAAAACAACATACATTCACCCCTTTCCCAATCTGCAACCCATAGAACTCAAACTTCCAGACCCATCCGCATCTATAAAGACCGCCAGTCCATCGGACCCCAATTCCTTTGAGTATAGAAGATATGAGGATAATATCCAGGTATTATGAAACAACTTCTATGGCGCAGTCTAAAGTTTGAGTCCATAAATACAAGTTAAATTTCAGTGTATATTTCTCAACTTCTATGCCGATTATTGTTACCGCGACAGACCATTATCCATTTAAAAACTTCATTAAGTGGCAGTGGCTCACTGTGAAAGATGACGCTCACCTATCATCAGATAACGACAACGATAAGTGTTCACTCACATCTCATACTTACATAGACTATCCCAAAACCCTTTTCTAAACCCCCAAATCAAATTCAACCGTACTTGATTTTTCTTCATTCAGTGGCTTTCAAGTACCCCCTCAATTCGAGTCCCAGTAGAAAGTACCAATCTACAAAAAGAAAAACAGGGTTCACGTCGAGTTCCTTTCTAACCACTCAATATTCTCCTTCCCATTTCACATTTACACTTCCTCCTTCCATCGCCTACAACACTCCCGGTATACACGCCCATACGTTTTTTCCCCACCCAATTCCTAAGCCAACCATTTCTCTCCACCAACTTCTATCCCCCTCTCCATCTTTACATCCAGCTATAAAGTCTGACATTCCCTCAATCAGAACTGTGTAAATCAACGAACAATGTTCGTTACAATCAACATTGACTAGGTTGCAAACTTCCAGTGACTTCCATACCGTCAAGTACGAGCCTATGAATTTCCAAAAACCAAGTTACTGAGACCCCTCTTTAACTTTCATTCTGACATTCGAGACGTCAAGCTTTATTGTTGTCAAATAGATGGTATAAGCCCCCGCTGAGTATAAAACGACGAGAAAAAACGAGAAAGACAATACTCGCACCCTCATTCATGGCCTGATATCAATAACGACAATAACGACAATAACAACCGCCATCCTACATACACCACACTTTAAATTTTCCCCTATTCCTTCACCTGATCCTCAACTTTCCTAAGCAAAAATTGCTTCGAACCTACATACTTATAGAACTTCCCCAGGATCAACATGACCAACAATGCGATTCCTTCCATAACAACGTACGTTCATCCTTCTGCTACAATGAAAATAAAGTGCGCCCTCTCCCTACTCACCTTGTATATCCTTATCCAAAATTCTTCTAACACAATTATTTCCACAAATACCATTCATTCACCACTACAGATTTAAGAGGCTAAGTCCTTGAATCTCACCACTCCTATTCGCCAACACCCCTCTTTCTTGCCCATTGAAAATCTCAACATCATATCTCACTAAGATCTCTTGTTTCCGTCTAGTTTGACCATTTCATACTCCGTGCCCCCAAATTGTCAAATTTGTCTCAAGCCCACCCCAATTTCAACGCCCCATTCTCAACCCCTAAAATTATCACGTTCGCACCTCAGCAGAGTCAGCATATATTAAGTACATCGATAGTCCCAGGACCCGACTTACAGATGAGCAAGCAATAAGCCAAACAGTAGACTCGCTATTTATCATACCTGTATCAACGAGAATTCATCTCACAATTTGCCATCTCGCTATCATGTCTCACATCACTATTGCTTCACTAAGACCTAAAGAAGTGCTGGACTTTCGACAAGACATACTTTTGCCCGCTCGCCACAAGTAGAAAACAAACGTAATACCGATAGAAAGAGAAGTTCAATTCTAGGTTCAGTGGTGTCTTGTTCTAGCTTATTACAGGGATATTCTCTCTTCTTACCTCCCATTAACCACCCCCTAATTGTCTCCAAACACAACACCAAGTAGAAAGAGCTAGAAATAGCACAAATTCATCTCCAAACCCTCTCCATCTACCGAATGCCAATAGACTTCCCTCGTTAAGCTATTTAGTCCCTGGGATGGCTCTGAAGACAGGATTTTTTCCCTCTTCAGGAGGAGAATCGTGAGTATGTTCGCCACCGATACATGGTAACCTATACTTTTCTTCCCACTGTTTCCTCAACACTTCATACAAGAAAATATATTGCTCCACAGCTTGTACCATAGTCTTTCTTTGTTGGCGCAATTGATCGACCGTCTCAAAGATGGCATCGTTACCTTTCTCTTCTGACTGATCCCACCCTTCCCAAGCTCCACCTTGAAGTTCTCCCATCAAAAACTCCAAAGCCACGAAAGTACCAGTTCTTCCAACACCAGCACTGCAATGTACAACTCTTGGATTCTCTTCCTCTACATTCTTCGCTCGAGAAAGATCCATCAATGTCAGAACACTCTTAACATTTTGACTGTTCAACGAACCCATGTCAGGCCAGAGAGGGTAGAAGAAATGCCAGATGATTTTCTCTTCGTCTTCATTCTCCACAGACATGGCGAGCTTACGAACCTCGATACCAGTACCCTCAATGTTATCTTCTCTCTTCACAAATCGAACCTGGGCCTTAAAGTTTTCTCCTAGAGCTCCTGTTTCGTTGACAATAAGAGGTGGATCCTCTTCACTCATAGGATAGTATTGATAACATTTCTCCATCATCTCGTCAGGCTTGGCAGGATTGGGTCCGACAAGAGGACTAAGCATGATGATGACACCAGGTGCTGCATTATCTGGTACCGAGATTGAATGCCACATCATATGCCAGGTATGATCGACAGTTTGAGACTTCGGACCTTGCATACAAATGTACTTATCTTGAAGACCTTTCTTCATCGTACTTTGCTTCTCTGCAGTAGATGTCAAAGTAACAGGGGATGCGTTAATGTAATCGTTATAACCTTCGGGGACGATAAGTCTGATACGGTTGGCAGCCCATGGATGTACGTTGGCGTAACGATCGAGTTCACGATCCGGTTCTTCTCTCGCCCACTTGGGATCATCTTTGCTAGCCAAACGATCTTCTTCTGCTTTCGTCAATAGAGCATATTTTTCCTTCATTTCTAGTGTCGAGTCAGTATCTGCTTTCTGAATGAGTGTTGAGTGAGTTGCATACCATCATGTGAAATCTTCAAGAATGATGGCATTGCTGTCTTTGGGTCGCTTGCTGCAGCGAGTCCTGCTTCGACTACTTGTACGGCGCGTTCCTCTTCATCATTTGCTGCCTTGCTAGAAGAGCATCCATCTCCTTGAGGCATAAAAGCACCATCATGGTAATCAAGGAGACTCTCCTTAGACAGATTGATAGCAGAGTCTCGTTTTGATGAACAGGGGTGAGTCATTCTGAAGATAAACTTGCGGCTTATGGTATCGTTTGGATCTTTTTGACGCGAAGAAGAAATGATTGTTGAGGCACTCGATGATTTAGAACGGAAGGAACGGATACGATTTTGAATGGAAATAGTGACACCAATGGGCGTCCGATGAGGCATATAAATAAACAATGAAAGATATTTTCACAGTGAATATGACTTGAATGAGTTATAAGAAGTCTTCAGGATAGAGAAAGGTAGGTTGTTATGCCTCTAGGCAAAGAGATTGATGTAGAGTGCTGAACTGAAAAGATTCTTCTCACGAACGGGGGAGGCTTGGACAGTAATGCAGAGAACAATGATGTAGAAAAAAGATAGTTCAGCAAAGAGAATAATGCCAGTTGTAGGAAAGAAGAATACCAAAATCCTTGATAAGTTGATGTGATGTGTGTATGCAAAGAAAGGGTGAGAATGGAAGAAGAAGAAAAGGAAGAGAAACATGAACTTACAAAACATTTGTTTTCACCGACATGCAGCAACTCACCATATTGAGCAGGAAGGTGGCTGATCTACATAGGACAATGGTGTATGAGGAAAGAGCAATTGTGGTAGGAAATCCGAGCTGGAGACGAGGCAAGCGTGGTAACCACGTGTAGGTAGGTCATGTTTCAATTGGCATTTCAATGACTAATTGTTGACTAATCAACTGCTGTCTTATTAGCCGAGTTGACTTGGTGAAAGATTTTCGCCTTCAACTCTCATCATAGATTTTTACTCAACATTTCTACCTGGTGTAGAATTGATCATGATAATTCGAGTCTAACAAATATGCCATTATGGTTAGCAGCCTTTGAGGTAAAAATGCCCTTCAAAGCATGGCAGTTTTACTATTCTTGCTAACAATTAATTCAGGCGTGGGCAGTCGCACGAGTTCGTATTCCACATGCATCGATATCGAGTCCCTATTGTTAACATGTACCCAGCTCCTAAGAAGTCCGACTTTTCACAGTGCAGTCCGCAACGTTCACAAAAGAGTTCACGAAGTTCGTCATGGTAAAGACCCCTCCGAAATGGGGGGTACCAATATCGACGACCCTGAAAAGAACAGTCGATTCGTTAAATACTTCAAGGACGAAATCAAAGAGCAGTTCTGGGGCAAATCGCCACCTAGAAAATAGTGGATATATAATTGCGGTGTAGCAGGATACGCTCGCACTGTTTTCACGATCATAAAGGGAGTTGGGTCAATGACTACAAACGAACGGCGAACATGCATTTCATGGCGTTTGGGGAAACACTCTATACTTCCCGTATTAAAGTACACAATTATACAATATAATAACTTCTCCTTTCTTTCCTATCTCCTTATCTTCTGCGACAAACGATACATTTTCAGTTCAGGCAAACACTTGACCTTTCGATATCCCACCGGACATTAAATTGGGCTCTGAGACTGTTTCTTCGTGTCACTTGGCTCTCATTCCGTCCGAATAGCAATTGGCCTACACTTTTCTATTCGCTCCTATGCTTTCAATGCGCTGGACTGGTATTGTGTGTTCACACATTTTGCGTCTTTTGACGTCTCTTTACTTCGACCTGAGGCTGCTTTCGAGCTCTTAACCTGTTGTCAAGTACTTATATACCAACTTGTGGCCTGTCGATGAGTAGTGTTCATTTTCACAGCATCGCCCTGCATAATCCCGAATGTTGAATAGCGAAGGGCCTCATAGGATAACGCTCATCATTTGGTCCGACGTGTGAGGGATTAAATTCAGGTGTGACGGTTCGCCATTCGAGAAGCAATAGCCAAGCTTCATCTGATGCTCCAAAACGACCTAGCTTCCGTTGGAGATGTTACTCGTGCATAGCTCAATGACATCAACTTCTCTTCGGCTTGTTGGCAAGAAACGGTAGGTCATTTCTTATGTTGTTCAGGTTTAGAGGGATACAGGGGGAAGAAACACTTGCCATACGCAGGCTCACACCAATATTTTATGGTGTGTGATCTATTTAAGTGCAAGAAGATTGAACATAGACCGATTACTCACCGTGGCTTTCTGTCGCCGCACCATCATGTGGGACGTGGAAGCGATGGTCCATATATTATGGTCTACATTTCTTTGAGAGGTAGAGCTAGCTGTTTAGTTACCTAAAAGTAACTGGTGGATATGGGAATTCTACGGAAAAGAGTGTGTGCGATGGACTGTCCATTGATTCATGCGGGTCAGAACGGCCGTTATTGTATCTGAGATACTAGTAACTTCTTCTGCGCAACTCCACTAGATTATATAGATATTGAGTTTAATTATATCAGATCCACACACCATCTAACGACAACAACGTTGAATCAGAATCGATTTGAATAACTGCGATTACTTACGTTCTTTGTGTAACAACTGCGTGTTCCCCTCTGGACTCGTCTCGAACGCAGCACCAGTTTGAAGCCCACATTCATAGGAGCAAAATGTTGATCATGTAACTAGGGGCTAGGATCAACTGATCATGTCTTTCACGTAGAAAAGATAAAAAAACGTGAAACTCTCCTGCCTGCATCCCTCTCCTCAGATTTGTCACAAACTCATCAAAACTGCTCCTACTGTCACGAAGGGATCAAAAAAGACAAAAACATACAACAGTAGGGATTCGCTGGTGGTCACCCACCCAACTACTAATCTACCGATCTGAAGCTTGTGTATGGCAGAGCGGACGGGATGCCCAATTCTCTTCAGTCTATGGTCGTATGTGTCAGGAGAGTGGCGTTGGGGGTTTATGTTGGGGATGCAAAAGGTGGGAAAGAGGATGTGAGAGATTTGCATCGTGTGGTCAACCTAGGATGAAGCTTTTGGTAGGCGGAGGGATTTGGGCGGTCACAGAGGTTGAGGGGGATCGTAGGAACACAAAAGAAACCTCGATTTGGTCTGGTACTAGCAATCTATTTTCGTCTCAACCTGCTTCAACCTGTATAATAGGTACTACCTACCTAGATACCTGGCAGCCTGGGTACTATAGATTCGCAGACACTTTACCTTCTCCAAATGCTGATAATTCTTCTATGAAGAAAGATCTCTTTATCTAACCCTATTATGAACTCAAGGGGATACACATACTTTGTTTTAGAAACGTGGAGAGGATCTTTCACAACCGAATCTGGATCATCTGTCGGGTTATTCATACCGAGTGTGCCTTTGCGACAACGTAGCTAACTGTCTTTCGAACCGTCTAGGCCTGAATCATATCGCGATTTACCTGAAAAAGACATTATCAGGTTTTTAATCTAGGGGTTTATCTGCCTCAAGAACTGGTTAGATGCTTTTTTCATATACACCCTGCATTTTTGAGATGGGCCTGCAGCTCAAATAGCGAATCGCTTCCGAACCATGGTAATCTTTGAGATATCACTTTGAATCAAAAGCTCAGCGTATCGTATTTCTTGGAACTGCTCTTCGTTACCCTTTAAATCATTGAACATGGCCCAGTCGCACCGAAATCTTGCCATCAGTAAGTATAACCATCATGTGACTAGGTAATATTCCCCTACGAGGCTTGTCAAGTCTTCTCTTTGGATAGGATGGTCGATGGGACTTTACAAGTGACATAATGTGGTATCCCAAGGCTTGAACTGGGTCTACGTGTATTGATGGTTTGAGATTTATTTATCTTGGTATTTCTTGTTCACCAGCCTAATCATGTACAGACTGACAGCGAAAGAAAGAGCTCGAATCATAAACATGGGTAGTAATGGTTACGTTTTTCCCTTTTCTGTTTCGAAGACTACAACATAGAGGGATGCACTTTGCCAAGGAATAAAAGCCCCGAAGCACTCTGCGAAGCCTATGGACCACCGTTGATTCGTGGTTCCCTCTCACAATTGCATATGGGCAGAGCAAAATAGCGACCGCTCTATAGTATGCACAGCTCTCTGAACTTGTCAAAGTGAGGGATTATAGTTGTCTGTGTTCGTCCCGGATGTCTGTTCTCTTTTCCGCTCAAAAAGCACTTGGTGCAGATATCTCAACAGCCATAGACACAAGTTTATGGAGACGTATGCTGAGAGAAAATACTGAGCAGCTCTTCACTATGCTTCTCATGCAGACACAAAGTCTGAGTGTCGGTACAACCTTGGTTCAGCTCTTAACTCCAAGCTTGCAGGTAAATATTCCTCCATTATAAGAATCTGCAGAATTCAAAACTATTAGCTTACGGTTCGTGTACCAACGTCTTCGAATGCCTCTCTCGAAAATTGCCAAATTTGGCCTTCTCTTAAATTTGCTACGGATGATGTAAATTCAGAGAAGCTTTGAAAGTTCATTGAAATATGTATTGGCTAAATCTTCTCATTTTCGAACAATGGATCACTTCATCATTCACTATTTGAGATCTGATTAGCTCTTAGTCCATGTCGACGAGTGAATACGCAGTAAGCTGAGCTGAATCAATAACCAATAGCGCTTGAAAACGCTACAAGGTTGATCGATAATATACTGTAAACATAATATAGATATCTTGAGTAATGTCAGTTATAGTATTTCATATAGATTCTTCAACTCGGAATGTTTATTGAATATGAAATTCTCTAATTAATGTTAAAGAAGAAATTTAGTACTAAAAGTAAATATTAATAAAATCCTAAAAGAAAATTACAAATAAAGTTCTTGTTTCATATGAAATGAAAAAAAAGAAACATCAGTAAAAGATTTAAAAGATTTAAAAGATTTAAAAGATTTAAAAGATTTAAAAGATTTAAAAGATTTAAAAGATTTAAAAGATTTAAAAGATTTAAAAGATTTAAAAGATTTAAAAGATTTAAAAGATTTAAAAGATTTAAAAGATTTAAAAGATTGGATAGTGAATATAAAAGTCAAAAATTATTTTGGGTTGAAACATTCATATGAAATGCTATTATCTGTATTATCAAATCAGAAATCCAAGAACACGATTTTCTCACCTTGTCTATAATTGATACTATTCTCTACTGCGATCAGTCAACTTAAAGAAAAATTGATGTATTGCAAACCATGTCTCTTACGCTCTTTCTCTCTGGAATTTTTGCTCTCACGGTCTTACTTGTATTGACCTCACCTCGCCAACTACGGTTTCCTGACATCCCAAGAGTTGGCAAGAAAGCAGGCTTCTGGGACTTTACCCGCAATGCTGCGAAAAGAGAATTTGTACTTAACGGACACCATATCGTGGACGAAGGATATCATAAGGTATGGTCTTATTGTATATTTAAACGTTCCAGGATAAAACAAGCTGATCAGACGCCACATAGTATAAAGATGAGCCCTTCATTGTTCAAACAGAGGATATGGAACGCCTAATCCTCCCTCATAAGTTCCTCGCAGAACTAAGAATGTTACCACAAACAAAGCTCGATCAGTCTACTGCTCTCATAGAGAGATGGTTGGGCCGATTTAGTGGTGTAGATGTTATTCTAAAGAGTCGCCATCACTCTGACATTTGCGGAGTGCAGCTTACCCAGAATTTGCGTAAGTGTAACAAATCAAGCTTCTGTAATCAAATATCAAGGCTAAAATTCATCACAGCTCAATTTATACCAGATATGGCGTCAGAACTTTCATTTGCGATGGCTAAATCTATATCACATTGCAATCCGAGAGGTTAGTTTGAACATACTTGCTAAATATCATCACATGTCTTACTATCAAATCTAGATTACACACCAATATCCACGTACGCATTTGTATACGAGATGATTCTCGCAGTATCCTCACGAGTTTTTGTTGGTCTTCCGCTTTCCCGCGATCAAGCTTGGCTTGACACCATCTCAGCATATTTGAATGAAGTGGTTTTCATCGCCAATACACTTCGTCCATATCCTCGTGTACTGCGGTCATGTTTACGACCATTACTAGCGCCTGAAAGTCGCATGGATGCTGTTCTTGCAAAGGCACTTGAAATTTTAGGACCAGCTATACAGGAGAGACAAAAGCCAGGCCATGAAGCCAATGATCTATTAGGATTTCTCATCTCAACATCGGAAGTTGCCAATCCAAAGGATATCATTTTGAAGCTTTTAGTCTTGAATTCTGCTGCAGTTAGTTCCTAATCTCCGTTCCAATTTTTAATCGTTCATTTTACAAGCTGACCAGACACCAAATAGCTACACACATCTACAATGGTTGCAGTCCATACACTATATGATCTCTGCGAGAGACCCGCCTACATCCCTGACTTGCGTGCTGAAATCAAAGGTGCCTTGGAAGAAGATGATGGATTATGGAAAATTTCCGGCATGGGCAAATTGAGGAAATTGGATAGTTTCATGAAAGAATCTATGCGATATAATCAACCTAATGCTCGTACGTGTATCTCAGCCACTTGGACATACTGTGTTACTAACAAATTCCTCTAGTCTCATTCGACCGCATAGTCCTTACGCCGCACACCCTCTCCACCGGGCTGTATCTCCCAAGAGGGACCTTCATATCCATGGCTGCCTCCTCACTATCTCGCGATCCCACATACTACACCGGACCCTCCTCCCCCTCCACATTCAACCCCTCTCGCTTTTACCAATCGCTCGCCCAAACACAGACAAGCAATTCCAATCCTCTCCAAGAATTCACAGGCATAGAACCTGGTAATCTAGCATGGGGAAATGGAAGACAAACATGTCCTGGAAGATGGTACGCGGGGGCCGTCATCAAACTTGTTGTAGGAGCAATACTGGAGGGTTACGAATTAAAGTTTCCGGAGGGAGTGAGAAGACCAGAAAATGTCTACTGGAATGCGGGAATTATGCCGTGTGTGAAGCAAGAGATACTTTTGAGGAAGTTGATATAAATCGGGTTGGTTCAATCAGTGGCATGGGTGCACCAGTGGATGCATGGATTGACGGGACATTTTCCAACTTTCGATACCTACCTAGTATTTCTAGCAAATTCATTCTTCAATTATTTGATATTGAAATTTACATTTTGATTGTTCTATCTCTAATCAACAATTGTAACAATTCCTAGAATAAATGATTTAATATATCAAAAGATATTCACAAGTCCATTTTTTCAGTGTCCCGTCAGTCCGTACACCCACTGGTGGTCAACACTAACTTTTTAGCTAACAATTTCTGCCATCCACCGCCTTCTACTTAAAGCGTTCATGATCCCTACTTCAACGCTCACTGAATGACGATCCAAAAAGCTCGATACACACGCGACGCGATTTGATCAGAATTATTGAAAGAATACTTTCTAGTCTTTCAAGCTGGTAGAATCCAATCTAAATTTTTACCATCCTTCATTATCAAATGCTCAAGTCATAATTTCATCTCTGTATACAAAATGCCACTTTCCGATAAAGCTTTGACGAGCGCACTCTCCAAGACTGTTCGCGATGTATTCCACAGCGACGAGAAAGATAAATTAAGTGTACGATTCATTAGAACAAAAGTAGAAGAAGAATACGAATTGGGGGATGGTTTCTTAAATGAAGGAAAGTGGAAGGAAAAAAGCAAGGGAATTATTAAGGGCGAAGTTGTAAGTTCACTCTGAGTTACAGCTATTTGGTTTAACAATCAATCCTAATCATCAACTGCAGGACAAATTGATGCAAGGAGATGAAGAAGAGGAAGAGGAAGAGCCTGTGAAGGCAAAGAATATCAAGAAAACCCCTGACAAAAAAGCTACACCTGCTGCGAAGCCAACGAAACGATCTTCTGCCGAAAAGAAGGCACCCCCTCCAAAGAGACAAAAGAAAGAGAAAACCCCCGTTTCTGAATCTGAACTTTCCGAGCCCGCGGAATCAGAGTTATCAGATATTGGTTCCGAAATGAGCGAAGACGAGCCAAAAGCGAAATCAAAGAAGCAAGTTCACAAGACTGCCAAAGCTAATTCAGATGATGAAATCGGCGACGATGAAGATGAGGTAGCATCCAAGAAGACTAAGAAACCAGTAGCGAAAGAGGCGGTAACTTCTGGCTCCGAATTATCTGATATTGAATCGATCACTCAACCCGAGGCAAAATCTCCTAAACCCTCGTCTCCAAAGATCCGCGATTCATCCTTATCCTCTCTCCCAAAAACAGAAGACGCCGCGGGCAACGAATCTGACTCATCTGACATGTCTGTCGTTCTTGATGGACCTTTAACCACTAAATCTCGTGCCAAAAAGTCCAAATCTACTTCGTCCAAGCCCTCTAAAACAACAAAGACTGCGAAACCTAAAGCCGCGAAGGCCAAGACCACGGCAGAACTTACACCCAACGAACAGTTGATTAAAACACTTCAATCGCAACTTGTCAAGTGTGGAATTCGCAAAATTTGGGCTTTCGAGTTGAAAAAATATGAAACAGAAAATGAGAAAATCAAGCACTTAAAGAACATGCTGACGGAGATTGGTATGACTGGACGTTTTAGCGAAGGCAGAGCCAGAGAAATTAAGGAGATGAGAGAATTACAGGCAGACTTGGAAGCAGTAAAGGAGGGCGAGAAAGCATGGGGAATGGGAAGAAGTTCTAGAAGAAGTGGGAGTGGTGTTAAAGAGGACAAGAAGAAGAGTGAGATCAGTGATGATGATGATGATGATGATGATGATGATGATGATGACAAAAGCAAGAGCGGCAGTACTAAAAATATTGACGAAGAGAATGAGGATGATGACGATGATGAGGACATGGAGGTTTCTGTTAGGGCTAGAAGAAAGAATGATTTGGCATTTCTGGGTAGTGAGGAGAGCAGCGATGATGATTGAGCAGTTCGACTACTGATCTACCTTTTGTCGAAGGGTTTGTACAAATTAGGGGGGAATTTGGAATGGAAATGAAAATGGGAGTTACATGGTATGAAGGTCACGGTTATGATATCTTAAATGCTATTGATGGGTCTGCATTTGTATATCGCATTGGGGTTATAGGATACAATATACCTAATATCAAGTGGCAGAATTATACGAAAAGAATACAAATATTTTACTTTGGACCCTCAAGTTGAGGTTTGCGTACACATTTTAAAATGAATTTGAAATGGACTATGAATGTATTGAAGTATCACATCAGCTCGTGTGGCAAGTGCAATTGGGTATAAAATATCATAGATTGTAACTTTTGGAACACAGATCTTCTTATCCTATTCCTTCCTTCGGGTATATGAAATCCTATTCCTCCACAATACATCTTAGCATAACTAACCTAACCACCTCTCACTGATTATTAAAGGTTGGAAGAAACGAAAATCCACCAAAGTACATGGGGGTCTGATAGCGCATAGCTTCTGCGTTATCGTTGTGTCTCTCCATTTCTACACGAAGTTGCTCAGTAGCTTCAACAAGCCTTTGCGTTGTAACTAATTTCTCTCTTTCAAAATCTGGAATTCCATCTTGTGGATAACAAATGGGTGATGTGCAAGACAAAGGAGGTGGTGGTCTCTGTAGATGCTCTGTGAGAGATTGTGGTATGCAAGATTCACGTAGCGGTCTTGGTGGCGCTCTTTCTCTATATCTTGGAGCAGATGTTGGTCCTGGTGGAGGTTGATCCGGAGCCCGAGGACCTTGAAATTGTGGAGGCGGAGGTGGATGTTCAGGTCGAGTGCTGGACCTATGAGAGGATTGTCTTCGTCGCGGTCGTTCTTGCCTCTCACTGCGATTTCCATCTATACTCAGAGCACGAGAACTTCTGGATGACCTGCCAGAACGCGATTGACTATATTCCGATCTCGATTTGGCGTGATGTTTACGTGCAACTCGAGTTGCGTGATCGTCACGTCGCAGGACGGATGAAGATTGTTGGTTTTCCTTTGTTCTATGCAAAACTAGAGCGCTGCAGGATGCAGCTTCTTCAGATGGCTTAAACAAAACTACACGGTTATCGGGCTGTAGATATTTGATTGTAGATGCCGAATTTCTCGGTTGCTCAAATGGCACCAAAGCTTTTTGTTCATGTTTATATGGAACTACAGCTTCGCGCCATGATTCTATACGGGCGTTTTGATCATTTGGGAATTCAGGAGCGCCTGATAATCTTTGTAGATGCATGTTACTGGAATCCATGGGTCCACGTTCGGACGCATGCACAGAGGCAGGAGCTTTAGAGCTGGAAGCTGCTGATCTGGGGGCTCTATGCTGGCTATCTGAACCCTTACCGCTGCTGGAAAGGCCCTTGAGAAGCCTCGCTAGTCGGCCTGGCTTACTTGAAGCTACAGATCCACTGCTGGATTGTGCATGCGTGCCGGTAGCGCCGGGTCGTCTTCTCTTGTTATAGTCATCCACAAGTGTATTGGTTGTTTGAGTCTTCGGATCTTGAGGTGTAAGTCGTCTGGGTGAAGTTGTTGCACTTTTAGAAGATCGACGTGTGGATGATTTGGATCTCGTAGTTGGCACTTTTGAGGCTGCAGATTGTACTGATTTTGGGTAGTCTCCACCCTTAGGCCTGAAGGACTCTTCTACTGTAGGCATGTTTCGCTTGGATATTGGTTTTGATGTTATGGTTGATTTTGAAAGTCTTGTTTTCGATGGAACTCTTGATGCTGAAATTCAAAAGAGAAGGAAAAAGCAAAGCTGGAAAATAATGGGCAGTTGAGCGTTTAAGTATCCAAATCGAGGGCAAAATTTCTGAGCCTTGAGATTCATATACTATTGAAATGAGTAATGATTCCGTTTCATTAAGTTCGACATGAAATGACTCGAGTTCAATTAATGAAAAGATTCAAAAGATTCACACAAAATGAAAATTCATTCAAGAAGCCTCATTTTCTTCTCTTTTTAAACCCAAATATCATTATTTTAATAGGACTAGAAAATCACTATTTGAAGAAATAAAACAATCTGAACTAGTACATACTAGACCCCAAATATCATTTTTACTAATCGAGGTACTAATACATGAAATGCTGTTATATGGGGTTATTACCGTAAAAAGAATATAAAAGGTTCATGGATTCATGATTACTCATGTTGAATATGAGTTTCAATGGCTCATAAAATATATAGCTTTTGGCTACTTAAAGCTCGACTTCTTTCAATATCCATTTCAATTTCGAACCTCTACATCAAAATTCAATCTTCGATCAACAATATCAAAGTTTACACCAAAACCAAGCCGTTTAAGAAACATCCGGTCATCAACCTCAAGTCCGGCATTCATTTCACTACCAAGACAAGGAACAGGTCGAATAATGTCTCGCACATATGATCATAGAAATCCGCGTAGTCTAAGTCCCATGGGGGGAGAAGATCAGCCGCATCGAGGCTCAGGACCTGTCTACATCGATCCATATGACTCGATTCCTGATGTCCAATCTCAATATCCGTATGCTTCGAGTGAAACTAGATACGATACGCAACATGGCACTCGATCTATACGTGCGCAGCAGGGATACGGAATAGCTCCACCATATCATCCTTCCCAAAATTCTGGGTATGGTTTCGCACCCTCATCCTCCCGACATACAACACCAGCGTACCATCCTCAACCTGTACACATTGGCGACCATGTGAGAACGACTCGATATACGAATTCTGGTGCGACGCATTCGCTTCCACTCCATCCTACCACGATTGATGCAACACGCATTCCACCTCCCTCCGCTAAGATTCTGTCAAATTACTACTTACTATTTTATTGTAATAATGAAAGGGACGCAGTTTACAGTCTTAATGCGCATCTGAAGCCGAATCAAAATTATCCAAAAAACATCATTTTTGCCAGAACAGACAGACCCAGTGCAGGTGCAAGCGCGAGGTACGATCAAGCGATTCATAGGCCTGCGGAATATTATGAGAGAAGAACAAGATAAGGAGATAGGTATTAATTAATAGGAAAATTTGATTAGTCAGCAAGACACATAGGATAAGAGCTGCGGCGTTATCAGAAGAGCAAATCATGAAGCGAGTGATAGATGGCGAGTTGAGGATGTTGATCGCAGGGATTAAGGGATATGGCAGGAATACGCTCATAAAGGAATCATACATAATACTTAGACTTAGAACTCAAAAATCGATGACATTACAACTTCCCATCCTCAAAAGCTCTTTCGAGTCAGGTTTTGAGTCATTTTCTCGAGTCATCATTTGCAGATTTTACCGAATCATGCAATTTCTTTTACCATGATTCTCAAAATGCAGTCCAGGGACTCATAGACTAAGTAGATTCTAGCTACTTAAGAGTGCAGATTGTCCAAAATTTCTGGTCTGCTTTTCTACACCCATGCCAACCTCACAACTTCACTAACTTTAAGTTTTTGATTTGAACCCGGATATTGTAGCGTCACAGCCCAAACTACCTTCAAAACAATAATCAACAACGCAACCGAGACATGTCTGGCGCCTGGGAGCTCACAAGAAATAATCCCGAAAGCCGTGTTGAAGCGAGAGAAAGTCGAAGCTCCGTAGGAATGGATCAACCACAACAAGGCGGTTGGCGAGAAAGACAAGAGGATCCACCCAGTCCATCCCCAAGTGGCCGCGGGTACGGGAACTATGCTCTATCTACTAGCTCTTTTCCCATGGCCCGACCTGAACAAATCATGCCTGGTCAGCACCTACCTCTTCCTAAGCGTAATAACCAGATTCTGTCTAACAGCTCAAGGTTAAGAGGCAGACATCAGCGAGATACAGCGCTTTCGTCTTCAAACGGTGTGCACAAACGTCATATGGCCTGTAATACACACACTAAAGTCAAAAATCACGAGAATGCACCACCTCGATCTCCAGTCCTGACGTCCCAATTACCCCCCTACAGTTGTTGTGACACCGGTGACTCCTACTCCAGTCGTCAAAGAACTTCATTCCCTTCTTACACTCCGTGGAAGCCAAATGTACCCGGGTTCATCATCTTTACGGCATAGAAGTTCAAGATCAGCCCCGTATAGTGTTCGCAAAGGTGCCCAGAAAGCTGCAAATAAGAGGTTCGATAGAGGTGATCCGTTCACCAGCTGTGGAAACTCTGTGAATAAAGAATTAAACCAGACAAGCCTAATGGAGACTCCGGAAGAAGATATGCAAGTATTGGAGATGCGTTTAAGTGGATTAAAAATGTAATTCCGAAAAATAAATGCAAGTGGGAAGGCAGGAGGGTAACAGGGAGAATTTGGATAGTAGGAAAGACAACAGCGAGGTTAGTGGAGGATAGAAATGAATCACAGGGCTGGGATGTTATTAGCAGGTGTCTAGGAGTGTAATGAAACAAGAAACTAGGGGGATGATGAATAGTTGTCAGGCTTAGGAATCAGAATCAATGATATTATCACTTTACAATTTTTCAGTCAATTCCTGAATCATTCCATTCATATTTATGAATTATGCATTTCGGAGAGTCATAAAGTATAAAACTTAGGTAGGTAGGAGACCTCTTTCCTCTTTTTTCTTCTTTTTTCTTCTCGATATTCCTTTTACTTCACTTAACATACATAGTTTCGAAACTTCATCAATATTGAGTTTTGTTTCCACAACACATCCTTTATGGTACAATTTGACAACTTTATCGAATCGACTTTCTACATACAACACATTTCAAACTAATATCCAAAACAGTATTGAAACGAGAACAAAAATGTCTGGCAATAGTACAATTGAAAGATGGCTGGACATTATCGACAGTGATGATGGTAGGTCTACAGTTCGGGCAGAAAACGACAGATACGCAGATCGAAGAGATGAGTCTGCTGATCGAAGCCTTGGCGAACCATCTCAAGCTTTACATACCGGATCTACTTCTAGACATCGAGTTCAGCGGCATAACCATAGAACAACAGCTCACGAGATGTACCACCTCGACATGAAAGATTCGACCGTAGATCGACTGGTAATTCATGTTCTAGAGTCACGCCTCGAAGAGATAATCAGGTTCCACTCTTGCCTCAACAGCTACCCATCAATGGTAGTTCGCCTCATGGTCCATACTCCGGAGCCGCGTCTCAGTCAAATCTACCACGCCCATTTTCATCCGCAGCTTATGCTACACAACGTCGGTATCGAACACCCTCTCCATCACCGCCCCCATCGCCTCCACCACGTATTAGAATTAGCCGTCAACGTCCTCTCTTTTCGCCCCCTTACTCACCCCTCCGGAGTCAAAGCACTTTTACACCGGCCGCTAGATTTCAAACGGATCCCGGCTTGCCATCTATGCACCATAGAAATGATTACACGAGTACTGCGAGACCAGATCAATATACTGGTGCTCGGGGAGCTCAAATACCTAGGTTTAGAACAGCTGAAGGAAATGATGCGTACAGAAGATTCTTGAGAAGCGGAGCCGGAGAGATATAAAGAAAAAATTGAAGGCATGATAGGGATAGATTAAGCATATCAGACAGTGCGCTGACAAGAGGTGCATGAAAAAGTGAAATGGGAAGTCAAAATGATGTAAAACGGGGGAAAAATGTTTCATTTGATAGGAGGACATAACAAATAAGGTAGAATTAGGAATATCGAATTGGTGGATATTGGGGAGTGTTGAATAGTCTTTAGGATTATGAATCAAAAGCATTGATGTTACAAATTTGTGTGTATAACCGTGCAGCAAAACGAAGATTTCAGTCGTGTTTCAGAGATTTTTGATTTTAAAATTATATTAATAAAATTAGAAGTTTATTATTAATTGTTTTCATCAAAAAGATTATAAGACTACAAAACCACATTCTAGAAGCTAGGTTAACTATGAAATTGAGTGTATTAAAGTCACCGATTTGCATTTCCCTCCCTCAACCTCAAATTTCTGCATCAAGATCAACACTTTCGACCATCAACATCAAATTCGATATCTGACCCAGCTTCTCAACCAGAATCTCGAGGCGCAAGAATCTAGGCAGTGGAAAACACGAAGACGGAACCAGAGCAATGAAAGGACAAGAAATGAAAACAAAGAGCCGATAAGGAAGAAGTAGTAGAAGCAGAAGGAATGGATATGTGAAAAAGGTACGAGATAACGTGATGAAATCAGGAGATCAGTCATAGAAATTCGAGTCATTGATATTACACGTTTGCGCTTGTTGCAACAGTGAAGTGTATATGACTTCATCAGTTTCGATTATTCATACTTGACGTATACACAGTTTGCGGAGTCATAAATCTTTTGGCTTTTGTTCACTTAAGTGTTCAACATCCCTCCGGATGCTGTTGATTTCTGCTTCTCTTCATTAACAACAACCATCAAAACCAGAACTTTTCATCAACATCCAGAATCCACATCAATACCATACCATACCAATACAATGACGCGTAATCCAGATGGACAAACAAATCTAAAAGAGACTCCTCGAGAACCCAAAGAGCAAAGGGCCATCGTGCAAATTGACGATTGCTCTGAGGATTTTACGTCTCCTGACGGCCCATCTAGCACGTCATTCCATGGAGTAAATAATCATCACCCAGCCCGAGCGCCATTCGCTGATCAAGGATCAGATACCACGTCTCAGACTTTGTCCGTCGAACTCGAAACTCAGATCAGTGAAGAAGATCATTACACAGACCAGGAACCCGCTGACAGCGATACGTGGTCTACGGAAACATTGCAGTCGGATGAGGAACCTGCGCCCAATAATCAACGCGAGAGTCAATACCAATCGTGTTCACCATCACCATCACCACCATCTCATCCCATTTTTGTATATCCAAATAATACACGTCATCATCATGAGCATCATGAAACTCATCGTCAACGATATGATTCTGATTTGGTACCCCTCAGTCAGCCCGAGGAAAATTTTTTTCTATCTGTGGCGTATGTGGCACCAAGCTCTCATTGGGTTCTACGCATTCCAGAACGCTTTGCATGCCGACCTCCTCCCTATTTTTTGTCGCATTACCAATTCTATGATTACGATTCAAATTCGGACGAGCTTCTATGCCTCAGGGGGGATTCCAAAAAGCTTGATTATCCATGGGCAATAGCTTGTCCTCCAGAACGACCCATAGTAAACAGTGATGACATGTTGGAAAGGCGAAGGTCACTAGCCATTTTTCGGACCAGGACAAGATCGTTGGATCGCTACATGAGAATGGAAAATGCAGAAGAGCATCGTATTTAAACGCAATGAAGGGGTTTGAACATGTAATGGAGAGCAACAAGTACTGTGTTCAAGAATGAATGATGGAATTGAGAAATGGCAGTTATTCTTGGATAATAAATCGATGATATTACAACTACACAACATTTTCCCTTATCCTTGAGCTTTTGAAATCCATTTTTTGCTCTATTGATTTGTGAATCATATATAAAATAACTTCGACAGTCATGAGATGATTTCCAGGAAGCTATTTGTTATTATATAATGACTTTGCAATTATTTAAACCATTAGTGGGTACATGGATTGACGGGACACTTCCCAACTTTCAAAAAATTTAATAAATTCATTATTCAATTGTCTGATATCAAAACTTATGTTTTGATTTTTTCATATCTAATAAATGATTGAAATAAGTTCCAAGATATCCCATCCGATACTTCAAGAGATATACACAAGTCCATTGTTGTAGTTGTATGATCATAGACACAACTGTGTAACATCAACGCTTTTGATTCATAGGCCTAAAGAACAATCACTACCCCTTGATTTCCACTTGTTCTATATCTCCAACCTCGTTTTGTTCGCTATAGCTTCATCAAATCGGATACCTGCCTCTCTATTCTACCCTCTAATAGATATCTTTCCTTCCTCCTAAATCATTTTGCTTTCCCATTTCACTTTCCCAAATATTTCTTGATCACGTATCCCTTACCGGTGTACGGTATGACATGCCTATTCTTGAAAAGTCGCCTGTTCCAGATCCAATGTTGTCTATCTGACTTCCACTTTTCAAATATCTGTCATACGCATCTTTCCCCCCAGCTGTTCTCAATTCTTTGGGTTTCTTGGGCTACGGTCTCTTGAACTGATCCTTCGCTAGTGGGATAGGCATATCTGTGATGGTATTGATATGGCTGATCCTCTCCTCCGATGAGACTTTGGCTACGTGGATTTCCATAATCGTATGTACGAGATATTCTTCGACTTCCTTGTCTTGGCAGTTAAAGGAATACCGGGCTTAAGGTTGGTAACTTGACATATTAAGCAGCTCGTCCTTGGTGTGAAGTTCGAAGTTGTCGATCGAATATCGAATGTTGATATGTAGATGTAAGAAAAGAAATAAAGATCGAAAGAAGCCGTACTTTAAGTAGACAAAGATAGAATTAATCATCTGTCTCCCACTCCTCCGTCTCCCACTCCTCCGTCTCCACTCCTCCGTCTCCCACTTCTCCTTCTCCCACTTCTCCTTCTCCACTTCTCCTTCTCCCACTTCTCCTTCTCCCACTTCTCCTTCTCCCACTTCTCCTTCTCCCACTTCTCCTTCTCCCACTTCTCCGTCTCCCGCTCCCACTCCTCCCGCTCCCACTTCTCCATCTCCCACTCCTCCATCTCTGGGGTTTTCGGTTTTGCTTGTGTCTTTGGAGGTTCCCACTTTCTCCAAACTGAAGTTTTGTGTACTGGTCTTAATAAATCGCACAAAGAGAATAAACCGGAAAAAGGTGGAGCAAATGCTTGCTGCAAGTGCCAATTTTCTCTCCAGGTTCCATCCAGCATTGATAATACCGAATACAGTATTAATCAAAGAACCTCCACCAAGGTATATTGAGATTATAAAATATGCGCGTGAAGATGATTGATCTGCCTGCTGGGAAATTTCCAATATCCAGAACCAAATTTGAAAAAAAGATCCACCAACAAGTAAGATCAGATCAACGCTGATCGAACCATTCACCACTATTGTGGCACCATTGTGGGATATTCAATAAACAATGCAACATTGAGATATGGTTGCAGTGGGAAATGAATTAGTTGAGTTGTGGGTATAGTTTATCGTGTTGTTGTTTGACTAAAGAGAGCTGGAATATGGTTGTGCCCTTCGTGAGGCGTAACTACCTTACAAATTGGCGCTAGTACCAATTAGGCAATAGCCCCCCTCCCGCGGGAAACTGATACTTTCAACATACAATATTCATATAAAACATGAATGTAGTAATATCTAAGTCTAAAATACTAAGAAAGTCTTATTTCTTCTAATTTGAAAGAATAATAGAAGTAAAAATGATGCTTGTAAAGGTAATCAACAGTTCAGCCAAGTGTTGTTGAATTAGTATTATTTTGGTTTGGTAGTAATGATTCTAATGATTCTAATGATTCTAATGATTCTCGAGTGATCGAGTGATCAAGTGAGATCGAAGCATTATATTGTTTAGCAACAATCGAATTCCCTTATTCTTTACTGCTCCTTCTGTAAGTTTATTCTGGAACGCATTCTCAATATGAGGAATCATGAATCCACGAACCTTCTACACTGATATTTAATGTGAGTAGTTGCAAGATCATCGAGAGAGCCATGACTTGCTCCAATAACCTTCTGAGCATCACCTAAAGATGGCATGAAAAATTCAGTTTATGTAATATCATCGATGTGAATTTCCTGTGTCTAAATTTTGTTCACAGCTGCTCCGTAAGTGCAGTCAAGCTACTCCCATACTCATTACTCAGAGGCTCAAACACCCCGGGGATGTCTATCCATATGATGTCTATCTTCACGGCGCTTTAGTGCCTCTCGTTTCTCTATTTTCTTTGCCTTTCTCTCAACAATCACAATCCTTTGTTTTTGTATCTTATCTCTTTCCTGCCCATCTGTGTATTTCTCATGCTTCCATTCTGAGTGAGCCGTACTCAATATCAATTCATGGTAGATATTATCTCCGAGTCTTTTCGCTCTATCTTTATTTGCCATAGTTCTATACCAGTTCCCACCTCCACTGCCACTACTTCCAATGTCTCTTATTATACTCCTTCCCTCTCCGACTTTTTCCTTTCCTTTCTTTACCTCCAACTCACCGTGTTCCTGGGTAGGAGCTCTTTCTCCTCCTTGAACATGGGTTCTCGAGTCTGCCTTTGCTTGGTCTGTTTTGGAAGGCATCTTTGAACTAAAACTGGATAACGAAAAATTGTATTTGAAGTATATCCGAGGTCGGTTGGAGTGGATCGTATTTTTATCTTGAAATCGGGCTAGATGATGACTTTCGAGTTGCTTTAATATTGATCCGACGTTGGTTTTGGTTCTGATGCGATGCTGAGGTGGATATTGTAATGCGTTTTGAAGATGGATGTATTGAAGTCTTTCGAGTGTTGGTTCGATTATCGATCTGAATGTTTATTGAGAAGCTTGATATTGATGTCAAGGATAAAGAGAAGTATAATCGGCGGTACGAACAAGCGGGAACTCAACCCGTTAGTAAACGGGTGCTGAGAGATTCACGAGTCCTCGCTACGCATCTTCTTCTGATATGAATAATCATAATCTATGATTCTTGGAAACTAGTTCAGTATACACAGTCATAAATTCAAGTCACTAGTTGAATCGACATCTATGAATCGACCTCACAATTCTTTAAACAACACCCAGCAGACGACTCGAGGTCTGGAGGTTATGTAATATCATCGATTTCTAGTTTCCAGGTCTAAATACCTTCCATTATCCTTCACAAATACACATTATGCCTCAGGATCCTCAATGTAATAACCTTCCTTCTTCCTCATCTCCGACTGAATTTTTCTCTCTGCCTTAGCCGTCCTTTCCATTTGATCACTCCTCATATCAGCATATACTTTTACGCGTGAACGTTGCTTAAACCGCGGTCCAGACCAGCCATTTATCTGAGGTTCTAATCCGCTATCCGTTGATTGGATTGAGCCTGAATTGGATGACCTTCCGCTTGAGTTTGAGCCATAAGACTCTTGACTTGAGACCGAGCTGCCAGATGTGCGGCTTGAGTATGAGCTCACTGACGAACGGCTCGAGCCTGGGTTAGAGAATACTCGACTTGGATTTGAGCTCACTGACGAACGACTTGAGCCTGATCTGGTAGAAGCTTGGCTTGAGTCTACTCTGAAGAACATTCGATCCAAGCCGGCGCCTGAACTGGAGTGCGTCTGGACGGAGCTTGAACGCGAGTGAGATGACATTTTTCGATTTGGTGGGTTCGACAATACTTCGAACTTTATTTGGCTTCAGCTTGTATATCGAATCGAATATTGGAAATGATTTGACGTTGATTTTGATTTTGATGTTAATGTTGAGGAAATTTTTAATCTTGACGTGGATAAAGAGAGGTGGAATCAAGAGCATGAATAAAGGAGAGTAAACCCTTAAGTAAACAAAAAATGCATGCGCAATGAGTCTCAGACATGTGAATTTCGGTAACAATATCGTCAGGTCATCTTTGGTTCGATTTCATAGTCGTAAGTATGAATGAGTCCATTATACGTTATTCCATCTTCTATTTTAAGGCCAACCTTCGAATCAACAGAACTCATACATATCCAATATGGATGATCCCTAACCCATTCGTTGTATCCCCAGAGTGTCATAATCCATAAGATTCACTCTTTTCTAAAGATGGGCAAATTCAACTAGATTCGAATTTAGGAAGGAAGATGATTTGTTTATTCGCCTAGTCATTCGGGATATATAGCTACTTGCCATATTTTCACATCAACTCATATAAATCACCGTCTTATGTGGTAAAAAGGGAAAAGTATGATGAAAACAAAAAAAGTAAATGAAAAGATAAACAGTGAGTGAACGTTTCCAGAAAAAAATTAACGTCATCCATCAACTGTAGTCCCTCAAGATCGCAAAGAAGACCATAGCATCCACACCTCAAACACCGCCATTTATATATAGATACCCCGAACTACCAGAGCCCCTACCCCGATCCCCCACCTCCAATTTCTCTTCCTCGCTTTTAAAGACCCATCTGTTTCCCCCTCGATACATGATGGCTTTTCCGTAGATCCTCTCTATCCCATACCCAGCCTGACCGAACCTGACCTCACTTGCCCTGATCTGATCTAACCATCCAAGTACAAATATCCCACACCCCTTCCTACCCAGTTAAGCATCAAGATGTCCACTAGAAACACCAAAATAAACACTTGTCCATCCTATTCTCCAGTAACTCCACACTTCCGCTTCCACCTCTACGCCCCGTGGGTGTACTCAGGAAAGAGCTTGGAACATTTTCTATTCTCCTTTCCTCTTCCGCCGTTCCACCAGTCGGTGTACGGACTGTTGGGACACTCACTCCAAGAATGAACTTAGAACATCTCTTAATATATCGATTGGAATATCCTAGGAATGTTTATAATGTTTTGTTGGAGGTTGAACATTCAAAAGACAAATTCTGATATCAAACAATTGAAAACTCAGACCCTCCCCACTCGAAGATTTCACACTCGAAGACACAACAAACTATATTTGTTATAACAATCCCACGCACAATCTCCACTGATCACGTCACACATCACAATTTGGAGCCGCAGCGGGAAAATTTTTTCTCTTGTCTTGTACTTTCCTTTCTTCACTCTTCACTCCACTTGATTTTTCTTTCGGTAAAAATACACACTGCCAACACTCCACGATAAATCTATCGGGTAAGTACCCAGACCGACCATTCATTCTAAAGTTGATTTTCATCCAGCTGTATTCTTCCCCATTCCCCTCCATTTTAAACCCCATCCACCCTCCCACCTAGCATATCCATCCATCGCTAGATGAACGCCAGTCAAAGTTCATCCACAAACATCCCCATCATCGATGATGCCTCCTGTGTTCGATGACTTTTCCCAAAGAATTCCATCAAAAACTTCCATGCATGCACGCATATCATGTACCATCAAAAAACGAAGAGATCTAAGAGCAAGAAAGAGAAAAGGAAAAAGGTGTTCTATGTACAGATCGGCTGACGGTACTGATCCATTCGTTACTCGCAAACATTGACGTTAAGCTTGACATGATAGGTTAATACATCATATAAAGCTCAACTGGTGTAAATCGTGTTCAGTCGCTTTCACAAGCACAGAATCATATCATGTGATTGCATTTTATTTCCGGCTAAAATGCCTTCGTGTGGTAGGTATCGCATAGCCGCAGTCGGATTTCGCTCATTAAGGGGAATATTGAACCAAAGTATTCAAAGTTCGGCATCGTTTTGCCTGATGAAATAAGCCCTAGTGTTGTTGTTAGTTTTAATTCCAGATTCAAAATTCAAAATCATAAAAATACTCACTTGGAAGCCTCATATGCGGACCAACAAATAGCGGTACTAGGCATAGTGGTAACCACTCTTGGTTTAACACCCTTGAAGAAACCACCGAATCCTGCTCTTCTATGAATAACCCGGCATCCTTCCACAAAACCACTGACATTCCTTAATTCCGCATCAGTCGCTGTTCCTCTGGTTTGTAATAAAGTCTTAACCACATCCATGGGTGTTGTGAGAGCAGCCGCGAAACCTCCTGCAACCGCACCAGCTGAACAATGGGTCCATGGGTCGTATTTTTTAGTTGGGTTCATGAAAGTCGACATGGATTCGTATGCGAGGAATTGGAGAGCAGTGAAAGGAACTGTCATAGATAGGGTGGTAGGATAAGAAACGTAGAATGCGCTAAGACCTTCACTTCGATAAACGTATCTAGCACAATCCATCATTGATTTGTACATAACTTTCGAGTTGTGCATTTGCATGCGCTGTTTGATAACTGTAAATGTCAGCAAAAAAAAAAGTAGAATGATGTAAAATGCGTATCATACCATCGAAAGGGTTCATGAGGGCATCACTTGCAATGGTTGCGCAAGCCCCACTAGTAGCTATTCAGTATTAGTAAATGTAAAAACTTGGACTTTTATAAAAACCAACCAGCAGCAAGAGGATGGTGAACACCAGCTTGGTTTCCTCCCATGACATGCTTCACAGCTTCATAAGTAGCAAAATAAACAGCGTGTGCAGGTCCTAAGCCGCTATCAGTATTCTTCCGTGCTTGTTCGATTCGAGCCAAACTGACCAGCTCCCACAACCACACTTGACATGCCCCTCCATAGACTGAAAAGTCCCTCTCCGGTAGCTATCCGATATCCTCCTTGTATGACACCATTGTAGACTGCGGATGGGGTAGGGTTGAGAATTTGCATTCGGGTCTGCCTCATATCAATATCGGTTTTTAATTTCATCTGAGGGGCAATTCATGTATACCTTGATTGCATCGATCGGGTACATAACAGTATGTTCCTATAGGTCCATCAGTATCGAATGCAAGGAATTCCGTAGATTAGAAGAGCGTACCGCGATTCCGGCAAAGGCGCCCGCAGCCATGTTCTGGATTAACGAAAAATTTGGTGGGAGAGATTCATATCTAGCCAACAAGGTATTAGTGATTTGCGCCTGCAACCCGATGAAACCAAGAATCCAATTGCCCTCATCGCCATAAGCACATACTCATCATATTCCTCCAAAGGTTCTCCGCCTGGCTTAGCCATTTGGGCTAACGCCGCAGATCCTCCTCCAACTTGAGCTGATTGAAGAGCCAGGTTGTCGACTTCCGTAGAATCAACAATGAATGTCGCAGGTCGATGAAGATACACAGTATGGATATCGCACAGCTTCTAATCCAATAGAAGTTTTTTCTGCGATCAAGTCGTGGTTGTGGTTGAAGGGGGGGAAGGAAGAGGGGTGGCGGGTTGATTGGTAGATATCGATTTTTAGTTGAAAGCAAAATAAAAAAGTGGTGATGCTGTGTTTTTGTTTCCCCCAAAGATCCGAGATACGAATTGAACAGGGGTTTCTTTGGAATAAAACCGGGACCGAGGTACCTATAGCTTTGTAAGAACAGAGTTGAGACAGCTTGATTGCTTGATTGATTGCTTTTGTAGAACCAAGAGACTGTACAGAATAATTGAAAGGGAGAGATAGAAATGTTTGAACCAACCATGAATTAAGAAAACTATCTGTCAGTACTTAGTCGATTTGGAGAAAGTCTTTCATTTAGATTACATATCGAAATCCTCAAGATCATTGATTTACATCGGCAAAGAACAATTGAAAGATAATATATATTTGAATATTACGTATCGCCATCGAAAAGTCCATTCTTTGTTATATTCCACCTCCGCTTTCGCAATTTTACAGCCTTTGATCGGAACTCTCTGCTTGTTGTCTTGCCCACTGTTGGCTGAACGCTTCTTGAAACAGTTCCACGGAGTTACCGCTTTATCTGACAAGAAAGATGACCCGGAACTAAACAAATAGTATCCGGGTCTTGCGGCTATGTAGATATTACTGTTATAGGAACCTGGATATCTGACGGATCCTTCTGTCTCTTTTCTAGAACCGACCTAATCATCTAGATAACGAAGGCCATCTAGATAATCATCTAGACAGTCATCTCATCTAATCTAATCATGAAGCGATCCGGCTATTCGGTACATGGCTATCTACTACTCTATTACTCCTATTACATATGTATGTACAGATTAGCAATACAATTAAAATTTATGAGATATTTCAATCACTCCCCACCATCTATCTGGATAATCCTAGGGCATTTCCCCTTATCGTAGCTCGCGCATCTATCCAGTTCGCATCAAACAAGATGTGGATGAAAGGAACATACATTTACCGGCAGAAAGAAAACGGTCAGAGGCGCAAGCGCGCAGCAAACTCAAGCACGATCCCTGAATACTATAGTCCCAGCCACGTGATATTCATGCTATCAGAAGATCCCGTGTTTGGTCCGCCCGAGAAATTGTGTTGTCCCTAGTCTTAAGGTAGGAAGTTCTTTTCTTGTTCAGTACTGTGTAGGGAACCTCTAACCACTGGATTGCGTTGTCCCAAGCATTGCGTCAAATGAATATGCCAGGCATATGGCAGCAGTGCGAAACAATTCCTTTTAATCATATGCAGCAAAGTTGTTTGCATATGCAATTCTTAAAAGCATTGAAAACCCATGATCACAGATTCATGAGTGAAAGACATCAATTTATTAGCACAGAGGAAACCCATCCTGTCAATTTTCTGGTCAATCTCTAGTACCCAACGTGCTTTCTACCTCTCCTCTATTCACGAGTTAACCATACCCGCCGAATTTGAGATGGACATAGTGTCTTTATGTAGCATCTCTCGAGTTTATAATTGTATATGAACACAGCTCTTTCAAATATACAGCAGTTTGGCTTTTGTTTGTACGACATTCTTAATCAAGTGGTAAAGCGAAGTATTCGTTGTGCCAACATGACTATCACAAACACCAAATCTGTTACCTTCTAGCCCGCTTCGTGCGGCGGATTTTCATGGATATATAATAGTTATCTATCATTGCAATTTGTACGATAGAGCTTATTCCACCCAATCCGTTCCAAGCAAGACCAAAATCTCAGACACTCATCTTAATTGGTTTCCTCCCAACCGTCACACAAAACGGCTGCGTAAGTCTGGCGCCTCTGCAAACCTCCTCATACGCCTTCGGAACATCCACACCCGCCTTCTTCAACTTTTCCACAACAAACGGACTCCCATTATTCGCCATTTCTTGCACAACAGCACAAGAACCATCCGCTATCATCTTTGACTGCCATGGTTGTTCGAATGCAAAATCCTCCTTGATATCGTCTAGATTGTATTGTGCGAATAATCTAGGGAGAGTTGGAAACCATCTATGAGAGTCAGAATTGAGGAATCTGAAGCTACAAGGAGAAGAGACAGATGCGACGATATACCTGTGATCTTTGATGTTTGCCTGCACATTAAGAATCTTGGCGACATGTGGTGCCTCTTCGCCATTTGGTCCCTCAGCGATACCCCGATTTGGATCAATTTCATCCCACTGAATATATCCTCCCGGACCTACAACAATTCTTCAGTCACCCTTTTCTTCTCACCTACAACGAAGGAACAACGTACGTAACAATTTCAATGCATGAGTAAGAACTGCACTCGGGTCTCCATTAATTACAACACCAAGCCAAAGACGTAAATGCACGATATCGAAACTTTCTAACAACTTTTCAGGAGGTTCAACTTGGAGACTATCCATTACTTCTAGTTTCACATTCGAGGGTAGGTAATTTGGATGTGGGAATTGAGCGGAGGAGATATCGAAACCGCATATTTGAACTGCGGATGGGAGTTGCCGAGCGAGATCCAAAGCCCAGATTCTATGCAAGGAGCGATATTAGACATTGAATTCGAACAACCCAAAAACTGTATTATATCCCACAGTTCGAAACAACATACCCGGTACCGGTCCCTAGATCAGTAATCCGATAATTCGTCTCTGGGGGCGGAAGAGGAATCGATGGATGCAAAAGATACCCTAACCCATCTTTCCAGAGATAATGCTGCAGATTGAGCCTACTCATTGATCAGTAAAGACTTATGTCTCGCGGAATCGTACTCACCGAATCGAAGCGTGCATGTCCCGAACCAGTACATACCCTGGATCTTTCTCCATTTCTGCTGACGATCCAGTTGAATTCTTTCCGAGTGATATCTAGGTAGGTACGCAACGAATATAAGCGTATTCACACTTCCCCCCACATGTACAAGCCAGAAAACGAAACCAGTCTTTTCACTCGACGAAACCTATATAAAATATTCAATTTCAGTCAAGAACCACTTCCAATAGAATCACATGTAAGACACATAAATCGAATCTTCAGCTGAACTACGAGCTGAAATAATCACACATGGCCCGACAAGCGAACCGACCGATAACTATTATCGAACTGGATGTTACCAGTCCGGATGGATTATAAAAGACGATTAGAGGGGTGAGTAAGCTACTCCAGAGATACCAAGCCATTCACCCCCCGTGCCAGCCCAATCATCATCAATAATTCATAAACTTTCACCAAAGCATTCGAAAATATATAATTTCAGAGAAGACAACCCTCACATCTCCCTATAGTCAAATCCACACACCAAAATTAATCCCGAGGTTTCCCCGCACCAAGATCTATCCTATCTTATTATCACCCTCGGCAATCTCATCTCAAAAACATCCCTGACCACCACCACACCAACCCACCCCATCATCTCATCATCTCATCATCATCGTACGATATTTCCCAAAACCCTTCCACCACCTCACCTCCATCCAAACCCTCATGCCATTTCTCATGCACCCACCGCAATTGAGAATCGCATTTTCCCATTTCCCATCCTGTACTCCCTGGTCTGGAAGAAATCGATACCGTAGGTAGGACGCTACGGTAGCGTTTTCTAATTGTGGAGGCGACTTTTATATAACCTAACCTAACCTTATGATGTAGAAGGGGAAAAGAATGAAGAAGAAAAAAGCTTGAATTTCCAACCTATTGTCTGGCTGGTGTTATTTTCGTATTCGGATTGTTTGGGATAACCTGGAATTTTGTATTATCATTACCTAGGTACCTATGATATCTCAGATATGAGACCTATGTTGTACTATTCTGAATCAATTTCTCAACGACACTGATCTTAATACATGGTATTATCTTTACTTACCTATCATTCTAATAAACTTGACACTATTATTTCTTGTAAACGACATTAAATGATGAATTAGTGATATCAAAATTACTTTCTAAAAATACGCACACGTCCCAAGTGGCTCGCTTCAAATCCAGGGGCTTGGGCCCGGACCAATATCATTATCATGCATATACATACTTCCCTATCGCCAGACACCTTGAACACCAGAAACTTCCTATATGCTCGCTACCATATACTAACACCTGGTCTACCATTTGTTTGCGCCTTCTGAAATTGATATACCAGTCCCAAAACACCATCTCCCGCTGTCCCATCGCCATCATCTTCATCATCCTTCCCGCCATTATCGTCATTTGCGGGAGACACTTCCCAAGTTGATTCGCCCAGATTGGCAACTGTATCATCGACTGCATAAGATCTTCCAGGTTGAAGAACTGGTCGACCAAGTTCATCTTCATCTTCCATCGGCTCTTCTCTTATATTATTCTCTCTGCGAGCTGGGTATCTGGATCGAGAAGTCCGTCTTACGCTGCGAGCATCGATCTCAGACAATGAAGGCTGGTGACGTGGATCCAAAAGAATAGAAGCCATAGGAGATCCCATAGCAGTGGTGTTGGATGGGAATCGAGTTGTTCGGGGTGCTCTATTCATCGGTCTCACTTCACTCTGTCCCATCCTTGAGCTCTGCATATCCGCACCCGATGATGGAGACATCAAACCTGGAAAGGCAGGAGGAGGGTGAAACTGTTGTCGCATACCAGGTGGATTGTGTCCTGGTACGCCTGTTTTTGGATTGAGCATATAGTTATCGAGAAAATTATAGTATGAGGCGGCCATTTTTCCGTGCTTGGTAGAATAATAATCTTCTCGCACGTCCGTCTTGACTATACCTCGCGATGGAGCACTACCCACTCCCTTCTTGAAGTCGAAAACAGCAAAAGAGCAAACGTATCCAACGCCATCGACATGAACCGTGAATTCTCTAAAGAAATCAATGATCTGTTCGGCGCACTTTGGCAAGCTGAACCATAACAGAAATGGGGTAATTATAATACTCAATACCTCCTCAAAGAAAATTACAAGCTTGAGCTGATAGAGAGTGGAGAACTCTTGCTTAACCTCGTCGCTGTGGAGTCGATCTTGCCAGTGACTTGGCATGTAATGAGTATATTCGATCACACTTCGGAGTGCGTACTCGGGATCAAATACCTCATTTTCTTTTGGTATCATACCATTTGTGATAGCCCAAATCGATCCAAACACTCCTAGATAGAATAGAACCGGCCTCTCCGAGGTGATGTCAAATCCAGCTAAGACCTCAGAGTCCCAAACTGTGGCAACTATCAGAACGGACACAACGGCTCCGGCAACGAATGTTATAAATCTAGCCATATGGGCGGTTTTGATATTTGGAAATTGATTAAGATAACGCGACGCAAATGGATCGGACATATTCAACCTTCTATTAAACAGATGATGAAGTTCATTGAACTCCCTGAATTTCCACTCCGCTAAAGGCGTGTAACCACGCGATCCAAGTGCTGCAGGGTTTTTATGATATTGCTAAAAGTCAAATTAGCAAAATTTCATGCGTCAAGGAATAGGATAGCCTTACATTGAAGTATTTGAAGAAATACACAATCACCACATATATGACGATGACAGGAGCACAGATAACGTTCATCAAACCGGCAAAGAGGAACCTATTTCGTAACCCATCGCTCAACTCTCGTCGATGAGAATCCTTCAGAATCAATTGCCTGACCTGGCCATAGTCATTGAAAATAAAATCTAATATGCACCACTCTAGGTTCCACTGTAAAGTTTTCGAGAATAACTGTCGACCTTGCAAAAAAGGAAGTGGTAAAGTCAGATCCAGAATTTCCTTGTTAACCAGGGCAATGAGGTAATTTTCTTTCCTCATTAAACGATTTGCTATATCATGAGCATCAAGTCGTTGTTTTGATTGAGTACCCATGACAAACTTTCGATTATTCGGCGAAATCCTTTCCACGGTCATAGGATTTGCGTCTCGAAGCGCCATTACCCTGGCTATAACATCTTGAAAAGATACGGTCTGCATATTGCTATCCTGAATCTCAAGGAGATAAGTAAAGAAGTCCCGCATTCTCATAAGCCTCGGGAGATCCGTCAAAAGCTGATATATCTTATAGAGAACAAATAGACAAACTAGCCAAATTGCTACATTTGAAATTCCGGATATCTTCTTTGTGCATTGTGGAACCAACGCATGACTTAAGCTACGAGCGTTGCCACGATAGATCTTCTTATAGTCGACACATTGCGTAAGGAAAGTCGTAAATATTGTTACAAAAAGAAGGGTGCTAACAAAAAATAAATTAGCCCGGTTTGCTTCACTTCGAAAGGATGTACTCACAGGATATCGATGGCTTTGGCTAGAACTATACACCAAATACCTGCCCCTTCAAAATAATCGTATAAATCTCTGATGAAATTGTCCAAATTTGTCACATTAACCCATCGATACATAGCTTTATCTTTTGGGCTGCCTGACAAATAGACTCCTGTATTTCGAGGGATAGCTTGTGGTGTGTGTGACACAGGAGTTGTCCTGGCTGCATCATCTTGGTGTAGTTTCTGCTGGTCCTGCGTCATCTCCCAATGAGCTCTCTCTCTCTCATCTTTTATTTGATGTGCTGATGGTCTCGGTATTGCGTGTGCTTTCTTTGGAAGCGCAGGCTGCCTTGCTCGAATGGCTGAACCCTCCCGGTCAGGATGACGATTATCTCCCTCTATCAACAACGAAGCAGGCACATCATCGTCAGGATCTTCTGCAAGTAACCTAGGCGATTCTGCGAAATGGTGTGCTCGTGCTTTACCTTTTCCTTTGCGATCATATTCCGGCTTGTGTGTTGGTTGTTGTTGATCAGGTAGGAATTTTGTACTTTCTGTAACGGATTCACCGCCGATCACATCTGCCAGATTTCCCAACTCGTCATCATGAAATCTTAAGTTCTCCTCGTCGAGTGCCATTGCCGCTCGTTCCTCTACATCTATTTCCGATTCAGAAACCTCGTCGTGAGCACGTAATGAATCATATATCGATCTTGCTTGGGAATTCGAAGGCAGCAGCCGTGAAATAAGGTTGGAGGTCATCATCGTGAGAAATATTCATCGAACTGAGTATGCATAGGATTGTGCTGCGAATTTAAATAGACCTGTTTGATGTCTAGTCAAGATTGCAAGGTGCTATCGCTCTTGTAGATTTAAGCTGAATCCGGTCAATGTAATAAACCGACCTTGAGAGTGATTGTGAGTTAGGTAGGGTATTAAATATGACACATTACTGGAGGAATCCAGCCATACGGTCAATAGATCTTCAAGTCAGCTGTATAGTGTTAACGGTTTCAAGTCGATGGTTGAGATTTAGAGCACGAGATAGAACTGGTAGGTGAATGACGCCCACTCTCAATGCGATATGGGCAACTCGATTATCTGCCACTCTGACCGCTTTCTTATCAACCTTAAATGGTTTAGCTTTGTTGTAACCCATGAGAGATTGTAGAACTGGTGTTCGAGACAAACAAAACGGCGAATATTAAAAAATAGTCTCAAGGTTGAAGAAACGGGGATTGAATTCGAATCTTGGAAATCATGACGGCTGATTACTTTACTCGAAAACAGTCATATTCGGGGTTTAGTGATGGAACTGATTCACCCGGAACACCTTTAACATCAAGAACCAATCCATTATCTTCAAAAGTCACGAGTGTCCTTTCAGCATCTTATGCCGATTCAGATATTAGAGATGCTCTGTCCTTGTTAGACAAACGAGGTGTACAGAACACTGCCGAAACTAGACGGCAGTTGAGATTAGATGTTCAAAAGGAGGTCATTGAAAGTAATGGCGATATAATTCGTGAATTTGGTCATGTAGCTGAGGTATGAGGCATCTCCCCTCTGTTGTTGAAAATCCCATCTCATCTCAAACTTTAGCAACTTAAACGCATTGGTCTTACCATTGCTACTCTCAATCAAGGATGTGAGGAAATGAAACGACACATTTCAGCCGCTCATCAAGAAACAGCTCCCGTCATACAGGAAGCTTCAGAGCTCATGAAGCAAAAGGAACAAATGCAAGCAAAGCAAGAATTATTGAATGCTTTCAACGCACATTTTATTATGTCAGAAGATGATATTGCATTACTTACTTCAACAGCTGAGCCTGTAAATGATAAGTTCTTCTCCATTCTGAACAAAGCAAAGAAGATCCAAAATGATTGTGAGATTTTACTTGGAACGGAGAACCAACGGTTAGGGTTGGAGATTATGGAACAAACTACAAAGAATCTCAATGGTGCTTTCCAGAAACTTTATCGATGGATTCAGAGAGAGTTCAAGACTCTCAATCTGGAGAATCCACAAATCAGTTCTTCGATTCGTCGCGCTCTTCGCGTATTAGCAGAACGACCGTCATTATTCCAAAGTTGCCTCGACTTCTTTGCTGAAGCACGAGAAAATATACTTTCTGATGGATTTTATACTGCACTGACTGGGACCACCGTTGGCGGCGAAGAAGATCCTTCAATAAAGCCAATCGAACTAGTGGCTCATGATCCGCTGCGTTACGTTGGTGATATGCTGGCTTGGACTCACTCGGCAACGGTAGGCGAACGAGAGGCACTTGAAGTTCTATTTATCTCAGATGGCGATGAGATTGCAAAAGGAATACAAGCTGGTTTAGATAGCGAGCCTTGGAACCGTATTTCCGAAAATGAGAACGAGATTGGTCATTTTGATGGTCTGAAAGCTCTCAATGAATTAGTCGATCGGGATGTCACTGGTGTTGCACGAGTTCTTCGTCAAAGAATTGGACAAGTAATACAAAGTCACGAAGAGACCATTATGGCATACAAGATAGCCAATTTGTTGAATTTCTACCGCGGTACATTCAAAAGATTATTGGGTGATGATTCCGTTCTCCTAGAATCTCTTGCAACACTCGAAGAATCTGCATTACGCCAATTCCGAGCTTTGATGCGCGATCATATTACCAGTCTACAATCCGAAATCCAAGTCGCTCCTCCTAACCTCAGTCCACCTGATTTCCTCCACGAAGGTCTAAAACAGCTGACTGCAATCATGAAAACATACGAAACATCTTTCACGTCTCCTGAGACTCGAGAAGCGGATTTCGAGCCCATTCTCACTGAAGCTTTTGACCCCTTCATGCAAGGCGGCGAAAATATTGCAAAGGATCTCCCAGCTCCCAGGAGCACGATCTTCACAATCAACTGTCTCCTATCCGCCCGAGCAACTTTGGCTCCCTTCGACTTCACTATCTCCCGCGTTTCAGAAATCAAAGATACAATCGAAGAACACGCTGCCACTCTCATAGATCACCAATACACGTTTTTCCTTGAAAAATCTGCTCTTCAGCCTCTGTTACAAGCCATATCTTCCACAAAGGAAATTCGAGACCACCCAGTGTTTCAACCTGCATCTTTAATACAAGCCTCCCAAACCTTGGATGATTTCCTCCCTTCAGCATTGATGGATGCAATGGAAAATCTCAAAGATCTACAAAATAGTATCTTGGTGCGTCAAATTACCGAAGAGGCGGCTGAGAGATTTTGTGATGATTTTGAGAAGGTGGAAGAGCGCCTGATTAAGGCTGATGAAGAAATGGAGGAGAGTTTGGATGAAGAGGATGGAGAAAGAGAACCTTTGAGAATGTTGTATCCGAGAACTGGAGGAGAAATCAGGGTTTTGTTGTCGTAAGGTTTGGATTGGATTTATTCATCGAGTGGAGATTATATAGAAAATTAAAAAGACCTTCACTTCTCGCTCACTGTGCACTTTGCTCTTGGATGTGCTTCCTGTGCAATGCCTTATGATCAGGTCTATATGATATTCCAAGTGGAGTGAGCACAGGCAAACATTCATCTGAGCAGTGTAGAATGCTTTTCAAGGTTTCTATTGATTTATGTTATCTTCCATTATTATCTTCCATTATTATCTTCCATTATTATCTTCCATTATTATCTTCCATTATTATCTTCCATTATTATCTTCCATTATTATCTTCCATTATTATCTTCCATTATTATCTTCCATTATTATCTTCCATTATATTCATATCCCATACAAAGCAGCATTATTCCTAAATAACAAGATCCCACAAAGCACAACAGAACCTGCGGCTTTCCAATTCAATCCATCCCTCTGATTGTGTGCATTAATCGTGTAGATCCATCCCTTGGCGAATACGTTTATAGAAGTCGCACATTCAAAATTTCTCTTGCACCATGACTCCTTTTTCGTTTCGTCCCTTCGCAGGATTCAAAAGGTGCCTTCGTTGCTTTCCTGTAAGAGGTAGAGAGTGGTGGTTGCGGGTAGTAATACGAGTAGAACCCGAAGTAGCTGCAGAGTGGACAATTTATCAAGCTGAGAACTGTGGCTGATCCAAAGTGTAATTCCATACGACAATAAAATGAGACAATGAGAACCGAAGAACAATACTAGCGAGACTGCAAAGAAGATTTTTCGATTTGGTCCCGGTGTCCAAACGCTAGGGATACTGATATATCTCGGTTTCAACGTAAATGGCTCGGAAGTTTTGGTCGTACCAAGTGGCTTCATTGTCGAAATGAAAGGAATAGGTTGAAGGCTCTTATCATTGTTGATAGAGAAAGACTATTGCAGTTTGGCACTCTTTGATAGACAACAGTGTGCAGATTCACAATCGCTACAGATTGCACGCCTTTCACAACCTCTTACTCTACCGGCCATTGTAAGTCCCTCGCAAAACGTATTCTCGCGAATCATACTTTGTATAGGAGCAATGATAACTCGTCTTCTTTCTTCCGCCAACGCAAATGAATCGCTGTTGTCCCTTAATATCCCCTCAATCCACCATTCCAAGTCTGTGCGCTTATTTTCGGTGGCCCTTTCGTAATCAATCCTTCCGCAGTAGTAACGAATATGTTTGCCGATCCAGCCCAGTGTTGCTACATTCCAGGAAACCCAGATACCATATTGAAAATTGAAGCGACAAAGCAGAATTAGGATGCAGACGAAATATAGAATATGGTGAATCTTTCCAAACGTCAAGTACCCGAGGAAATGGTCCCAGCTTCTAATTTCAGGGCGGAAAAACACGAATCATTAGGAGAGATGTCACCATCCACATCAAGACCAAATAGAGGTATTCGCGAAGAGATGATGAACTCGGGATACCTTGTCGCGAACCAGACAGAAAAATTGCGAAGCGTTCTTTTTGGAGTTGGATTTCTCTCTTTCTTCGTTCCGCTGTCCATGATTTCCTTGGAAATCCGAAAGGGAAGTTTGGACTTCTACTTTCATCATAGGATTCGAGAAGCAATAGAACCTGAGAAAGCTTTTCGGATGGAGAGAAGTTTTTGGATAAGATAGAATCTTCACAACGAATTATTCCCTTCCTATCATTTTCGCCTTTGCAGCTACTGCCCATGGCTAAAGAGATCCAGGTAAGCGTCATGATAAACACCCAGTAAGTATCCCCGTCACTGACAAGAAGGCTGTGTCTTTGGAGGAACCAGCATGTGAATGTGGTAAGACAGAAAACCGGCAAGAATCGATAGACTATAAATGCAAGAGCGTTTGGGACACGAGCAAATTTGTCCTCAGGTTCGATTGTAGGGAACTTCATGTGTGCGATCGTGATGCGAACTTAAAAAGGAGAAGATTTTTTTTCAAGGAAGAAGAACAGGTATGTCGTATGTTTTCCTCAGTGTGTGAGAGAGTTGTCCTTTATATTTGATCGCCAATTTACCCGAGGAGCTAGGTAGGTTTAGTGCTAAGTCTAGCCTCCCCACAACCCTAATCGTGCTCCGATGGGCCTCCGCTAATTCATACTCATTGTATCTACACAAACTCATGCTCTTCGTCCCTCCTTGTATGTCCCAAGTCTTGCTCTGATTGGAATGTGCTGAAACCAAGTCTGATGCAGTTCCGCCGGACTGTGAATCAAGTTTGAAAGTTTGTAAAGTTTTCAAAGTTTCAAAGTTTTGAATTTCCCGAATGTCCGAATGGGTTCACGACATTGAGCAGTTTCGATGTAAGAATAACACGAGATTCTTCCTTGACTTCCAGTCAAGACAGTGCACACACATATGTGTTCCTTTCTTTGCGATTCGACGATGATGGTGATGATGATTGCGATACGATAATACGATATTTGATGTGTTGTAGTTGATTTGTTGATTTGTTGGTTTGTTGAGTTTATTAGCTTCTTCGAGGTCGATTCGGATTTGGATTTGGATTTGGATTTTTCCGTCCTCGAATACTGACGCCCAAGGCCACGCGAAGGCCAAACTCTTCTTGGGCTACTCGTGCCCGGTCGGTCCACCCCAGACACCCACAGTAGTTCGGAAGAAAACCCTACTAAAACTGAGGGACTGGTTAGAAACCTTCCAGACGACGAGCGTATTAAAAATATTTCGTCATCGTCGCAGTCATCTCTCCTCCCTCCCCTCAATTCCACTCAATCCTTCTTCGCTTCTTCCGGATCTGGTGTTTTCTTTTTCCAAGATCTCATGGTGCGACACCAGGTTTTTGGTTTAAAAAAATCGTACAAGGTGAACATAGTGGGAATAATAAGTCCAGCCAGACCCACTGGGAGGGGCCACCGATTCGCCGGGGTCATTCCATTCTTTCTTATACTCATTCCCGTATTAGCCAAACCGAAAACATTTATGGCTAATGTAGCCCCGAAAAAGAACCAGGCAGCATCTTTACTGTCGTATCTACGACATTCCAACGCCCAGAAAGCAACCTGGGCAAGCGAACCCAGCAAAAAATACACCAGGTCAGCAGCTATCATCTGTTCAACCAGAACAGATGGGTGGTGGGCGAAGACCACAATGTTCAACCCAAATAAAAATATTGATAAAAACAACTGCAGGTGACGGATAAATACCCATTCCTTCGACGCACCAATAAGAAGGCTGGGAAAAGCGGCGCAGGCGAAAAGAAGAACGAGATCTGCTATGATCCACATAGCTGTTGCTGTTGCTGTTGCTGTTGCTGTTGTTGGTGCTGGTGCTGGTCTTTCTGGTGGTTCTGGTGATTCTCGAGCGAAGTCGAAGCAGAATTTTATCCAGCAACAGTCTAACTTCTCTATCTTCATTGCTCCTCCTGTATTCAGATCACTATACTCATTTGTGTGTAGCAACCATGGTCATTGTTCCTTCCCCTTTTGCATTGATGCTTAGCGAGAACCACTCAATTTTGAATTTCGCATCGATTCTTTACATTAACTGGGACTGGGACATTCAAATTGATTTGATACATTCAGATGCTTTCATACATTCAAAGGATTCAAATAATCCAAATGATTCTATTCATTCAAATAACTTCGCATTTTTAAGTTATCTTATATATTCAAATGCCTTGATACATTCAATTCAATTGATATATTCCAAATACTTCATTCATTCAAACAACTTCATCAGAACCACCAGGATCACCAGCACCACCAACAACATCAAATTATCTCAAACATTCAAATCGTCTTGTATATTCAAATCATTTCCTGCACTCAAACTATCTCATACATTCAACTCATTTGATATATTCAAACTCCCTAATACATTCATTCATCCAACCTCTTTCAAATATCCAAAAAGCCCCATACATCAAAATCATTCCATCCCTCAAATCATTCTACACATTCAAACCCCCCAATATACTCAATTCAATTAAAACATTCAAATCATCAAAAACATCTACACCATCTCATACACTCACCACCTTTGAACAATAGAATCATTACAAACATTCAACCTATCCAGAAAAACAACTTCAATACAAAGAAAGAACCAAATACTCATATCCTTCCTTCCCAGTGCGAAAAACGTTTAAATCACATCATACGATCATAGAAACTTATCATCATATGTAGCAATATGTTTACGTGACGCACTATACACTTTCTCTCAGAGACTGCCTCGTCAAATTAAGAAACACAAATCATTCTTTCTCTTCTCTTCTCTTCTCTTCTCTTCTCTTCTCTTCTCTTCTCTTCTCTTCTCTTCTCTTCTCTTCTCTTCTTTCTTTTCCTTCCCCCTTCATTCGCTAAGGAAAGAGCAGATACCCCCCCTTCTCCTTCCCCTTCCCCAATATCAAGCGTCTATTTTCTGATACTAACACAGTATCATCTGATCTAGGTAGTGTCTAGCCATATACCATACAACTCCTTCCGCAAATACCTCGACATGATAACGTTCCCCAAAATCTAGGACGTAATGAGAAATGGGAGATAGAGATGAGTCGACTAATTGATAAATCATATACCTCTCCAACTTCACTCTCAACACCGATACCCAACACCAAAATCCCATACCAAACTCCCCAACAAAACCTCCCTCATCCTCAGTATCGACTCTCAAACCCTTTTCATCCTAAATTCTACACACACTCTGTTCTCCTCTCACCTCCTTCTCTCATCTCTCACCACCTCTTTCCACCTCTTTCCACCTCTTTCTCCTCCTTCCTTCCCTCACCTCCTCCTTCCACCCCCCTTCCAAAACCTCCAAACCACCAAAAGAGTTCCCAAATCCAAAATTCTCCTCCACTTTCCACTTTACGATTAACATCACTCACTCTCACTCACTGTATCATTATTTCACTATCACATTCTACTACTACCTTTTGATATAAACAAACTAACGGGCTAACTAACTAACTCTCTTTCTCTCTTTCCTTCCTTCTATCCTCCTATCCTCCATTCTCTATTCTTCACATACATACAAATAAACATCTCCATCTCCCCATCTCCCTATCTCCCTCTCCTTATCTCCCTATCTCCCTATTTCTCTATCTTTCTATTTTCTTCATTTTCCTATTTTCCCATCTTTTTATCTTCCTATTTCCCCATTCCCCCCCCCCCCCCCCCTTCCCAAGAACGAGAAAACCCCCAATCAAAAACTCAAAAACAAGCAAAACACAAGATACCAAAATCCCAAGACACCAAACCCCAAGATATCAAAACACAATGAAACAATATACTAGGTAGTCAAAGATAAATTACCTATCTACCTAATACCCCCTAATACCCCCCTAATAGCCCAAAACAACAAAGATATACAAAAGTACAAAAGTAAAAACCACAAACCCATAAAATAAAATGAAAATAAAAAATAAATAATAAAATAAATAAAATCAAATAAATAAAATAAAATAAATAAAATAAAATAAATCAAAGTAAAATAAAATAAAATAAATAAAAGAAAATAAATAAAATAAAATAAAATAAAATAAAATAAAATAAATAAAAGAAAATAATAAAAGAAAATAAAATAAAATAAAAATAAAATAAAATAAAATAAATAAATAAAATAAAATAAAATAAAAGAAAATAAAAGTAAAATAAATAAAAGTAAAATAAAATAAATAAAATACAATAAAAAAAAATAAAATAAAATAAAAATAAAATAAAATAAAATAAAATAAAATAAAATAAATAAAATAAAATAAAATAAAATAAAATAAAATAAATAAATAAAATAAAATAAAATAAATAAATAAAATAAAATAAAATAAAATAAAATAAAAATTAAAATCGGTGAATAAATACATTATTAACTTCCTCGTGGTCTGGTCTGGAAGGTTTGCTGATCGATTTTAAGATGATGTTTTCGGTGAGTGAGAATGAGAATGTAGGTAGGTGTTCTGATGCAGTATGTACTAGGTAGATGCAGATATGATTTTTAGGTTATTATGAGGTTTTTATTGTTTAGTCTATGTATGCTATGTACATGTCACATTTGAAGTGTATGTATCACGGGGCAGGCGGGCTGGATAGGGTTCTAATAACTTTGCCCTAATCTGGCAAGGCTATACTGATTCAGGTAATAGGTTCAGATTGAGGATTAAGATATAGCTCAAAGAGCTACAATACAGGATCTTCTGAGTTGAAGATATACGGAATTCTCACAGCAAACTAGCCCAATCGGACTCTAACTCACTTGCACTCCAATACGAACACTCCTTTCAGTCCTCTCCGATAGAATTAGTATATCATATAAGCTTATACCATAACATTACCCCCCTCCTAAGAATCGAGCTCTATCGAAACAGTATATCACAATTTACAATCTACAAGCAAATAAAGCCTGATCAAGCGAGACCAGGTTTGTCAGGATATCTATAATAGAAATTGTAGATCAGTTCTTGTATATCTTCTAGATAGCTTATAGATTCTTCAATTGGTGTATTGTAGTCGATCTAATGGATAATGTATTTCAGGCAAGATCCTCCACAACCTCTTCTTTCCCAACAGAAGTTCAGGATTTTGGCAATCTCAAAACATTCAAAGCTATCTACTTTTACAAGAAGTAATAACAAATTACACTATCCAGAAACAGAATTATCGTGTACAGAATATAACAGATTAACATGAAAAACAGAATAAATCTTTATCAAGACTGGGAGCTTCAGTTTATAGACATAAGGGCCTATTGGATTCAGGATTTTGAAGAACTCGAGATTCTTCCAATCGAACTTCTTCTATAAATACAGAATCTTGATATTTCTGGTATTTAATTAGATTAAATCACTGGGCAGATATCTATAGGCAGGGGAACAATAGACATCAATATTTTTCAAGTATCAGGTTTGACTAACAGTTAGTTTGGTTTATAGATATAAAAAAATAGCTTTCATTTTAATAATGAATTTTTTAGCATTTTGTATAGCAGAATAGTTATTCTAGAATAATACAGGCTCGAAGCTCAGGCAGAAATGGAATCTGTAATTCGAGAAAAATGAGATTATTCGGGTGCTTTTAGATTAGATATTATTAATAGAAAATTCAATAAATAGGAGCCATTCTGCCCAATCGTCTTGCAGGTAGGCTATATATAATCAGAGGTATTGTTCTAATATCGCATTAGCCCTTTCGATTTATTTATCAATTTCAGGATAGTAAACAGTTGAAAGCTTAGCGGCTACACTCAAGCACTTACAGATATATTTTCAGAATTCAGAAACAAATTGAGCTCCACGATCAGATATAATGATCAGGGGTAAACTGTGGAGCTTCCAGATATTCTTTCGAAACAAATAGGCAATCTTTTCAGAGTTGCAGATACTATAACAAGGCAAGAAATATTTCATTTTCGTTAATCGGTCGATTATTATCATAATAATATCGAAACCAATACTTTCAGGCAGATATATAATGAAATCTATTGAGATATCTTGTCAAACTCTTTACAGAATCGGAAGCAAGCAGAGAATTCCCTTCTAATCTCTACAATTCAAGACAGCATAATAACAACTATAGCAGTTATGAACTCATTGTATAATATAATTATAGTATCCAGACTAATAATAGTTTTAGGATAATAATTCGAAGGTTCGGATATAATGCAAGTAATCAGCAATAAGCGATTCGTAGTACAAATAAAGTAGATAGGTTTTCAGAAGGTTGTGATCGGGAACGTATAGTTTTCCTTAATAATACAGCAGATTATTGTTTTCGATATATTTAGTAAAAGTGATTTTCAAGTGTTTTGGGAATCCCTTTTGTAGGGATTTCAGAACAGATTCAGATACAGGGTCAGCTTGATAGCCTTCATGAAACAGGGTAAACAGATTGACAAAAAGATTTAGAGGGTTTTCTAGATTCTCTAATTATATTACAAAATTAGATATAGATATGATATATAGAATTGCAGACTCTATAACTTTGCCATTTTCTAACAAAATTATGGTATCATCAAAATCCAAGTAATTAATAATATCAATAGGGTTGAGGTTTCTTTAACTATAAATGGTTATAATAAAGTGTACTCTTTTGGTAATCTTGGGTTTGATTAGGGTAACAATAGCGGAAAACAGATCGGAATCCAGGTTCTTTCGTTTCAGAATAATACGGCTTTAGTACAGAAGGTATTCATTCCTCTTCTTAGGGAGATCTTCTAACCTTTTGATTAGTATATCGGGTTTGATATCTAGCTTTCCAGAGTGATAAGTGATTTGGAAATTAAATCGAAATAGAAATTTAGACCAGTAGGTTTAACAGCAGTTTAATAGCTTTGTTGTAATAAAGTATTCCAGATTCCTATGATTAATGATTACTTGAATTAATAATACAATATCTTTCAATTCGGGATACCATTCTTTAAAGCAATAAATAATAACTAGCAATTCTTTATTATAAATCTTATAATTGTATTTAGCTATTAAGTGTTTTTTAGAGAAAAATATAATAGATCTAAATATTCCATTATTATTATATTGAGAGAGTACTCCGACAGATATATAATCAAAGGCATTGGTTTTTACAATCATTTCCTTTTCCCAATTAAAGAAAGTCAGAATAAATACTTCAATAAACGCTCACTTCAATTAGTTAAACGCTTCTTAACAGGTAGGGCTTTATAGAAACAGAATATTCTTTCTAATCAGATTTATCATTAGATTGATAATCTTCGAAAAATCTCTAATAAACTGTTGATAAAAGTTTGAAAATCTAATAAATGCTTGGATATCGGTTATATTAGCAAGTGGTTTCTAATCCACAATTATTCGGATTTTCTCTGGGTCCATTTGGATATTATTGCTTTTTACAATAAGACCTAGAAACTTGGTTTCGAATTTCAGGAATTCGCACTTTTCGAATTTAGCAAACAAGCCGGCTTCCCTCAGTACTTGCAGGACCTTCTGGATATAGCAGATGTATTCCTCTCGAGTTTGGTTATATATTAGAATGTTGTTTAAATAAGCGATGCAAAATATATTCAGATATCCCTGTAGGGAATTATTAATAAATCTCTGAAAGGTTGTAGGAGCCCCTATTAGCCCAAACGGTATGATTAAGAATTCGAATAGTCCGAATCGGATACGGAATGTAGTTAGGTATTCCTGCCCTTTTTTTATTTTTATATTATTGAAGGTAGAGATAATATCAATCTTATTAAAATACTTTATTCCTTTTAGATTATTTAGAGATTCTTTTGTTAATAATAAAGAATATCGATCCTTAACTAACAAGTTATTCAAAATATAATAATCTATACAAAATCGGAGGCCTTTATTGGTTTTCTTGACAAACAAAATAGGGGAAACAGTAGGGGAAGAGTTCAACTAGATAAACCCTTTTTTAAAATTCTCTTCCAGCTATTCTTTAGGGCTTTTAATTTGAAGTGGGATATGAGTATAAGGTATCAAAAAAGAAACAACTCCTTTTTTAAAATGGATCTTATAATTATATAGTCGATAAAGGGGTAGCTTCTCTGTATTCTTTGGGAAAAAGATATCTTTCCAATTTCGGAACTCGAATAATAGATTTTTGAAGTCGAATATCTTCTTCTTTTTATTTAGAATATTATCGATTGTTCAATCGATATCTGGAATATTTCATATTTCCGGTGGGCGTAAGCTGAATAGACTTTCAGAGAGATTGCGGCTATATTCTTATTTTTTAATTCTTCAAAGTAAGCAGGTAGATATATAGATCAGACTTTTGAAGGAATATCTAGTAGAGCTTTTATGCGGGATGGGTGGGATAGAGTGTTACAAAATTCGTAGCAAAACAAGCTATCGAACTGGAACAAGTTTGTTACGAAATCGACATAAAGATTGTATTTTTTAAGTTAAGCTATTTCTAGTATAATAGGATAGTGGGCTAGCTTGGTTATATATAAAACAATCTTTTTCTTGATATAATTGTTGATTCCAAATCCTACTCAAATATAAAAGATAATTCGATTATCGAATAGAGTATTTCCATTGAATTCTATAACTTCAAATGCTGTAGATAGTTGGTATACTAGTATTTTCTGGGAAGATATCCAATTTCGATTTATAAAGGCAATTCCTTTGTATTCGCTATCAATTATAGTGTATATTGGGAGAGTATCTTTTTCTAAGAGTAGGGTGATGAGTAGAATTATCAGATTTATATAATTATTTAGTTTATTTTTCAAAAAAAAGCTATAAATAGTAATAATAGATAAATAGAGGGTATATAGAGAATTATCCTGATTGTGGTTTAGGTTAGGTATATTCTGTTTCCCGAATTGATTGAGCTAGTCGGTAAGCGGGAAGGAGAGTGAGATGGGGAACAAATAAGAACTCAATTCCTTGGAGGACTGTTTGGTACAGGGTTGGTTCTTGTAAAGCTGGTTGTAATAGTAATAACTCGGAGTTGAATAGGACGGGTATCAGGATATAGGCAGTTTTGTATTAAGTAACTAGCAGAGCCATAGTAATAGTATTTGTTGTGTTTCTATTGTGAATCTAGATTTTTAATAATGTATTCCTTTTTTCTAAGCTTAGATTTATTAGGTTTTTAGAAGTAAACTTTGGGCTAGCGAGTTGTAGAGGTGGAATAGTGATTATTCTTTAAGATAAAGTTTTGGAAATAATAGAATGAATATAATGAATTTGTTGTTGGTATTGATAGAATCAATTATCGAGTTATTATAGATGGTTAGTATATTAACGAAATTTATAAATCGAAATAGGGTTATACAATAGTATATCTTATAGTTCGCAAGAGATTCTTTGAAATAGGAGTGGGGTTAGAATATTATTAGATATTTCTCTTTCTAAAACAAGTCTTTAAAATTCTGTAAAGAAGGTATTAAAATCGAGGTGTTTTTGCTTTAGTATATATAGTTTATTCTATATATTTTATATTCGATCAAAATCTCTAAAAATATTTTCAAGATATTCAAGGAATGTAGTATAATCAGTAAACTGAGGAATCCCATAAAAGATCTTAGTGTCAAGGTACGGGTAAAGACTTATATTGTATTATAAGGGTAGAAGAGCTATGGAAAAGTGAAGCCCTACTTATAGGAAATAGGGCGCGCTAGTATGCTGTGCTTGAGGTACGAAGGCAATTACAGATCATATAGTTGGTGCTGTAACAGTACCCCCCGCTTAAAGCAATCAGTTCACGATCGCAATATCAATTGATCTTTTAGAAAACAAAATAATATTAAAATACTCTAATTTCTATTATTAGATTAAATGAACTTTCTTGGGAATAATAATTAATTGCTGAAGCTTTTTAGATTTGTCTCGATCTCGATTTGGGGGTATGCTTGATATAAGTATTAGTAGGGGATTAGGAATAATAGATCTTTTGAAATTTATTCAAATAAATGGTTCTGGTTTATTTGGATTTGTTAAATAGAAAGCGATAATTGTGTTTTCTTGACTATAAAGATCTTCGATGGGTTGTCAAGATACTGGATAATATTTCTATTTGATTTGGTAGTGAAATCCATTCTTGTTATAATAATCAAATAGTTTATTGAATTCTCATTACTTGATTTCCTCATTTATTTTATTATCTCTTTTTAGGATATAGTCTTGATTTCGATAGGATTCGGTTTTGTTGATTGCTTCTTAACCAGCTAGTTTAAATAAGTAATAGAGTAATTGGAATAATAAATTATAGAATATTAAAAAGATCTTAAAATTAATAAAGAGCTGAAATAAACAGGCTTGTTTATAAACTTTTAGAATCTTATAGAGATTATTTTATTTGTTATCATTTTTCTTTATTAAATAATTGATTTTTATATTTTTAATACTAATCTATATTTTGTTATTTTCTTTATATAAAAAAATATTGATACAAATCTTGTTAATATAATCTTTATATCTCTGAATGGATTGAGTGGTTAGGGCTTTCAATTTTGTTAGAATGATATCAAATCGATTTGTAATCTTATTGGCCTTTAGGAATTTGTATTTGTATTGATATGATAGGTTTGGGGGAACAAGTGAAGAGAGCTTAATATTGAGGTATAGATGAAAACTATAGTTAATGAAGAATGGGAATACACCGGTAATCTTTGAAATAATATTATTAAATACAAACTTTATGAGTAGAAGTTAATTGTATTAGTTATCTTAGTAGAAATTTATAAAAGTCCAAAGATATTGTTCTACCATAGTATTGATCCTTTCTGTTTATCTGTCGAATTTGGAATAAAACAAGGAGGATTATTTCAAAGTAATCGATAAACACTCGAATAAGTGCTTCCAGAATTCTGATATAAATTATAAATCTCTATCGGATACTATATTATCAGGTGTACCATATAGACAATAGACTTTTTCGATGAATCAATCAGCAAGCTCCTCTACAAACAATCCTATAATCGGAATAAAATAATGCATTTTTATTAGGCAACAAACAATTATAATGATATATTAATACTTTTTGCTATAGTGTTTGCTGATTAATAATAATATAATATAATCAATAGAGATATTAGACTAGGGGCGGAATGGTATTGGCAGGAGTTCTAGGAATCCAGGTGCGGCAAGATGGGAGGCTTTGGTTCGGAAGTAGAGTTAACAGGCTTGTATATAAGTTTCGATTTCCCTCGATATATTGAGTTATTAGTATGTGTGGGAGACGAGATTAATAGTTTTAACTCAACCGGGATGTTCTGCTGGATTAGTGGAATGTGTTTGGTATATAATCTGGGTGTGAAGCTCAGCGAAGGGGGGAATAAAAAGGTGGTTGTGATAGAAAATTTTATTATTGATTAATCTATAATTTTGAAGAGCAATTCAGAGATCTTTTCGGATCGATAGCGACTAATAGCGAGTAATTAGGTTCTGAAGTGTTTTATATATGATAGTAATCAATTCGGATAATTCGTATGCTTTATTAATAAGATCATCAATCGGCTTCTCAGTATTGGGGATAATCATACTTATAGGTACTGCAATAAGATCAATATTGTTATTTGTTTGTTAAATAAGATTCTTGAATATAGCGGTATCGAATATTCTTTTCGGAAAGACTGTTTGTAAGTGATTCTTGATTCGGTTGTTATTAGGGTTGGTATATACAAAGCGATCTTTTGCTTTTCTATTTAGTATATTAGGGCGAATTGCTTTAAGACCCGGTCTATATATAATATAAAAGTTGAAATCAATTAGGAATTCAGTCTATTTAATTTGTCTTTGATTCAATATCTTTGTTGATATGAAGTACTCTAGATTCTTATGATTAGTAATAATCTCGAATGGCTTTTGAGTTCCATATAATTTGGGTCTCCATTTTTCTAAGGACTTGATGATAGTTAGTAATTCTTTATTATAAATCTTGTAGTTGTATTCGGCAGCGCTGTGTTTTAAAGAGAAGTATGCAATCGGATATAGTCGGTTCTTATTGTTATATTGAGAGAGTACTCTGTTTGTAGTTTAGTCGGAAGTATCTGTTTCGATAATTGTGTGGTGGTGATAATCAAACATTACAAGAATTAAAACGGAAATAAAGATATGCTTTAGGTTTTCAAAGGTATTCTTTTAATTAGTAATTCAATTCTATATATTCTCTTTTTCAGTAGGCGGTTTAAAGATTCTATGATTTTAGAAAAGTTGCGAATAAAGTATTGATAGAAGTTGGCGAATTCTAGAAAGTGTTGGAGGTCTTTTAGTTTAGTTAATGATTTCCATTTGAGGATAGTCTTAATCTTGTTAGAGTTCATTTCAATATTATTAGGAGTAATGATTAGGCCGAGATATTTCGTTTTTCTTGTTTCGAATTTGTATTTGTTAATATCAATTTGTAATCTAGTATTAATGAGTCTCTACACAACTTCGCGAACTTGCTTTTGATGATTTGTAACATTCTTAGAATAAATTAAGATATCGTTTAGATATATTATACAATTCTTATCTAAAAGATCAAAAAGAATATAATTAATATAGTTCTGAAATAAGATAGGAGTATTGCAAAGGCCGAAAAATATTATTAGGAATTCGAATAAGCTAAAACGAATTGTAAAAGCAGTTTTCCATTTGTGACCTTCTATAATCCATAGTTTATTGAATGCAACAATGATATCCAATTTGATATAAACTTTAGTATAGCATAAGATATCAAGGGTTTCTTTGATCAATAGCAATAAATAACAGTTTTTAATAATAATATTATTCAGTCTACAATAATCCTAACAAATTCGAATACCCCCCCTAGGCTTTATAGTTAGAAGAAATGGAACAGTTAATCGGAAACGGGATTTGTGGATAAATCCTTTATTTAGATTATTATCGAGCTATTTGCGAACAACTTGGAGCTCGGTTAGGGACATTGGGTAACCTTTGTTGTACGGAGGCTCTTTATCTGGCATGATCTCGATCTTGTGATTTCAAGAGTGTTATGGCAGGAGCTTGTTGATGAGGGAGGGTAAGAATTTAGTGAACAGATTGTAAAGCTAGGGTGATAGTTTGCTTTGAATTTTTGTTATAGATGGTACAGATCGGTCGGTCTTTTCTATAAACTTTTTGATATCGCTTTTTATAATATTGTAATATAGTTGAATAGGATTGTTTGTTATTATACGGTATAACTCGCAAGCTCTATCTAATTTATCCCAGGTTACTTTTGTAATATAAGCTTTCTGATCTTTATAGAATTGAATAAAGCTATTAACTGTGAGGAACTTTATATTGTTCATTTTCTATCGGATATTTCGTAAGGCATTAATCGATTCTTCAAAGGGCTTCTATAGTGATAAAGGGTTTAATAGAGGTAAAACATTTTGGTTTTGTAGTGGTCTTTTGTATATTCTAGAGCCTGCAATAATCTATGCTGAGGCCGGTTTCAGGATTGGCCGGTTTGATATCATCTTAGCGCGAGTCTCTGTTTTTCTATTAATTCGATAAGTATAATAGCAGTTTAAATCGAATGGTATTGAATTAGTAGAATCTATGTTATAAAGGTTTCTATCAGTATTTTTCTTTATAGTTGGAGTCGGAGGATCGTATTCCAAAAGTATCGATTAGTCTTAGGATAAGAAGAAGGGAGTCTGGAGATTTTTGTTGATAACTTCTTCGGCAAAGGCACAATATGGGATTGAGGTAGATTTCTTTGAAGTAGACTTCAAAATAGACTTCTTAATAGATAACGTGTTTTATCAGCATATGGCTCATATCAGCATGTGGCCCACTTTCACCTCAATTCACACCTTCAAACCTATATTATTCAATCATTATTGAATCAATTGATTAAAACTATTAAGAATCTAATAATCTAGGATCTATTATATTGTTTTGACAAGTTCTTGAATTGTGACCTGGTTTTCCACACTTACTACAATACCTATTAGAAAATGCTTCCCCATTAGGATTTCCCTTATTTTGATGCTCATCGTGTTGAATCTGAATATCAATCTTTTACTGAGATAATATATCAAAAGCCTTTTGTTCAGTAAGTACTCCTCCTTGGTGTAATTGGGTTTTTTTTTGTGTGTCGATATTTGTTTAATACCTCATTTGTTTTTCGAAGTATATGAATCTCAGTATTCAAAAGTGTATTTTTATAAGCTAATCTCTTTATATTCTTAACTAGAATTAATATAGTTTCGAATATAGGTATAGGGGAGCTTGATTGATAACAAGTTATTCAAGATTTAATTAGTGTTGATTGAGAAAAAGTTTCAGTTGAATTGTAAGGGGTTTGAGAGATCTATTGGTTTAGATCGAAAAAGGGGGGAGTAGGTATACGAATTCGAATATCTAGTTTCGAAAGTACAGTTTCAGGATTAAAGGATATTAAACCTGCTCCTCGAAATCCTAATTTCACATTTTGAATTGTAATTGATTTTTCATATACAGTTTTAAAAGCTATAAAGAATTCAACCTTCGAAATATGATTGATATGTGTTTTGATAAATCCATTAATTTGATCATTATATGAACGTTTCAGATTGCTAAAACAATCTATATCAAGTGGTTGAGTTAAATGACTTGAATGCAGTGGTAATCCTAAACATACAATATCATTCTTTTTACAATATGCCTGAAAAGGATCTGATATATAGCTTTTATGTCTATCTAGTATTAATATTCGATATTTGCCCTTTCTTCGATTCTTAATATGCTTATCGAAATATTTCAACCATTTTAAACCTGTTTTATTATTTGTCCATCCATTAGATGTAGGTTTAATAATCCAATCCGCAGGAAAACCGGTTTCGGTATATTAATTGGAAAGATGGACTTGTCCCTGAACCACTAGAAATGGGGGTATAGTTTCACCCTCCCTATTACCACATATGATCGCTGTAGCCCATTCTCTATTGCCTGGTTGTATTGCCTTGCTTCTACCATTTCATTCAGTATTAGTTACTACTATTTCGGGGTATATTATACCCATCATAAAGCCTGTTTCATCAAAATTGTAGAAATCACAATCAAGAATACCATATTTCGCTCGTATATTCGAAACTAATCGAAATCACTTCTCAACAAGCTCAGGATTTTTATAGAGAGCTTTTTGAAAATTATAAACACAACTAAAATATATCTTTAATTCGATTTAACACTTTACAAATCGATACATTCAAAGCTTCCCAACACACTTTTCACCCCTCAATTCAAAAATATGATTTGTTATATCTTCCACATTTCTTAATTTAAATAGAAATCCTCTCTCGTCCATATCAATTATATATTCAGAAATGATATTCTCTTCTAGTTCTGAAAGATTGTAAGATTTATATCGATATTCAGTACGAGGGGATAAACCGTTAATTCTATGCTGTAGTATTATACACGGGATATTATATATATTAGCGATCTTTCGAATACTTAGTTTTTTGTTTTTTTGAATAGCTTTGATGGTAAGGAATATACAAGCTTTTTGATTCTTCGAATTCATCGTGGATTATTGATAAAACGCGTGTTGAAAGAGAAAGGTGTGAATTGAGGTGAAAGTGGGCCACATGCTGATATGGGCCACATGCTGATAAAACACGTTATACGTAATATTGAATTAAACACTATATCTATTGGGATCAGTATATTGTTATAATCAGGGACAACAGTTGTAGTAGAGTTAATTAAACAGCAATATTTGAAGTAATATATAAACATAAACTTAAAAGTTATTGTTGCCCAATTAATGATAGGGTTATAGCATTAAAGCTATAGAAGACCAAGGATTATAGAATCTGTATCGAAAAGATTGGTAATATAGAATAAGCCAATTTCTTTATAATTATTAATCCATAGATCTAACAATGTATATTGAGATAGGATATCAGAAGTCTTTCTATCTACAAGTAATAGATTGCGGGTAGTAGAGAGGGGATATATAGGGATATCAAGTTTGGATATAAGGGTTCTATCTATAAACCTATATCCCATGGCTCTACTATCTACTAAGCCAATAAGTAGAATAATCATATTAAACGCAAGGAAAATTTCCATTGAGATTTTAAGAGATTTGCTATTCATTATTCTAAGATATAAAGGATCCCTAGATATAACCGATCTTTTAATCCACAAAGGCAAACTTTCTATAACAAACCTCGATTCGCAATTATAAATCGAGATTAGTCTTTTAATATACTTAACTAAAGAATTGAATTTCCACTATCATCTAAATGTACAGAGCCTTCAACGAATCCGCTCAGATCTCTACTGCTAGTGGGGATTGGAAAGGTGTATCGAAATGGTGCCGCGGCAGTCAAAAAACGATTAGCAAACAGGAATGTATTTTGGTAAGTAGGGTTATAAGCATTGCGATAGGGTTCAGGGTTGTGATGGTAATCAGTAATAGGAAAACAATGGATATTCAAAGCGTATTGGTTTATAGCAAGGGAATGATTAGGGTATTGTATAGTTCCTGAGTTAATATTATATTTTATATCATTACATTGCTTTTCTTCACAATTGAATTTGATATAACCGGGCTTTTTGTAATAAAAACAGAGACCAAGATCTAGATATTGTTTTCTATTATAATATAATAAGGATCGCTAGTCTTAGCAAGCAGTATCCAATTGCATAGAATCTCCAGAAAGATCAGGCGTAAATATTACAATAGCGATAGCAGACTTCTTTTTATTAGGTTTTTTCTAATCACTAAAATTAATGCTTTAATTCTTATATTGATTATCAAGATGAATCTTTTTCTCTAAATCATTGTAGATACTTTGCCATCAGATTATTCACACATCGATATCAGCGACAGAAAGTTTATTGAAGCGGTTAACTAAAGTATTGATTAGTTCTTGTAAGATTTTGAATTTAAAATTAGCGATTTGTTATTTGGTAGTCTTCTTATATTTGATAATGAGCTACTTGAATTCAATAATAAAGTTATTAAATAGGGTTTTCTTCATTTTATATTTATTGTAATCCATGAAAACTTTGTGTAAGAGATTTAGAGTCTAGTATTGTTTATTTAATTCATACTAGATACCTACTACAATGTACCATCCAGAAAGCCAAAGATCGGAATTATACGCATTATCTGTAATTATATCAAAGTATATCTGATTATTTATATAAATAGAACTAGAAAGTAGACTAACAAGAAATGTGATTTTCTGAAACTCTGATTTATTTTTGTAATTCGCAATTAAACAGTAATTGATTACACTACGAAAAGTTGTATACTGATCTTAATGCTTTACAATATCTTGCTTATCACCACTAAACTTTTCGAAAGCAATGAGATATTTACAACAAGATGAAGCTTACGAATTATTGTAAACAATAATCTTCAATATCTCAATTATATTTTTCAATTCGACAATCTTTAATTGAACATTGATAACTTGGGCTTGAATAATGGCAGCTTGAACTTATAATAAGCCTGTAATTGATTCAATCGATTCAAATACAGCTTGAGTGATAATGAAGTATGCAGCGTTTGGATTATTGAATAGATCTGTAAAGAGAGAGATATCGGTTTCGATAGAATTGAGAATATGATTCAAGAAAAGGAACTACGGAGGTAAGCTAGATGCAGGCGTTTCTGGTATAAATGCTTGTTCACCTATTTTCAATACTTTTTGAGGCTCAAAACATCGGCGACAAGGTATACAATAGATCAACAATGAATGCAATCGATGCGATTGAAATAAGATGTTGGTGGGGCTTTGGAAATAAAATAAGAAATAAAGCTGTAATAATTTATTTGAAGATAATATAAATTATCAAGGTATAGGTAAAGACTTATATTGTATTATAAGAATAGAAGAGCTATAAAAGAGTGAAGCTCTACTTATAGGAAATAGGGCGTACTAGTATGCTGTGCCTGAGGCACGAAGGCAACTACAGATCATGTAGTTGGCGCCGTGACACTTAGATAATATAAGCTTATATATCTTTCTAATAAATCTTCTAGTAATATAAATCAAATAAATAGAAATTATTGGGAATCTATTATTATTCGCATTTAATTTTTTATATATCTATTAAACAAATCTATATAGGTTAGAGTGAATGTTATCAAACTCTTTTGAATTGGGAATATATTTACTTAATCGAGTGGTTGAAATAGATATAGTAAGTTCGGGAATAAAGTTAGTGAGAGTTTTAGGGAATACAGTTTTCAAATGAGTAGATATAGTAAGTGTAGATTTGGTAAGACAATCGAATAAATAGGCGTTTTGAGTAGTAACTTGTTTGTGCAGAGCGGTTTGAATATATTTGTAGATTAGGAATTCGGAAATTTCGTATTCAAATAATCTGTTAATCTTCTTCAGTTTGATATAATACACAGATGCTGACTGGAGATATTGATATCAAATCTGGGGGTCCTTCAATACAAAAACACTAAATTCCAAGGAGTCCCTAAACCAGCTAGACAGGTGTGGAATAATTATTGCAAAAGTGATATTTTAATAGATAAAAGCTATATAATATTACAAAATAAATAGACTAGATAAAGTTCTAATAACTTTGCCCTAATTTGATAAGACTATATTGATTTGAATAATAGATTTAGATTGAGAATTAAAATATAGTTCAAAGAGCTACAATATAGGATCTTCTGAATTGAAAATATATAAAATTCTCACAGCGAGCTAGCCCGATCGGGCTCTAGCTCGCTTGCGCTCCGGTGCGAGCGTTCCTTTCGGTCCTCTCCGATAGGACTAGCATATCACGTGAGCTCACATCGTGACAGTATGTCGTAATATTCGGGTTCATCTATATATCAAGTTGACCCTCACATCCACTCATGACATGTGTACGAATAAGCGCCCATATTTTCCATCAATGCTTAGAAATAAAGTCAAATATTAGTACATTCATTCGACCAGTCTATATTCATATATAACTATTCTAGTCTCTCCACACTACATCCCTCGATTCATTCATTTATTTCCCACCTCATCATCCCACTGCCCCCTAATTTTTTCTCCCATCAACATTTCCCTTACATTCATCCTCGCACTCCAAACCACATTTTCCGTAACCCCCTTTTCTCTCACATCCTCCTTCGTACTGCCCACCTTTTGAATATCCGAATCTCCACCTATCCAACCTCTGGCTTTATGATGTTGAAAGAGCCCTGGCGTAACACTTATACATCTCATTCCCAGTCTCCTTGAATCCCGTCCCCATCTACACAATCCTGCTAATGCATTGTCAAACGGTCCTGCTAATTTATCCACACTTAAGTCCCAGAGTACCTTTCTTGCGCCTTGTTGACTCAGCGCATATGCGAAAGTACAGATAGGACCTCCACTTATGTGAACCCATCGTGTGTAGGGATTTTGTGTGGCATTTTGGAATCCTTTGAAATGCATCGGAGGTGCGACAGTAGGATCGGAAGTTATAATATATTTGCGGGAGAGATGTGCGATTTCAGGAGAGGAGGGAGAAAGCGATTTATATTCGTCGAGAGTTTCGGGGAATACTTCGCCGCAATGACCAAGCCAGAGTAAATCCCAATTATCACCATAGGGAGAAACAAGATTTGAGGGTGTAGTGGAGGAATATTGAATGAATTTGGAACCGGCTGCAAAGGTAACGAGTTGAGATTTTAAACGGGTATCCCAGTCCATATCATCTTCAAAGATTAATGCGCTTGTGAGATTTTGTTCGACAATCCTAAGTGAGCAGACGCACATTAGCTTTTATACCAATCAGAAAGAAGTGAATGAAAATGAAAGAAAGGCATACCTCCGAACAGCATTCATGTGCCCCCTCCAACTTCCCAAATTTGACTCCCATAACTTCACTCTATCAGCACCATATGGTACAGCTTTATCCGAAACCGCTTCTCCCTTCACTCCATCTACCCATTCGATGTTGAATCCTGTCAAACTACTAATCAAAGTGAGAGCATCTCTCTTATCACTTCGCTCCGGTAAGCCCACTGCAAAGATCTTTTGAAAACCAAGTGTGCTGTTTGAAATATCGGAGGATGCATGAACTGGTGCGACTGGTCTGTATTTTTGAAGAAGGTCGGATGAATAGTGTGTCAAGTAGGAAGGTGTCGATGTATTGAGGAAGACGATGAAGAGGAGAATGCCGATACACAGGACAGTGAAGGGAAAAGCGCGAATGTGTATCATTGTGGTAGTTGAAGAAGATTGATCTGGCGAAAAAGAATCAAATGGACGTAGGTCATGAAATGTCAAAGGAAAGAACGGGCCGCGCCAGTGAGTCGTAATTACTGTACGATGACTTATTTCATACTCAAAATCAAAAACTGGACAATCAAGTGAAGTATGCGCAAGACTTTTGGATTGAAATGGAATGAAAACGAAAGTGAGGTGGTGCAATCTCAAGTACTGAATAAACTTCAAACGAGAAGATGCACCTTCCCGTCATGGCAATCCAAGGTTGAAAGCGGGTTTCCCGGACCTTCGAACCACGCATATTTGGAGGAAAGATACAGTCCAATAAAGAAGATACGGGTAGATATCCGAATTTAAAAACATTGATCTTTCTGCCAAACTTTGTATCAAATCTGCTCTGGCTCCCAAGTTTCTGAAATTCTCTAGGTGCTCAACTTCTCGAGATCGTAGACTTTCAAACTAAACTTGATATCTTGATATCTCGGGATCTCGTCCCAAGTATGCGGGAAGATACATGCTGTACTTTGGTTCACGTAACACACAATCCATATCCACATCCATACACTTTCAGTCATGAAGCAATGTGATGTTACATCCTGCACTTATGTATTTCGTATCGAGTTTTTAGTCAGTCCTTTAGACTTAAGAACTGTGAGATGGATTATATTCATTTGACCACTCTACTTGAATTGTCCTACTCATCTGCGTCACAGGGTGTTTTCTACAATGTGAGATCACAACTTACTTTGAACTTCGCCAGAAATCTGTCTATGTTTATCAGCACATATTCCTTTCATGGAATTGAACCTGCCAACGTCGAACTTCAAACCGGTCGGATAGCTGCACTGTCAATTACAATGCTGACCATCAGTCTTGTTCTGTACCGAAGTGATTCAAATCGTAGTAGGTTGGAAAGGATTTGACAGAGCAAGCATGTGAAGGCCGTGAGCAATCTTCCTACCGTTATCAAGATACCGGAGGGAGATACATCACAGTTCTAGTCTTTTCCTCCTTTACAGATCCTCCCATCTGTCTAGTAAGGTACATCATTGACAACTTTAATGCACATTGGATGGCTACATGCAATGTATTGTAATGACAGCTGGTATATGGTGATAGACATGCTATATACTAGGTACATATTAAAGCATGCTTGAAAGCATACATAGCTTGTACCCCAGGCCACAGCGCTCCCTGATATTTCACCACCAACAAAGGGGTAAACGGCTCGACAACCTCTTCACGCGCCAACGTGGTGCTTTATCGTGGATCAATTGACCGAATAAAGATGTCGGAGAAGCTTACCGAGGAGACTCAAAAGAACATCTACGAGAGAGGCTGGTACCATGGTCAAAGAGAGTGACATCATAGGGAGAACATAGCTTGTAATTATCTCGAGATTCTATACCTGGCAAGAGTTTTTGGAGGTAGTACTCGACAAGTACATATAAAGGTTCATAGCGAGCCGGAATGCTACAGTTGCGAACCAATTACCTTCTAAAATATATCGGAGTCTGTTGTTTGGCGTCAACGGACTTCGAGTGGATACACTGCGAGCCGATTACTTTCTAGATGATATCCGGAATCATCTTAGCAATCCATCGTTTTCTGTCAGGAGACATCCATGTTAATACAATCTTTATCGCAACCTGATGTTAACCTGGGTAGATGTTCAAAGAAATCAATCGGTCAAAGTAAGACTGCGGTTGATGATCACGAATTGAACTGGTGGACCTGGACATTCCAACTTGATAAAGATGGTGATATGGAAATGGGATTTTACTAGCGTAACGTAGTTTACACCTATTTGAGTAAGGTCGACGCGCTGCTGATGCTCGTAATCCTTCCAGGTTCTACGATATACCGGTGCCGAGACCCCCTGTGAACTAAATATAACCTTGCTTTGATGGAGTCCTTCGTACGAAGAATGACAATTGTCGTTGGGAATCAATCTGGGCAAGAATGGGGGAGAATTCGAGTTTGTTGGAGAAATTGATTTATGTACTGAGTATCAGCTTCTACCAATGAAATCCCGATGATCTCTTCTGTTGTAAAGTGCCATAAAGTGTGTAGTCGAGTAGAAAGAAGAGAGTCTGATATCTCTCTTGGGGGCCGCCGTCCATGCCCCTCTATCGTCAGATATCGTAAGATCGGCAACGATAGCCCACTCAATGCAACCCTAAATCGATCCTCGTACATGAACATTGGCGCCATTGTTCTTTAGGATTTTCCTGGCATGCTGGCATGAATCAATCTTGATGGATACAAGTAGGTACCAACCAACAAACAACCACGAGTAGATGCGAATAATTTATCAACTTTTTGTAACTTGTATATAATTTTTCGAGTCTATTCTAGAGTCAAACTACTCAGGTAGAGAGCAATAGATGAGTGGTGTTCAAATGTTCAAATGTTCAAATGGAATACTAGGTAATCATACTCACAACAACAATAATTAAATCCATCTGGAAAATCCGGTCCCCAACATTCGCATTTTACCTACGTCACAGCCTCGAGCCTTATCCGCAAAGGGAAACACATGATTTAAACTTCTACATCGGACATATCACTTATCGATTGCGAACGACCAGAGACACACGAGACCTCACCATATCAACAACTGTACCATTATTCTTGATCAAATACTCGTACTCTCGAATACAATCTCTACCAACGACGATATTAATGAACTATCGCAAGAACGAGAATCTTTGTCATGATGCGAAGCAAGCAATCTTCATCGCTGCAAAAGACATACGATGAGTGTTATTTAATTTGTTCGACGGCTGTATATTTCGAAGGGCAGGTTAGTATAGACATGCATCTTCATCCGGAGAATCTCGATGTTGGAAAGAGAAAGTACTAATGACTCTATTTCTACACAGGGTAATGAGGCAGAAGCTTTAAGATCATGGCGGTCGGCTCTCGATCAAATCTATTATCATAATGCATATCGAGTTCCCGCAGGCTATACACCCAAATCAGAAACCGAAAAGGCTTTGAAGGATAGTCTGAGGTCGATGGAAATGCAATGCAAAGAACGTGTCGATTTATTGGAAGCGCTCAAAGCCTCACGGGAAGAGAAGAACAACGGAGAGAAGACACCACCGGGAGAAACTAGCAGCGGCAGTGGGAGTGGAAGGCTCAAATCATTTTTGAAGTCTTCACGCGCTTCCTCGGATTCTCAACGCCCTGCTATAACAGGTATGAGTAATACAATCGGGGAGGGTACAATTCCCGCGGTCAATTACGATGGTCTGCCGAAACCTACCCCTCCTCCCTTACCCCAACGACCTTCGATGGCCCCCAAAAATAGTTCGGAGATGGCGGTTGTTGGCGGTGGTAGAAGTATGTCAAGTTCTTCGATTGCATTGCCAACAGCATCATCGAGGCCGCCCGCTCCAACATCTCATCCATCAGTCCCTGCACCACAACATAAAATGTCGAAAGAATCAAGAAGTCCTAGTCCCGAAAAAGGAGGAAGAACAATGCTTCAAACATTAAGATCCGGCGATTCCAAGAAAGGCAAAAGTTCTCGTTCAAACAGAAAGAAGGACGAGAATCCTATAACGAATAAAGCTGCTACCCTGGCATGGAATACAATGGGCAGAAAAGGGAAAGATAAGGACAAATTGGGCCGTTCGCAAGATCCGGAGACTGACAGTAGTACAACAAACTTACCTGGTGATAAGCCCAGCTTTTCAGATCCAATCAAAGGGAAGCAAGTGCCTCCGAATCCAGTCCGATTTGATAGCACAACAAGAACTCTGGTACCAGATGTACGACCGCCGCGAAAATCACCACCAGATTTATTGACAGGCTTGAACGATATGGTCGGAGCTACAGGTCAATCAAATGGATATCCTTTTCCTCCAACAGATCCAGGTCAACCAGGTGCCGTTGCTGGACATTCTCTCACCACTGCTACCATGAAAGACGTGATTGGACTTGATTCTCCACTCATACCACAACCTATTGAGCCCAACCTCGGGCCATCGTTACAACCACGACCAGCCGAACCTTCTGCTTCCACGTTCTCGCAGCTCAAGAAGGGACCTCCGCCACCTCCACCTCACTCAAGACACCCAGGTAAATTTGAACCATTAAAATACCCGACGTATCTCCAAGAGTATCCTGATACGATTGCCAAGAAAGGCAACCCAGACAACCTACCGGTACCTCAACGTCGGAGACCAGCTCCCAGAGTAGATTCGAACGCCGAACTTTCAACATCATCAAATCGCTTACAAAGAAAACCAGTATCTGCAAACACTTCCTCACCAAGACGTATAGATGATAACAAAAAGTCACGAGGGAAGGAACTTAGGCGAGTACACGGAGATGATACTTCGTCTCAGAGTGCGAATGATGATACCAGTAATGAAGAATTGCGAACTCGGCCTAAAAGGAAGCAAAAGCAGGTGGTATCGCCAATACTTGTCGATCCTACAACCCCAACGTCTGAAGAGTCTAATGACTCTGCCACGGATAGGATTAAGAGTGCATGGGAGGAGAAAGTCGAACATCTCATGAAGAATTTGCCGAAAGGGGTTGATGAAGGGGCTGCTAAACAGATTTTTAATGAGATTGTAGTTCAAGGTGATGAGGTACACTGGGATGATGTTGCTGGTCTGGATGTTGCCAAGAATGCGCTCAAAGAAGCTGTTGTTTATCCTTTCCTACGACCGGATCTGTTTATGGGCCTTCGCGAACCAGCCCGTGGTATGCTATTATTTGGTCCCCCAGGTACTGGTAAAACTATGTTAGCAAGAGCGGTCGCCACCGAGTCGAAGTCTACTTTCTTCTCCATCTCGGCTAGTAGTTTGACAAGCAAGTTCTTGGGTGAGTCCGAAAAACTTGTCCGAGCATTGTTTTCTCTTGCAAAAGCACTGGCACCAAGTATCATATTTGTCGATGAAATCGACTCTCTTCTTTCTGCACGATCTGGAGGAGAGCATGAAGCCACAAGGCGTATTAAGACCGAATTCCTTATCCAGTGGAGTGATTTACAAAGGGCTGCAGCTGGTAGGGAACAAACAGACAAGGAAAAGGAAAGGGGGGATGCTAGTCGAGTACTAGTACTTGCTGCAACAAATTTGCCTTGGGCAATTGATGAAGCTGCAAGACGAAGATTCGTGAGAAGGCAGTATATTCCTCTACCTGAGGATGAGACTAGAGCCAAGCAATTACATACTTTATTGGGACATCAAAAGCATGGGTTGAAAGAAGATGATATTGATCAGTTGGTCAGATTGACCGATGGTAAGTTCTGTTAAGTTCGTTGTTGAATATTTCTAACAATAAATAGGATTTTCGGGATCTGATATTACGGCATTGGCCAAAGATGCGGCCATGGGACCTCTACGATCTCTCGGAGAAAAGCTTTTGGAAATGACCATGGATGATATTCGACCAATGCAAATTGAAGACTTCCAAGCTAGTTTAGTCAATATTAGACCCAGTGTAAGCAAGCAAGGACTACAAGAATTTGAGGATTGGGCAAGGGAGTTTGGTGAACGTGGAGGTTAATGTCAAGGTCAAGGTCAAGGTCAAGGCAATAATTGAATGGCATGTGTATATGTATATGACTTGGTGTATCAATATTTTAGCTTTTGGATGGATTTGGGGCTCGGTATACAATAGGGTCATGGGTTTAAGGAATCCGGGAGGTGCATGGAAAGGTTCTTGATAGCTGGAGGGCATAGGCGGGATCGGGAGTTCAGAGTCTTGAGCATGGAGTCCTGTGTGATAAAAGCTGGGTTGATTGCCATTACGAAACATACCTTAACGTACTCCATAGAAACATTACTTGATGCGCTCATTTCCCATGTCATTCTTTATACATGATATTTATGATACAATCCCATCTTCATACACTTCCTGCACACGGATATGTGATACACCTTGAACGCCAAATTTTGCATATGCACCCATCTCCAGATCCATTTTCCTTTTCACTGCCTACACAAGCCTTACTTCCTCCCCATTCCCATTCGCCGACTCCTCGGCCTGAATCACCTCATCCTTTGGCTTCTTCCCCTCCGCAAAGCCCTCCACAAACCACTCACTCCCTTCGATCCCCCTGGGATCGCGCTCAAAGCCCCAGCGACTCCAACTCCCCTTGCGAATATGCTTTGCCATTAACTTGCGCTCGCGCTCGGCCATGCGTTCTTCGGCGGTGGGGATGGGGGGACGCTCGGAAATGGGACGGCCGAAGGGGGCGATGATGGAGGAGACGACGTGGTGCACGGTTTTGGAGGTGCGGTGGCCCGGGGTGATGGTTATGATGTCGCCAGTTGTGAGGGAGGAGCGGGGGTCGTGGACGAGGAGGTGGGTTTTGGAGTTGAATTTCTGGGAGGGGGGGAGGGGGGTTAGTTTGGTTGGTTGTGGGGGGGGAGAGAGAGGGGGAGAGAGAGAGAGGGAGGAGGAAGAGGGAGAAATACCTTTTGCAAATGCTCATTCCATATTTGGGTTCCGATCCTTACTTTGACGGTTTTTTCCATGAGACCGCTCGATACGACGACGGCGTTTATTTGCCGCGAGGCGTGGGCAGCTGCTTTGACTGTTTTTTGGATGGGCATCTTGGGTACTTGTGGATTGGGGAATGGGTAATGCGGGAGGGGGATCTTCGAGGTGTTTGGATTGCTTGATTGATTGATTGTATTGTGCTGGACTGGACTGGACTGGACTGGTTTGTATAATTAATTATTAGTTATAATTTTGAGAGGGGAAGGTGAGTTTTTCCGGTTCCGAGGGTGGGTGGGGGGTGATTGGTTGGTTGGTGCTTGGGTTTTTTGTTTCGACAGTGTAGGTAAGGTTACGCAGTTTTCTGTATGTAGGTATGGATGGACCCTTGCACTAGGTAGGTTGGAATTAAGACTGTCTTGCACAGCGATAATTGTGGCGTTGCTTTCATGAAAGGAGCGAACCCCCGAGCCCCCACCATAATAACCTTATGGATGGATATGACGTTTCTGCCTTACTGTACGGAGAGTAGAGCAAGAAATTGGGAATTGTCTGGGTTATCTATCTCCTTTGTTGAAATTAATTACTAGGTAGGTATCTGGGGTTTTATGGCGACACGGTCTTTTTCTAGAGTTGAACACTATTATACATGGGGAGAGGATTGTTTATGGGTTTCGCGATATTATTGTTGATGTAAAGAGAGATAGGGTACTGGTGTTAAGGTTATGTTAAGTAATGGTATCGTTATGTACCTAGGCAAGGTTGAACAAACAGTTCGTCTAATCTCCATCTCCACCGTGACATGAAGAAGAAGCAGCAGAAGTATGCTTTCCTTCACTTCGGAAGAGCATACTTGGGAGGGCTTGAAGATTTATAACTGTTGTATTATATTATATGTACGTACTAGGTACTTTTGAAATATTTTAATGGTTCAGCATGTACTTACTCTGAAGGTTGGATATGTCCCAATATCTAGTACTCATTTGATATGAAACTTCGTTTTCTTTCTATAGTCTGCCTCCACGGCAGTGGCCCCCGGAGGGCCAGCGGAGCGTCATTTATTTCAAAACTTCAAAATCAAGTTTCCAGTAAGACTTCTCAGGAAAGAAAGTCCTAGAAAATGAATGAATATATACATAAAGAATTACAATAGTAAGAGTAAAAGAGTGAGTTAAAAGTAAAACAGGATTTCAGTTCTTTAACTGTTGGTTTGAGAAGGATACAAAAGACGGAGTACTCATGTATTTGTAGATTCTAAATATCTATATTATATTCAGTCTAAAGAGTTAGCTATGTATAAAAAGTCGTAGGTCTTATATAGGCACTATTGAAAGAGTTAGTCTCTTTTGTATTCGCTTAAAGCTTGATACAGTAGCCATTGAATTGAAGTCATTCACCTCACCTACGTTCATACAATGTTGATGAACAGACAAGGGAAGAAATATAGGGCTGAAGGCTACTTAGTGAGTCCCGCTAATACTACCTAGGCAATACGGCTAATTCTAATGTGGCTAATGCTAATGTGGCTCGTGGATCACCACAAAAACTAGGGAGTCTACTAGTATCAACATGGATTGACCCATTTTTGTTCTTTTCGGTCTTTTAATTGGTTTACACAGGCGAGGACCTCTGACAGTGACTTCTTTTCCTATCATGTGACGAACGCCTCAATGCACACGCTATGAGCAATCGGTATGTACCGGTAACAGTAGTAGTAGTAGCAAATTCATAATCGGTTCAGTCTACGATATCTATAACTAATAAGACTACCTACACTAATCATATAATGCGTCTATGTGTTTCTAATTGAATAAAATGAATGGATTCTTTTTTTGATTAGTTTTAAAAAGAATTAGTAGAATACAAAATACTATAGTTGAAAGTCACATGCACACGCTAGACTAAAGGCGAGGCTGTGCACCTCTACGGCTTGAGGTTACCTATTACAACCATCATGTTCTTTTTGCCTTGTGATACTAAAAAAATATAAGAAACACTTTCCCCTTCTCTTTGAGATTTGGATTCAATACCACCTTCTTTTGATAGTGAGCACATCACCTTTTTGAGCTTAGAGATAGGGTTTAAAGACACAAGTTATTGATTGCAAACGAAGACAGCAGGATGTTTATGTTAAGAAATGGTGTGTAAATAAATAGTCCGCCCCTCCACTTTACCCCTCATTCGATCTTCATTCAAGCTTTTTATCAGCAAAGCGCAAACTGAATATACAACTTCTTTTGCGAACAGCATCTAACATATACAACAGTCGGTAAATTGATCTTTGGTGATACATCCAAAGAATCTTTGATCGAGCTACCCCAAGGCCAACTTTATCTCGTTCGACCCCTATCACCCAAAGGATACTCCGAACTTATATTCCGCGACGCAGCAGCGAGGATTAGAAGAACAGGTCAGGATTTTCAATATCAGCTTGTGATTCAAAGAGCCTACGAAGAAGGCGAAGAAGAATTATTGGACGACGAGGCTGCGGACGACGAAGACGGCACTGCAGCTTTGACTGGGGAACGCGACGAGAAAACATTCCTCTTAGACGAAAGTTTACATTTTCGGTCGGAAATTCGCGAAGGCGGTGAGAAAGTCCTTGCTTGGAGAGATTTGAGCGGTGACGCGGGCGATTTATACGAATTTGTTTGCGACGTTTCGATAGAGAATAGTCAGGTTCAATCATTTGAACTTACAGCTGTTCATTGCCAATTTGAGAGAAAATTCAGGAGAAAATATTTAACCGCGACCGAGGAGGAGTTGAGTCAATTTGCCTTCGAAGAAGAAGACCCAATTCCGCATGCTAGTCCACCTACGAGCCCTCTAAGTTTGAGTCCTGTACAATCGTTCCCGGCTATCGATCAGGCAGTTACTAGAAGTACGGCGAATTCTGCATTAAAGGAAACCATGAGTCCAGTTACAAGAGGATCAAGGGCGCCACCCAGAAGTCCATCACCGGTTGAAAAGAGCCCAACGAAGGCACCGGCTGTTGCTAAGCATCCTGAGGCTATTTCTGTGTTGGCAGAGGAAACTGCCGAATTACATTTATTCGACTTCATTTCTGGAACATTTTTGAAGCAAGATGACGAGGTTACAGCAACGGTTACCGAGGTTGGAAATTGGCAATATTGGTTACAACTTAGCAGCAAGGATAGAGACTGGTTGGGTCAAGCTGTGATTGCGGATATTAATCCAGTTTTCAATTTTGAATACCTCTCCTTCATTTTCAACGCTTACACAGCCGATCATCAAGCTTATTCATGGCTTCTTCGATTCAAAGATCAAGAGACAGTGACAAGATTCCAGGAAGGTTTGATGCAAGCTTTGTGGGAACAATTGAATGAAATTAAGTGGAACAACAGTAAGGAAGATGAGAGAGAATATGTTCTCGAGGCATTCCAGGATCTCACTATGGAGGACGCTCCAGATTTTGTCGAGGGCGATGAGGAAGAAGAGGAAGAGGAAGAGGAAGTCGAGGATCAAGACGATGGACAAAGAAGCGAACATTATGATTCTGATGAGGAAGATGATGATGTTGTCACCAAAGACGATGATGGAAATGTTAATTCACAACTTGCGGTTGGATACAAACACGATCGATCGTTTGTTGTTAGAGGATCTAAGATTGGTGTCTTCAAGCATACACCTAATAACAATCTGGAGTTCTCGACCAATATTTCAAAAGTCCAAGCACCAAACGGCAAACTCTTTCATCCAAAGAAAGTTATGCTTCACGCTGAGGATACGAACATGATTCTTCAAGATGGAAACAATCCAAATTCGCTTTACAGGATGGATTTGGAGTATGGAAAGATTGTTGATGAATGGAAAGTTCATGATAATATTCCTGTCAACACCTTTGCACCCGAAAGCAAATTCTCTCAAATGACAGGCGAGCAGACTTTCCTTGGTCTTTCTCGAAATGCTCTTTATCGTATCGATCCTCGTCTTGCAGGCAACAAACTTGTCGATTCTGAACTCAAACAATACGTTTCTAAAAATGATTTCTCCGCTGCCGCTACCACAGAAAAGGGATACATCGCCGTCGCTAGTAACAAGGGTGACATCCGTATGTTCGATCGTCTTGGCATCAACGCGAAGACTCACATTCCAGCTCTTGGTGAACCTATCATTGGTCTAGATGTCAGTGCCGATGGTCGTTGGGTTTTGGCTACTTGTCGTACTTATCTTCTTCTCATTGACGCCCTTCAAAAAGATGGTAAGAATGAAGGCAAACTCGGATTTGAAAAATCTTTCAGTAAAGACTCGAAACCTCAACCACGTCGTCTTGGTCTTACACCAGCTCACGTCGCCCAATTTCAACATGAAACTGGTGTTCCTCTTTCTTTCACTCCAGCTCGCTTCAATACCGGAGAGGGGCTCACCGAAACATCTATCATCACCGCTACTGGTCCTTTCATCGTAACGTGGAATATGAAGAAGATCTTGAGAGGCAGCAAGGATACTTATAGTATTAAACGTTATGCTGAAGAAGTCAAGGCGGATAATTTCAAATACGGTAGTGATAAGAATGTTATTGTGGCATTGCCAAATGAAGTGAATATGGTAGCGAAGCAAACCTTCAAGAAGCCAACAAGAGAAAGTATTGCAACGCCACACAAAGTTGGATGGAGCAATGGTAGAAGAGATAGTGCGAGAATTGGAGGTAGCAATAGTGGAAGATACAAGTTGGGGAGAGAAGATGTGGTTAACAGTCCTTATTAAGTGGTTGTGTTGCGGATTCTGAGCTGGGGCAAATAAATGGATGGTTTAACGCTAAGATGGAGCGTGGGGAGTTTTTAAGGCTTTTTGTGTTCTTCTTTTCTGGAATGATGAATTTTCTTGAGTAGCTTGCTTTCATTAGCTTGCTTGTTTACTTTTCATTTTGGGGAATGAATTTGATTCAAAGTGCGTTGAGTTTCATGATCGTCTTGTGACAATCAGGCTCAAGAGCAGTTTGGTGGGCAGAACGGGACAGATGAATCAGGACGATTAACAGGAAGAGATACCATGGGTATTCATACTTTTGAAAAGTATGATGGTGCAGCTGGAATATCGGCGGAGAAGGCACACCAGATGTTATTTAGTATGCGGAGTTGGTAGCTAGCTTGCAGTAGTTAGGAAGCACACAAATGAATTATCAGTATTACTATTATTTGGGATTTGTTGTTTTTTGTGCTTGTGCGTTGGAAGATTTTGTCTAGGTATATGTTGATTGTGTGTGCGGAGTGTGATGAATAACGAGTGATGAGGAACAAATGGGTAATATCTACATATTGAAAGGTCTATCTGCAAGTTCTATATCAGGAAAGTTAACAATCACATAGCACAGCATAGCAAATCTCGACGCTCTCTTCTCCGCAACCCCCCAACTCCAATCCCAAACCCGCCCCTCAAATCAAAATACTCACCGCCGTCCTCTCCGGCGCCAGCACCCGATACAAAACCGTCCCATCATCCACCCCCAACGTAATCTCATTGACAGTCCCCTCCAACGCAACCAACTCCTCATAAAACCTCCCCGCCACCTCCTCCCTCTCCCCCGTCCCATCACTCTCCCCCGCTACCCCGCGCACGCTCAACGCATACTCCAGGAGCGACTGATCATCCGCCACAACGCTACTCAGCAGATACGGGAGATGCGACGCGAGCAGCCAGGAGCGCGGCTCGCGCACAGGAAGGGAATCGATGAGGTTTTTCTCCGTATAGGATTCCAGTTCGTGCAGGGAGGAGGGGAGAGCCGCGAATAGGGCAGAGGGTTTGTTCGGGACGAAGGCTTGGTAGTAGTCTTGCAGATAGTTGACTGCGGTGTGTTGGGTGCTGGCGATGTGGATGCACATTGTGACTGCGTCTGTGAGTTGGTCGAAGGTGGTGAGTGTTGGGAATGAGGAAATGTTCGCTCCCTCTTCGCTTTGAATCTCGCGACACCAGTTTTGGAGTTGCGCGTCGGAAGAGACGGCCCCGTCGGAGGGATACGCAGACCGCAGCATGCCGGACACGAAACGTCGGAGGGTGTACCAGATATGTTTCATGTTGCGCGCGTAGGCATAGTTGTGGAATTTGGGGGCGTCGAGTTCGGCGAGGGGAAAGCCGCGGGCGGCGAGATCGTGCGGGATGTAGCCGCCGACGAAATCGAAGGTTTCGTACTGCGTGCGCACCATCTGGAGACTGCCTTTGGAGGGGAGCCCGTTGATGTGCACGATGACTTGGGGGATGAGACTTGCTCTTGCGGCGGCGTTGAGGGGGAGGGTTTTGAGCCAGTGGGGGGCGAGGAGTTGGAATACGGGGTGGGTTTCAGGAAGGTGGCGGTGGGAGGAGATGATGATTCCTTCTTCGATGAGATGGGTGTGGGTGAGATGGGAACCCAGTTCGTGGGCGTGCCAGTCGGATACTTGGGCGCATTGTTTTGCGTAGCGCCAGGGCCAATCGGTTGCTTCGTGGGTTTTGGGGGATGAAGGGGAAGTACGCTTGTTGAAGAGAGTGAGAGAATCGGTGATATTGGCACGGTAGTCTAGGATTATTGCAAGTGGATGGAGAGTACCATTTGGGAGGAGACTATTTGGGTTAGTACGATTTTATTTTATTTCATGATGGTACGAAATTTAGTGCGAAATGAGAAGAGATGACGGTTAGCCCCACGTAACTTTCTTCATCCTTGCGGAACGGCGCGGCTTGGGCTGACTGCAGGGCTGAAGACTTTCCAACTTATGTACGTAGGGGATACGAAGTCATGTCGTACTTTGTCCAATCAGGATTGATTGTGCAAATGACGGCGCTTACGAGATGAAGCTTACAGCTGACAGCTCGCTCTCGTGCTCGTGCTCAACATACTCTGCAAAGAGATGAAGAAGTGAAAATGTAACTTAACGCAATAGAATAAACGAAACAAAATGTAAAAAACAAGCAAGTCAAAAAGGAAAACACAACACTCACTGAAAAAGACTAACACTCGCACACCCAAATCTCTTCCCATCATCACTTTTCAAATCCTCCTTCTGTGCCACCCCCGCAAACTTACGGAAATAGCTACAATCCTGCACATACAATCCTCCCTGCCTCTCTCCCTCCTCAATAACCCTCAAACTATCTCTTTTCTCCTGCGCACTAGCTGCCGCCTTGAACCTCTGAATCCATTCCTTCTCTGCCTTTCTAATCGTCACCGGATTTACCCCCGTAAATTGTTGTTGCGCGTATACTTCATCACTATACCAATCTTTTCGCGTCCCTATATTGGCTACTTTTCCAATATCTCTTCTTTCGTCAAAGAGTTTTTGGTTAACACTTTCGATGAGAGCGAATGTGCGTTGATTTGGTTCATCATAGGCGAAATCGAGAAATTTTTCGGGAATCACTTTTTGCACTATGGGAGCTGTGGCGAAGAGTCGCTCTGGTTGAAAGATTTTAAGAGAGTGAAGGAAATCAACTTTGGGTTCAAGACTTAGATGAGGGGGGTAGCCGTCTGAACCGGGAGTTTGGAATTGGAAACGCTCTTTCTTCTCTTGAAGGGAGATGGGGGCAGTAGGAAGGTGAGATTCCAATTGATGAACGTCGAAGAAAGAAGCGAATCTATCATTGGTCAGTTACTTGACTCTTGATATTGAATTTTGGGGGAATCATACGATTTGTTGACTAGAGTATAAACTTCTGAAACTGCTTTCTTGGTCCCGATATATGTACCCGTAGCAAATTTAGCTTCACCGGAATCTTCTTTCAATTTGTTGTGATCATGTTCTCCAGCGAAGATAGAATGAGCAAGAAGTTCTGCCTTGAGAACTCCATGATTCCATTCAATGGGGAAGCGTTTAGGCGGTGGAGCCTCATGTTTTCCATGATGTAGTATATTTTCAACTTTTTGAAATATGCCCGGCATGTTGAAGAAATGATTGAGAATCCGAACGAGCAAATTGAAGATGAATGTAAACATTCGTGGGAGAGACAGAGAGAGTATGAGGCGGTTATAAATCGATGTCTTATACCGTAAAAAAATGACAAGGTGCAACAGAAGGAATGATTGTATAATACACAAAGATATAAACCAAAACTAATTGGTATATTTACTTCTCAAGAACGAGGAAGAGAGGAAATTATGTAGTAAAATCATGGCTGTGCACTGATATTGCTCGGTGTGAAGAGTGGTGGCTCCAGGGCTGACTTGTCTAAAATATTACATGTTGGGTCCTAGAATGGGATAACAGTCAGCAAATAACTCAGCTGAAGCCCCAGTTCCATAACTGCTTATATCAGGCTGATGCAAATTCGAAAATGCGCAGACATGTCAAATGGTGACCGAGTATCTTATGGTCGGTGTCAACAACCAAGTATGCCAAGATTCCACATAGCTCAAGTAACCAAAATTTGATCATGGATTTCCTCATTGAGCAACACAAAAAGTTTCATTACTTGCAGGTGCTATAATTTCTATTTTGCTGTAGAGCTTTTGTATAGCCCTTCGCTAATTTCATCCATGTTATTACTAAGAATGTGAGAGGTAAGTGAGGTCATGCTAGGTCGATTCCTCGAATTTCCTAGATTACTCGTTCGCCAGTGGTGGTTCGACCTTCTTGTAAATCGCCAGTAACTCCTCGCTGAAATCATCCAACATAATAAGCCGAAATTGCTTTCCCCATCGATTTTGGAACGACCGTTTTTTATATTCATGGTTCAAACCACTGCTCCAAGCCACCAATTCAACGTTCCATCCTTTCAGAAGCGCCCTCTCCACATTCTTGAAAAATCCTCCCGAGTATTCGGCCTCGGCCCCATCTCCTGTTGCCAAGACAATGGTTGACGGTATCGGGTAATCGGCCAAAGTTTCGAGCATTTTCATATGTAATATTTCATCTACGCCCTGCTCGACAAATCCAGATTTCGTGGATTGTGATGAGATGGGAGTTTCAGGTTTACTCGATTGTCCAGTAAGGTATCCATTTCCTTGTCCCCCTCGCGCTTTTTCGATTGTGTGCTCCCTTGCTTTATACACCCTCTTAAGAATATTGGTTTCGTAGCCACACGTCTCAGCCTCGTTAAAATGAGGTGCTGAGTCTCTGTCACTTGATCTGGATCCAACCAAGATTCGTTTAGCAACAGGCCGATTTCTCTCCAGAATTGATGCTAGTGAACAGTATGAGAAAGGTGGACTTTCAACCATCCTTTCACTCTCAGGAAATCGCCGTGCACTTTTTAAAACGTTCTGGAATCCAATTATAATGTTGCTGAAATCAACAAATACATGTATGTCTTCCTTATTTGAAGACCTGACTGCTTCGTCGAGCCTCAATTGATATGATAGCTTTTTAACTATCCTGATCCACTTTTCTTCGCGAGTCAAATCGTGAAGAGGATATATGACGCCCTTTTTGATGACCGTATTCTTATTTTCGGGGGTATCAAAGATAACAGGACCATTGCTGAAGTGTTTTGCAGATTTCGTCCGCAAAGGTGTTTCAACCTCTGATTCAAGTCCGCTGCTCTCATTCTCATCCGTCCATAGATCAGACAATACCTGCCTGCGTGTCTGTTTGTGTACTCTCGGTGATTGGATATTGAAAAGACAATCGGCAGGAAAGGGAGATCTAACATCTGTTTTCGTTTGAGAGATTTGCCTTATCGACGTCTCTTCCGGGAAAGATATCAAATCTTCCCTGGACTTTGCTCGTGTCCCCCGCTGTTGTAGTTTCGGAAATTTCGTACCTTTAACCTTATCTTTCCATCGTACCGTTCTTGTTTTCGTAACATAGTCTTGGTAGATATCCGGAATATCTGAATCATCCGTCGCAGAAGATGGCAGACTATTAAGATCAGAAAAGAGCCCTTCAGAAGTATAAGAAGATGGTGCTGACTCATTGGGTTCAGCATCAGGATCTTGACAAGTTGTCGGAGCATCGACACCCAAGTGATTCCATATTGGAGTGAAATCACCCAAGGTACGTGCACTTCTGTCTACTAATGAGGGCTCGTCTTCAGGTAGAAAATAGTAAGAATATGGTAAATCGCTGTTTAAAGTCGAAGTAGAAAGGAGATTGTGAAGCTCGATGGCACAAGTCAGGTCCCATGGCTGGGATGTATGGGATTCGGTCATGTAATTAACGTGAGGATCGACCTAGCAGAAGATGCTCAAGCCGAAGAAGTTATCTTAAGTGTAGTATCTGATAGGGTATTGAGACTATAAGGAGGATTGAAGTTAGTGATCTGATCTGATAGCTCTGATAAGAAGTACAGTGGCAAAATAGCAGTTGCCGTTGCGTATAACTTACAATGAACTGGGAAATGATGTTTGCAAGTATAATCATACTTCTCGCTGTAGATTTTGATGTTGCCGTTGTTATCTAATATGGATTAAGAATGAATGATACCAAGTTGAAGTTCAATGAAGGTAAATAACAATAGGTTAATAAGTACTTGCATTGCAGTAGATGGAGGCGGTTTCTTCTTCAAGAGATCGAATTCGGATAGAGGAACCTTGAATGATTCACCTGAACTCCACCTACCGAGCCTCCCTGCGCCTTATTACCTAGGTAGGGTACTAGGTAACTATGTACCAATTGCATTGCATTGTTGAAAAGGCTGTCGGGCGATGTACTATACTAGTGCTGTTGGTGGCACGGACACTTTGTTTAGTAGGAGAAGCAGACCCGCGTGGCAAAAGATCTGGATTGAAACCCAAATCTTCGATGCTTAACATAATCTGACCCGGCTTGGAGATGAGTTCACGTGGAGAAGTCAACAACATATAATCAGGGACATCACAATACGATGTAGGTTGATTATGTGTATACTAAAATTGTAACATTGCCTACCTAGGTACACTTCTTTCACTTCCTTCATATTCATCTCCATCTCTTTTGCGATGAAGCTTCCTCGATTCCCCCCGAGCCCCCCTCAAGACCCCAACTAGGTACCTTCAGGCTATGTTGATCAGGCTTTCTAGTGGAAACCAACAACTCTCGTATTCGCATATTTGCAATCGGACGAATATGCCTTGCCATGTTACAATCATGCATATATAGATATTCCAGATATTGACAGATACACTTCCTCATAGCAAATCATCTTATTGCCATCAACATCCCAAGGCCTATAGTCTATAATCATGATCAGAGTTGGTTTTGAATTATTAAGGCTATGTCATGAGAACCTTCGTTTTGCATCTCAAAATAATCAATTCCATGTTTAATGAATCCTTCAAGTGGGAAAAATCACTGCTATCCATCATCTTGCCCTTTTCCATTGCCAATTCTCCCATTGTATTCCCAACTCAAAGCCATTTCATTTGCTTGATTGCCCTCATCCATAAATCCATCATCATCATCATAATCACAGATATTACAATCACTAATTTTATGTTCTCCCCTCCCTTCCAAAGCACAGCTCTCACGTTGAAGTACTATTTCTCATCTTTTTTTTGCCATTCCTATTCCAACCACGACAAGAAATTTTCCTTCTTCGTATCGGGAGAGATGGTTGGAGAATTCGGGGACTACTGAAGGCAACTAGATCTACGTCTCTCTCGTGGAGTGTAAATCACCCTCGGATGGTTTACCTATATGTTTATGACTGTTAAATCAATTTATTGAAATGTATTCTATCCAAGCGGAGGAGAAAAAACAAAAGATCACTTACGAATATTCCCGCTCCACCAATGCCATATGATCTGCGTCGTTCGCCCTGTACATCTTTTGTTGCCGATCCAAAGGATTCCCCAAAAATTTTGTTCGTTCCCTCATCAGAAGGTGGAAATTTTGATGCCATCGTTATCGACTTTCTCTTTTCTGGTAGTGATTTTGCCGTTGACGGAGCAGGTCCTGATATGACTGCAAGCAGATAATAACTTCCAAATTCCCTATTTGAGTTATTTGCCTCGATTTTTGTGCCTTTCGAGTGACTTGACAAGTGCCAATTTTGGCCAAGTGACGATCGACGTGATTCTTGATAACTTTGAATAGATTCGGCGATGCTATGATCTGAAGGAACAAGAAGTTGTTCAAGAGAAGAATTTTCTGCACGATATATCGTATATGAGGTTTGTCCTGCAATCTTTGATGAAAATCTTGACTTAATTCTTGAGCGCTTTTTAGAACCAGACCTTGAACATGAAAAAGATGATGACAAGAAAACAAAGGGTGAAAGAGACACCATATCTATCTCTATGTTCGTATCTACGCTAAATCTGTGGAGGCAAGTTCGGCAAATGATAGACAGAAGGGGTGAGGAGAAACGAGAAAGCAGATTGGTTGCAATGTATGGCATACCGAATATATACATCATCTGGCACCTGATTTCTCTGGAGACAATCGCCCACACAATAAGAATCATGCTTATGTGGAGATATGTTAACGTGTTTTCATAGGGTATCCAAAATGTGATTATCTTGATTGAGCCATGAGATGAATTACCAGTATGACGTTACATGATCGCGAATCGCTTGTATGGAAGCCTTTTCTCTGTTTTGAATATCATAGGCACATCTAACGGTTCATTGCAAGAGACATACATACCGATCGGCCCATAAACAGCAAAATCCCTTCCCTGGTTGTCACTGGATAGATTGCAAATTACCAACGGCAGCGAGCCATCTACCGTATATGCATGAAGCCATGTGAAATGGGCATTGGCAGGGGTGAGAGGAGAGACGAATTTCATATAAAAAACGGCACCAGGATTTTTGGGAAACACAAGCTTTGTGGGGGGGCGCGCACGCAGGCCATACGAGGCATGCAACGTTATCTTTATCCATGTCCAGATCTGCAATGAGTTACCAACCTGGAAATCCCGCAAACAAGCTTTTGCGGGGTACCGATGTAGGTATGTCATGATAACAAACATGATATCTCGACCTTTCAAACTAATTCATTTGTTTTGATGAAATGTTTTCCGTGAAACTTATGTATTTTGACTTTGATCAGTCATTTTCGATCAAGATTCTATGAATGACCAAAAATCAATGCCGATTCCCGCTTACCTACCACAGAAAGACCAAAGTTTATATCCACGATTTCACAAAAACGCTGCAAACATTGCGAATGTCTCAAATCCCAGTGTCTCATTCCCTATTCACTCTATCCATCTTCCTACAATCTAATCTCAAATCCATCTATAGTGTTACATTGACTTCACTCCAAGTACGGGCGGGGGCATTGCATTAAGTGTACAGTGACACCCGTCAAAATGTCCAAACCCGTTTATCGCGCTTCTGCGCATGCTTTACGTGGACGGGTCACAACTATCCATTGAGTCGGATTGGTCGAGTCTTATAATTTGTGTTACGTTGTGTAGCGCTTTGTGTTATGGATGGGCTTTATGCGAGTTGGTCTTTCTTTTGGACATTGTGTATGGGTCTGAATGCGACAATTATGCAGGTGCCAAAAAGGGGTTGCAGATATTCTGGGCATTCTGGGTGCTGTGAAAGATGTCAATTGTGCAGTGATGTATGTCTGATTATGGGTATGTCATGTAAGATCTTATATCAGGTCTCATACGAGGTCTTATGTAAGATTGAATTATGCATGAAGTATCAAATATTATTCGATGCACGTGTAAGAATTATGAAGCTCGGAGACTGAGTGGTCTTTGAAATTTGGAATGGGATCTATGATAATATACGGTGCGAAGAGAGGATTTAGGACGGGAGCTCGGAGACACAATAGGGATCTGAGACGGTTATTTTGTCAAGGTTTTGTTTGCACTGGCGAATTACTTCCATACTATAAACTTGCACATGACTTTTCAGAAAGATACTATTTATCCAGGAGAGCCTCTGGCATTAGGAAAACTCTGGTCCTTGTGGACAATGAAGTTAAGGAGTAGCGGCGATAAAGATACGAGATGGTATGGTTGTTTCTCAATATATCAATTCAATCTTTGTGCAAGAAAGTTGCATTATCTTTTCAAGTAACAATAGGAGAGAGACATACGAAGTGAATACTGCGAGTATAATAAAGAATATCCTCATTGTTTGTAAGGGCTCACATCAATAAACATGCACTGTGGTGCATTTTCTACGCGTGGCGAGATATCACTGAATAGAAACATAATCATGCTTTCTAATCCCGCAGATGTATATTGAAGATTCTTTGGTGATAAGTCAGCGGGTCAAGAACTAAAGGTGACTATCGTGATTGTGCCACCAACATGCATGAACCAACTGCATTTGATGTTGAATTATTACAATTAGCTATCTCCAAGTAGAAAAATCAAAATTGAAAGTTATTAGACGCGGAGTTATTTTCATTCCTTCGAAATCAACAGATATCATCGTCACCATCGCCATCTTCGTCGGGGTCGAATATCCTTTCTCTACAATGTTTTCACATCATCCTGTCCATATTTTTGGAGGCTTGGGCTCTTCTATTGTATACCATTACCAACCAACGAACCATAAGAACCAAAACCGCACGACAATACAATTGTGATATTCCATTCACTTATCCCCACCTCGATCCAATATTTGGAACGGACCTGAAGTTTCAAGAGATTCAACAGTCTCTACGCCATCAGAGCATCACTTTCTCTGCAAATCTCCACAGAAAATATGGAAAGACATTTGAAATCGTCAACTTTGGCACTTTCTCATTGAGAAGTATAGACACGGAAAATATCCAAGCAGTCTATTCTACAAATTATAACGATTGGGGCTATGAGCCCTCAAGACTATCTGTCATGGGACCTTTTTGTGGTCGTGGATTCATCACTACAGATGGGGATACATGGCAAAAAGCTAGGGCTCTCCTGCGTCCAACTTTCAGCAAGTCGAATATCTCGGATCTATCTGCATACAAAGGTGCTGTTGAACAGTTCCTTCGAAATATTCCAGATGATGGCTGCACTACTGTTGATCTACAACCTTTACTAGCGAATCTCGTAAGTGTTGCACTTTGATGAGATAACAGGCGAAGAGATACTTATGATACTAATAGTATCTAGAAACATCCTTGAAATTTCTGATAGGTATTTCCCCAGATACCAGCAATGAGGATGAAAGGAAGAAAGCAACAGAGTTTATTAAAGCTTTCAACGCATCTATGATCGGAATGGAACTCTCATTCATGATAGGTCCTTTCAAATTTCTAATCCCGAAATCACTCACAACTGTTGCTCACAAGCAAGTGTATGAATACATTGATGTTTTAGTTGATAATGCGTTAGAAAAGACACGGGAAGAGCTCACTCACAAGGAAAATTCAAATGTACCAATGCAAAAGAGTCTTCTGGAAGGTCTCGCTAAGCAGACTGATGATCGCATAGAAATTCGTCAGAATATTATTCAAGGGATGATGGCAGCGCAAGGTACTACATACGTTTTGATCAGCAACACGTTATTCCTTCTTTCGCGCAATCCGGATCTTTATGAAAGACTTCGAGACGAGGTACGATATGTGGACCTTGAGTTGTCTTCTCAGCTGTTTGATGTACTACGAGATCACGTTTTCCTTCAGAACATTCTGCGTGAATGTAAGTTAGAGAAGTCTGTGAGATTTAAGAGAGAGACGAATATACTGATGAACCGGCTCTCTAGCTCTTCGCATATACCCTGTGTTCCCCATCATGAACCACATTGCTCTCCGCGACACAATACTACCAAGAGGAGGAGGTATAAACGGAGAATCTCCACTCTTCGCACCTAAAGGTACAACGATATATACGAACCAGTATGCTCTACATCGTGACGAGAAAGTCTTCGGAAACGACGTTGAATCCTTCAAACCAGATCGATGTGATTCCGTCAATTGCAAACCAACCTCTTGGGAATATACGCCATTTGGTGGAGGACCACGGGCTTGTGTCGGTCAACAGAAAGCACTGGTAGAGGCGGCGTATACTGTGGCGAAGATTGCACAGGTGTATAAGGGATTGGAGAGTCGTGACGATAGAGACTGGGAGGGCGAGTGGAAGTTGACAGCGAAGAATATAAATGGATGTAAAGTTGTATGTATCCCAGCATGAATCGTTCTACTTAACTGGTAGAACCTTTGTAAATTAAACCTCGTAACATCTATCTTCTCAAAAGTCCTGGGTCATAAACGGAAAAGACTCCAAATATACTTCCCAAGTGCTCCAACAACCTACTTCATCACCTAAGAGAAATTGTTCCCTTACACCCTATAATCATCACCAATCACGCTCCTTTGGACCCTTACAAACTCTGCTCGCAACGATATATCACTTTCAATGAAAGCCTACTGCCCAAGTGAGCCGAATCGATATTTATATAACATGTCAATCGAAAAACTAAAAGGATTCCCGCAACCACTGACCCCAATCTACGAACAAACCCCTCAGCATAAATAACCATTCTATCACAACACAAAATCTTGAGCTAGCATCATCATGATTCGCTTCACCCTTCATACTTCACACAATTAGCGTCACGGTAAAGTACGACGCAATCACCAATCAAGTCGCGATAAATTACCCCACCACAGCTCATAGAGCTAAACTTGTTTGATTAGCAACCGCAGCACTTAGCTTCGTTGTACAATTTAGCTTGAAGTATTTAGCTCCATCATATCAGCCAGCTTCATTTTGCCAGTTGGGTTCATCGCGCGCTATACCCTCTAAATCATATCAGAACCCGTGATAGACATATGGAATGGCAATACCACAAAGAAAATCTATCATAAAGTAGATGCTGAGTGTGTGTTACTACTTTGATATGAAGCAGATATCTCAGATTTCATCTGTGGTGAGGGTGTTCTCCTTAATTTCTCTTCTAATCAAGAACAGCTTTGTCGAAGATGTCCTGGAGACTCTCTTTTCACATCCAGATCCATCGTTTAGGAAGACTAGAATTGGTGTAGACAGACAGAGTGTGCATAAACGATTTTTCTTCAATGGAAGGATTAGTGACACTTCTTTTGTTGTCACAAGTCGTTCTTATTTTCGTATTTATCTTGAGAACCCTTCCCCGCTCCTGATTCATATCGTTAATACAGGCCAAGCAGGATGTTTTATCACTTCCTCTAAGTTCTGCTGCCAATTGCAAAATCTATGCAAGTTAATTCGTTCAGCAAATTGACAAGACTGAGTAATCATCATATCGGCGCACCTCGAGGACTAAATCCTATATCTCTATATTCCCCGCTTTCAAAAAATGACATTGTTGCCCTTCTAAAATCTTCCTTTACTGGAATCACCCAGAGATGCTGCTTGATATCTTCTACATCGACTATATCATAACCTCAGCTATTGAAGTTACTATTCCGAAATTGAATATCGCTACAGGATACTGCTTTGATTCTGAACCTCTAGACACCACATGTAACGCCTATCATGTGGCAAGACTCGCATTTGTCGAGAAATATGCACGAATATGAAAACAAGAAACGAAATCCATGAAACCTTCCGGAAAAAATTCCAAAATCAAGGATTATTTGGAGCAGGATGAAGATTCATTGCAGCCTCAAGTAATACCAGTAGATGGATTTGGAATTTTATTACAAAGCGATCGATCATCCAACACATCAGGGGGTTTCAATTTCCCGTGCCATTACCCCTCGTGTAGGTTCGCAACTCCGTTTTTGCTCACACAATTCCAATAGAGATAGTTAGGCATGATAGCATCATCGAAACCCCAAAATTCGTGATACGCTGTGTAACTTACAAATAAGAAACGACGCAGGATCGTGACACCAAGAAAGAGGGGTAGTGATCTTGGAACAATCAATTACTCGGTTACAAACAGGGGAATATCCAGAGCGACCCACACGCTAACTGGCGCCAACAACTCCCGCAATCTAGAGGGTTAGCAACAAGGTAAACTGTGGCGTTTGTGCAATAGCTGAAAGGTAGCTAGATGATATGAATCGTACGAGCCAATATCTGACGCAATGGCAGCTTAAGAGAATAAATAGGGTAGCATGCAGGTACTCGCGAGTCACGATGATCACCACACCATGAGGAACACATGTTTCATAAACAACAGCGATAGGAAAAAGTTGTCTGAAAACCTTTAATAATCATCTAGACGAGAGGGGTGGCGTGCGGGGAAAACCCTGGACGGATCCGCATTCAGTTACTTGCATTAGTGTCACAATGTCAATCACGCTACATGCATCATTAGCATTGCATATCAGCTTTAATATCGCAATGCCGCTGAGGGAAAAACACGAGTCAATTGATTAAATGATACAATCTGAGGACGATCTGCGGAGAGTACTACTGCACCTTGCCAAAATCGCAATTTTTTGAAGTAAAAGAATGACGAAATGGGTGAATTGCAGTACGTGGTGTTGAACCGAAGGTTTCATTGACATGCAGTGTTTTCTTTCCGTAACTTGCAGATATCTTCATGGCTGGCAGATAGAGGTATACGAAATGGCCTAAAATCTACTGAACAATGCGGAAATGCAGACTATCAGTTGGTGCAATGTTGAAGCGGGATATCATCATTTTCCCTACTCGTTGTCTTACCTATGTAGAAGCTATATAAACTTCAGAATCCCTCCCATTAAATTCAATTCTCAAGCTCAGATCATCCTCCAAAGAAGACATCACTCTACAAAGCTTTTGCAACTTCCATTGCTAGGTAATATTATTCCTTCTTGGATCGATATTTTGGCTTACGCCCTAGATCTAGTTATCAACTTTCGAACTTCCAGACCAACTTCAAGCCAGTCTCCACCAACTACCTCAAAGTAAGCTACGATAAATCACACATCGACTAACAAACCCAGCTGACATCTCCATAGAAAAAATGGGTGCCAATACCATCACCGTAACCAACAACTCCACCTCTGACGTTTCCGTCAGTGTCACATACCACGGAAACGACTTTCAAAAGGGCGGAAGCGAGCTCTGGTATAATCTTAAAGCCAACGGAGGATCCGATACCTGGAATTACAGGTCCGACAATCAAATCGTCAGAGTTGCTAGAAGCCAGAATGCTGGGACAGGAATCGAGTCTTTCCTCGCTGTACCAGGGAAAACCATCTATATCAACTAGTTGCATACTACTGGTGGCAGGTTTTCGCTTCCTTTGATGGAATGAAAACCCAGTAGTGTCACACCCACGATTAAAAGAAATGGCTCATCACAGTAACTTAGCTGTATTGCATACTGAATGAATATAGCAACATAACCCAACAATAATGGCCTTTTCAAAGATTTTAGAGTGTGACTGTGAACCTGAACGTGAACACCAATCTAAATGTGAATAGAAAAAGAGAGGTTGATTAACGAATCAAGTTTGCAAATATCTTTGCTTTGAAAGTTCTCTAAACGCACGAAGTAGCTGGATAGACAAATTCAAGTCCCTAAATACTCAATGAACTTGCATATTTTGTACAGGATATTCCAAATTTTAGAGACATCCTTGGATCAGTGGTTCAAGACTTCTTGCACCAAGTAGGATAGAGTAGACGTTTGCAAAAGGTCAAAAAGATATCATGCTTAAAAGGAGACTTTTGAGTCAAATGCAAAACAATTGGGGTGGTGAAGTAATTTGTCAATGAATACTCGCAAATACCAAAATATCATAATGCAACCTGACCAGCCGATCCTTTTCCAAGCCCTCTGCTTCACTTGCCTATAATATGTCACCATATTTCATAGCCAAAATGATAATCACGGTATATGTACAACTAGTACTTGCATTTACTGCACGCACCTCCCAATCTTATCACGTCTCAACCTTCCTACTCTTCGTCAAAATTTTCCCACATCACCTCTCAATCTCAGCCAGCTTTTCCCTCGGTGGTAGTGCTTCTGGTCCAAAAGACAATGGTAGGAGCTAGATATACCATATTGCATTAATATGTCAAACAAACTTTTAGGCCACAAACAGAATCCCAAGTAAAAGTGTGTACTAGGAGTGAGTAAGTCGGAAAAATAAACGTATCACATACCTCTCCTAACCTCGCAACCATAAAATCCCCATTCTTGTCAAACATAAAAATTGGCATATCCAGCTCGCAGAATTCACGGATACTATATTAATCCACAAAGATTAGCAGTTTCTCTTAATCCAGTATCTCTCATCAAGTCCATAATTCTCAAGTCCCAGCTCCCTCCGGCTCCCTTCATCCCCTCGCTATATCCCCATTTCCAAACCCCCATCCATATCCACACTTCCAGCATCGAAACCCAAACCAAAGCCCAAAAACACAAACAAAAACCAAGCACACTCACAACTGTCTACACATCCCACACGGACTCGCCGGCGGACTAATATCCGTCGCCACGCCAATCGCCCGAAACCCTCTCTGCCCCTCCGTAATCGCCTTCCCAAACGCAACTCTCTCCGCACATGTTCCCACCGGATACGCAGCATTTTCTACATTCGCGCCATCGATGTATTTTCCCTCATGGGTGAGAATCGTAGACCCGACGCGGAAATTCGAATACGGGCAGTAGGCGGTGGATTTGGCGGATGCGCTGCGCGATTGGAGGGTGTGGATTTGTTCGCTGGTGAGGGAGTAGGTTTCGCTGGCGAAGGATATGTCGGATGGGTCGTTGCCGCGGAGTAATTTTGGTTGGGGAAAGGCCATTTTTGTGCGTGTGTTTTGTGTTTTGTTGTGAGAGGTTTGGAAGGAAAGGGGGATGTTAATATGTTGAAAGTAAGTTGAGTTGTGAGTAGAGATAGATATAGATTGTGAGGTGAGGTCATTTCGCGATAGGTAACCTTAATGATAACGATAAAAGGAAGGTGTTTAAGCTCCCCCCCGCTCTATTACCTACTTTTAATTCACGTCAATAGATAAGTTACACAATTAATTATATTATATAGAATTATTTAATTTAAGAACATAGGTAAGCATCCAATTCAAATCATTACCCCATTCACACAATTCTACTTTTGACCGTATTGTTGTAATATTTCAAACTTGATACCTCGTACAAAAAGAACCCCGCTACCCCTCCAATTCGATCACACCTACTCGAGTATGGATATACCAAGTATCGTATACTGGGTTGTGTTTAGCATGTGAAAAACACTTCTTATATTTTCCCTTCTGACCAAACTCTGGTATGATCAACTAAATTCGAAATTTCAATAGTATTCAAACTGAACACCAGTTTGTCGATAGGTAACAGCTCCATCCAGCCCACCCACCAAGAGCCACCATTCTCGAATCTCGAGAGGTTCAAGATTCTACGAGTACAAAAGGTATTCGAGAAGCGTATTCCTTTCACTCGTCCTTCCCATTCCTCATACATTTACACCACCGTTACAAAATATGGGAAGGGGAGAGGGGAGCATCTAGATAGTAAATCATATCATATAAAGATTCTTCAGGTCTACATAGCTTGATAACTTCATAACCTCATAGCTTAACAAGATCTCAAAAGATTCGGGGGCATGCCATCCTTTTCCTCCTTCACTTCCATCTACCCTCCCACTGTCTTCTCCTGCAATCTACCCTACCCACCATCTACACTATATCCCATCTCATCCCATCCCACCAATCCCATCTACCCTACCCACCGTCTACACTATATCCCATCCTACCAATCCCATCACACCAACCCCATCCCTCACCCTTTCTCACACACAACACAACACCAAGCTTACTTGCTTCACAAACCCATTCCCCAATCCAACCCAATCAAACCCAATCCAACCCTAAAAACAACACACCCCTCCTCATCCTTCCTCTCCCACTCTCCCCCTTCCTCCCCCAAGACACAGTCCGCAACAAAACCAACATCACTCAAGCAACCCCACTATTCAATCACAAACCTTCAAACCAACACAGAATCTCTACATTCCATTTCCCCTCTATCCTTTCAGATGCCATTTCATTTCATCTCATGCCGTGCCGTCCCCATCTCTTAAACTCTATCCCCGGAGCTTTCAGATCATGCAGTCTAATCTAAATCTCAGACCCATTCATCATGATCCAGGAACTTTCCTTAATCTCACCTCCGTCTCCCTTCCCCTTCTCCAACTTTTCAGATCTCACATCTACTAGCAGAAATCAATAATCCCGCAAAGTGATCGATAGATTTTTAGTTTTACTTTCATGTATCATTTTCATTTTACTCTTCTCTACCACTTCTTCCGCCCACCATTCTCATTCCAATCAATCACCTATCTACATTCCCCATTCGCATCATCCTAATGCATCCCATCTGCTCAAACTTTACCGTAGACCGAAGACCGAACAGAGATTGAAACAATAGCTCAGCTCAGTCCATCTCAGGCCACTACCTCGCAATATTCCCCGCCTCCAAGATCTCAACATCCCAAACATTCCTTGCACCAATTCAATCTTTGGTGACTTGAATAGGAGTAACTGCGTACGTAGGTCTGACGTATCTATAATGTCACAATATCAGCATCATCTTCTTACCACTCTCCTTCTCCATTCCATTCCTTTCCATGCCTAAGACTCTTCCCAGATAAATAATCAAAACAACGTACCTATCACTGTTATATGGACTAGTCTCACTACCCAACAATTCCTTTTCTCTCTTCAAATCAGCCCAATGTCTTCTGACAAGATCACGATCGGTTTCCGCTGTCAAAAGTGGGATCAAATGGATTCTAGACCACATTTTTTCACGGGCAAGTTCACTGTTTAATATTTGTTAGTAAATTATCCATTTGAATCGTCTGGTTAGGAAAGAGGCGTCCTGATATTTGAACGTATAAATCAAAGTCATATCCAAGCTCTTCAGACATTATTTCTGAATCGTTCAAGATAATTCATGAATTCATCAGACCCCTCAGGAGTAGAGCCTTCCACCGAGATGCCTTTAGACATAAATCTCCCCTTCAATCCTCAACACTCCAAAACCTAATAAAAAAAACACTTACTTCTGTTCCCGGATTCCCTTTCCTACTTTCCAGAATCCATATGTCATAACTCCAGCCATGGCCAAAAGCATAACCGAGGGTCTGAAACCGCGTGCTGGAAGATTTCTCTATAATTTTCAAAGACAAAATATTAGCTTGCCGTTCTTTTGAACTCTGGGTGCCTTTCTTTCTCCTTTCGCCCCACAATCTCGCTCTCCCTTCCGCCCCTGTTCATCTGACTATATAAACATCTGACTATCTACGTCGGACCCGTGTAAGATTAAGACGAGGATGAGGACAAAGAACTAGTGTGATATGCGTATGGAGATCAATCGTCGTGTATCGTTGTTTGGAAAATCTCGCGGTCTCATAATGAATGACGCTCCGCTGGCCCTCCGGGGGCCACTGCCGTGGAGGCCGACTATTTGGTTAATTCCATCCCATCAAACCACCTCTTCTTTCACCACTCTCCTTCCCTATGCACCACACCCAGCACCTCATCCTCATTGACAGATATCAAAAAATCGAACGTTAAATCTCTACCCCTCCATTACCCCCAATCTCCCGATTCCACAAACCCATCACACCTACCCCTCCATCGCAACGCACCGCGTATTCTCCGTTCGCATTTTTTCATATAATCCTCATCTTCCGTCCCCCATCATTGTTGATAGTTCCATCCATCTCATCCTATCCAATTTCTTCAATCTCCCCAATCCCGATGATCAATACAACCCCCCCAATATCAACCATCAAACACAGCAGCACATCCCAACACACAACCATCCACAATTCATTCCGCACTCCCCCTCACAATATCTCAATACATAGCAGTCGCAGTCCCAGCAGTATTCTTCTTCGTTTTCATTTTCGTTTCCGTTTCGTTTCGTCCTCATCCTCGTCGTAGCTATGATCGTGATCGTGTTCATAGTCGTGCCCGTTCCAATTCCATCCCACTACCCCCTCTCCTTCTCCTTCTCCTCCTCCTAATGTATCATCCAGCCCATCCCATTGCAATCCATCTCTCCCATCTTCCCGCTTCTCAATGCCCCATCTCCTCTCCCCTCCTTTCCTCAATCCCCAAACCCCAAAACCCAAACCTCCCTTCCCATTCCCCTCCGCAAAAACAAAAGAAACGAAAAAGGAAATCCCACCACACACCTTATACTGCACGGCTTCATACCCGCCCTTTGGCGGCATATCCTGAGGCATATTTGCTGATTTTTCTTCCCTCAAACTAATATATGTTTCCTCGATCTTCTTTCTTCTATCCCTTGATCGAGACTTCACAAGATAGGATACAGAATATGGCGTAAGTGAGTTGTTTGTAATTGTCAATGTGGTGTGGTATGCTTTCGAGATTGAATGTTATCGCTCAATCAAGCTCTAATTTATTCATGCCTGGAATTCAAGGCCTATAGTTCGTAGCCCTCCCGAAATCCACACCTGCACAATTGACTTGGTCTGAGCGTTCGTAACCAATAAACATCAAGGTTTTACTATGCTCGAGTGCGTATAATACATCAATCCTCATCATCGTCCTCAAATACAAATCTCGTAATCATCTCATCATAAAACTCATCTCAATCTCAATCTCATAGACTCAATAATTCTTCAATCTTCAAATAACGCCCAACTAATGCACAAAACCAGTCCCATCCCGTCCCTTCCCGCCAAACCCCCATCCCAATTCCAAATCTCCCAACCCCAATTCCCAACCATGCCATTCCTATTCACCCAGTTTCCCAGATTCCATCCACAAAACACCTTAAAAGCAATAATAAACCACGCTTCAAAATGATATGATGGCTGACACAAGAGTTCTCGTTTCCTCGTCGTGCGCAATTCCTCCCCTCATGCCAAACAGCAAAGACTCTTGATAAAGTTCGACCCAGGTGCAATGCAATGCAAATAACAAAATCAACCGGCGGCAGCAGCCGCTTCTTCCTCCAGTTCCAGATCAAAAGCAGCCTGCATTTCGGCTTCCAGATCATCTTCAAAACTATGATCACTTTCCTCCGCCATAACTTGATTAACCTCGTCATTTTCATCACCCGTAACCCCCGGGGTAAGAAGACTCGATTCCGTGGTACTATTTGGCGTTTTTACAGTTTTCAGGCCCGTTGTTCTTGAATTAGCTACTCGCTGCTTTTTTGCCATAGTACTTTCTTCTTCACTTTCATCTTCGTCCGTCGCATCGTCGAATCTTCGTTTATGTCCTCTTCTGGAACTTGTACGCGATGTTCGACTGTTGTTACTGTTGTTACTGGTGAAACTTGTGTCGCTCTCTGTACCAGATTCATCATCACCCATGAATTCGGCTAATTCGTCATCTATTGATGACCAATTGAGATCCGTCGTTGGAGAGATGTCACCTCGCGGTTCATCCGGCATGACACCTTCCCCATCTAGCTCAGATCTTGTGTCGTCATCTTCAAAATCTTCACTCTCGGTGTAGTCTGAAGATTCCTCACTATCTTCACCAGGAGATGGAACATTAGTTAAATCGCCACTTTGTCTCCTATCAGCTGGATTTATTTCCACCTAATGGATATATTAATATTGCCCATAAGAAAATAATGGAGAGTTCAACTTACCAAATACTCTGATTCTTCTTCCTTTTTCCACTTGCTCATCGACTGAGTCAACCATTGTTGTGTGACTATCTTAATGTGAGGATATTTTGCCGCTTCTCGAACTTTTTGTGTACGAGTTTTCTGTGACGAAGCAACGACATGAGTGACTCTCTTTGAAACCCTATAATATGTTAGTGACCTTTCGACAAAATACCATGGCAGTACATACTTTTTATGAATTTTGCCACCAAAGCTTTCTATCTGCTGAGCAATTTCAGATCTGAGTTTGGTTAGTATGGATTTTCCCTTGGCCCTTTCCAAACCCCACATGCTAGAGAATATACACAATAAAATTTCTTGCGAAATAGAATCATAGGTGGTATCAACTAACCTCATAAGGTCAACTCCCAAAGGAACTAAACCCGACATTACTATTACACATCCATCTAAAACTTGAGACCTAAAAGTTTGTTAGCAAAACCGTCCTGGGTGGCATCGCTTTTGTGGAGGGGAATCCATACTTGAGACGCGGCATTACAACTGCAATATTGGGTACCACTTTGAGATCGGCAGCTTCGTTCTTGACGTTGACCTTTCTTTGATGTCCAGGTTTTAGTTGTGCAACTCGTCCACCTGGAACATTTACCAAAGCTTTATCATATTCTTCATAGAAAGCTCTGTGCAAATCCGTAAGATGTTGTTGAAGATAAGTCAGTTCGACGTCGTCATCCTTAAGAACACTGTGCCGATGGGTGTGATGTTCAGCTGTGCCATCCTCAACCGCCTTTTCTGCTTCTTCCTGTTTTTTGTCGGCTTCGTCTAGTTCTTCTTGTTTGTGAAGTAATGGTCGATCCCTTAATTGTTGCTCCAAGAATTTCTCTTGCTCCGCTGCTTGTTCAAGTAATGAAGCGTCATCGTCTAAGGTGTTAAGTTTCGGTAGAATTGGTTTCTCAGCTGCTGGTTCCTCCTTGGTCTCTTCGGCAGATTTAATTTCGCTTCCTTCAGGTTCTGTCGGCTTTGCAACTTCTCCAATAGGTGTTTCGACCGTCTCGAGTGTGCTGGTCTCCGGCTTTGAGTGATGTTTCTTTTTGGGTGTGGATATCTTAGGAAGCTCTTCTCTTTTCGGCAGGAAACTCGAATTAATATCCCCGATACCAGTGAAGAAATCATAAGGAACAACCTTGATAAGATTAGGACGATTCATTGGCCAAACGTCTGCGCGATCATCAATAATTGCCACCATGTGCGTGCTCTGAGGGAATAATCTAGCCAGACTCTTTGCCGTGACGTTGCCGTTCTCGTCTCGACTGATGATACGATCACCAAATAATTTCTTTCCAGGGTCGACGATCTTTGCAATATTTAATGCATATGCTCGAGTACCCATAGTATAAACATGTAGCTCATACATTTCGGAGACTTTTGCGAGAAACTCCGCAAGTCCAGGGCGCATTTTAATGTAGTACCAACAACCGGATGCGAGACCGCGAGGACCATCATCATTGAGTTGGAAGGATCGCACATCTTTGACGGCCTCGTAGTTTGGTGAATTGACATCGCGTTGCCATTCTCCAACAGTAGGTTCAATACAAGCATGGATAATGGTCTGATCCAGATCCACCACCAATGAAAGTTTTCGATTCTTAAGTAGCCGCCGTTGTAATTCTTCTTCTGCCTTCGAAGCTTCGTCAAGACTAACTGTGAGGTGTGTTTGGTCGTGGATCATATTGATTCTAGCTCGGTCTGTATCAAGCGTACTGGTGGCCCAAGAGACCTCGGTCATATCTTTTCCACACATCCCACAAAGTCCCGCAAACTGGACAGCATGCGAACAACTTTCTTCAACATCGACAACAGGTCCATCGCTCTCAATTGTCATACCTTCTTTGACTAACCATTTCTCGATAGTACCGTCAGAAGGACTATCCCATGCCCCATACGATGTTTGTTCTTCTTCCCATTGTTCGCCCAATGGATCACCAACCATTAGCTTCCAATGATATTTATATTCGAGGAGTGAGTCTCGCTTCGAAATCGGATCGCCATGTTTCTTGAATAACTTGGTGATTGTAATTGGGTACCTTAAATTCGGACCCAAGGTTAATGTCTTTCCCATTTTGATATCCTCCTTCGCAAAGCCGTCGTTGGATGTGTGATCATGCGATCCCGGGTGGGTCGGTTCTATTTGTTGAAAGATGAATCGTCAGTAACTGAGCTTAAAATAGTCAAAGAGTAGAATGCGCGCGCAGATGAAAGGAAGCTGATGAGCAGTTGGATCGCAAATCGCAAATCGCATATGACAAGAAGCAAGCCACAGCACCTTGTGAGAGGCCGTCGCAAAGCGCAATACAATTCCAGGAAAATTCGCAGAAGCTCAAAGCAAGCTTCAAGGATAGATACAATAGATATCTACAAGCTGTTGAAAGACCTACGAATTCAATTTAAGCTTCTTGAAAGCTCTCATAAATATCGCGTGGAGTTGTTCAGCATTGTAAGATTCCATGTACACCACTTCTTCCTTATTCAAGCCTGTAAGCCACAAAGAAGGTTGAGGTAACCACCAAAATGGGCGGGGATGAAAGATGGGTTTCTTGATTTTGCGATCTTTCAATATATACCTTTTCTTTTCTTTTTCAATTAGGAATTCTTTGGGATTTTGTTTGAATTGTGTTTCCTGTCGGTAAGAAGGTTTCTGATATCCGCGAAAGGATTTGACGTTGTTGCGATTGAGAAAATTGGATTTAAAGGATTGAAAAGTAAGCGGTATTGTAGTTTTTGGAGCTCTGAAGTTGAATCGTTTGTTGACTTTATATGTTCACATCAATCGCACGAACGCGACTACTGTGGAAGCTTATAAAGGGTGGGTGGGTGTGCAGTTGTGTGAATGGGAGTACACCTTGCTCAGTTAAAATAAGGCAACAAGGCAACAAGGCATAAATAAATGTCGAATTGAAGGTGTGTAGGTAGGTAGGAAGAACAGGCAAGATGACTTTTTACCGCTAAAGTTGAGATACACACCCAAACAAGTGAATTTTTGACAAAGGAGGAGAAGGGGGGGACTTTTTATATGTGTGATCAGCTTGTTCCTTGCTCTCGATGTCTATTCTATGAGTGAGGGAACAATGATTGGTTCATGGAGCGGGATAAAAGATGCTACTATAAAAATTACATGGATGAAGTAGAAGAATGAGAAGAATACCTAGGGATGAACATCATCGACATATCATCATCATTCATCGTAACTCCATATTTTCTTTCATTCACTTACCTAGTAAAGCGGTGAGTAGGTAGATATCTATGTAACTCAAATAAGACCAAATCTCGTGACCATGATCTAAATAGACCTCGGGATACCTAGTATGTACTATTTAGGTAGGGAGTTTTGAATGAAGTAAAGTGAATGTGAAGATTGATACGAAAACCTCGAGGGTATATATATACATATATATAAATATATTCAAAAATGTAAAAATTATATAGATGCCTAATAGGTAGATAGTAGATAATAAGTATGAATCATTTAGTTATCTATTACTCATTTCAATCTCCCTCTATTACTCACCTCATACCTACAGCCTTCTCATACAGCACCTACAGTCACGACTCACTCCACTCACAACCTAATACCCCTAGCAAACACACCTCAACCATCTATCTATCCATCCATCCATCCAATCATCACAAAATATAACCGTTTGCAGCTCGTCGAGCATCTCACCCCTGCCCAAACCTTATTTGACAGTCATGCTATGAAATATGTATATTCTTTGAACGTGTATAATGGTTTTAGTTAGATCTTATTTCTTTGCCCTTTTACCTCTTCGCCTCATATTATCTCATCCTTTCTTCATCAAAGAAAGAGATACCTCGGCGAAGAATTAGTTAGAGCTTCTAGACTTGCGGAAATAGTAGCTCTTCCGTAACATCCGCCCACAAGCTATTTTAGCACGCTTCGATTTGCGGCTCACCGGGAGTCTGTCAAGGTGGCCCTTCTTTACCGCGAAATGGATCCGGCTTTTTCCCTGGCTGGACATCAAAAATTGAACAATTAATCATAACTACCTACATAGAACATAATTATATTATCCTTCGTTCATTGATCGTAGTCTACTATCTATATTTATGTAAAATAAAACCTGCTCACTTCATCTTGCACTTTCCTCCGCTAAATACAAATTAAGTAGATTATATCCCATTCCTATTCCTGTCACTAACAACACCCTTCATTATCTCATAGTCATCGTGTATGCAGACTGTCGTAAACCCTATCAACTAGCCTCCAACACCTTGCTCACTTAAAACATTACATACCCAGCCCAATTCCATGCCTTCCGATTCAATCCATTGACCCGCTTAACGCTATGTATACCCTTGGAATAAAATTTCAAGCCGCCTTTCTGGCCGGTGATAACGCCCTAGATGCCAAATCCGACCCTGACCAAGTCATCGCGTTCCTATCGCTCAAAGTTCCCGAACGCGCCATTGTATCCCAATCATGAATTCGTTTCATTGAATCCGGGTCGGTATCATCCCCTATGAATGTCCAACTTTCTTCCGAATCCTCCAAGGCATCATCATCTGACTTTCCATCCTTGAGCTTGATCAGTGATTTTGCGTACTCCATATCTCGATATATACACTGAATAGCAGTGTCGACGCCGTTTTCCTGATAAGTTGTTAGTACCGATTGGTCTTTTGTACACGAATTATAACATACATTTCTAATCTGTTCGCCCAGTACTTTGGCTTTTGTAATCATCCTCTTACTGTGCGCTGCCTCCCAAAGAGCTTTGGAAAAAAGACTTTCGTTAAGCTTCTTCAACAGAATACCCACGCCTAGATCTTCAACACGCTGACCAAAGAAAAATTGATCTCCGAAGAATGGCTTAATGATCGTTGGAATACCGGCTCGTAAACTAGCTCCCGTAGTACCGGCACCTCCATGATGGGCTGCCGCATCAATCTGAGAGAAAAGCCAGTCGTGCGGTGCTGATTTGATTTGGAATATCTCGGGTGTGAGTGGTACCTCAATATCGTTGGCACCTTTCTTATCCAAACGATCCGACCATCCCTTTGATAGAATGCATCTTACATCCGCCTTAATAATAGAATCCCTCACTGTTCTAGTCAAAGCTGCAGAATCTGGCACAACAATTGATCCAAACCCGACATATACTAGTCGTTTGCCATCTGCGCGGGCCTTGGCGATGAAATCTGTAAGATCTTTGGGTGGTGTATAATTTGAGCTTTCATTCAAAAACCAGTAGCCAGTGACTCTGATCCAATCGCTATAATCAAGAGGTGGTACCACAACCGAAGGGCTAAAATTATACAAGAATGGAACCTTGTTGGGTTGCATCTTCTCTAAATTCGTGGCTTGTAAACCTAGCTCTTTGTGTCTCCAACGATTCACCTGTCCAGAAATAGCAGTCCAAAAGACCTTATCAAACAAAATGTATGACAAGTAGTTATAAGCGCCACCATATTTGTGCTCGGGGACAGCGAATGCGTGAGGATAAGCTCTTGTTCTTGTCCATGGCATGGTGAAGGCTCGGAAATATGGGATTCGAAGAGCTTCCGCGATGTGAATTCCACCCATTGCACTGGGGCTTTCAATCAAGACATCAGAATTTTGACAGGCCTTCCACGACGAGCTGAGTAAATCATCTATCCAACCACGAAATTTCGATGATGCTTCTTTCAAGAACGAGACCGTGAACATTCCGTTATCGACACAAATGCGCATCAATTCGGCCGGATCGCCATCGACTGGTGCAAATTCAATATTGTGCGACTCAACCCAATCTTTAAATTCTAAGTGAGTGGCTATCTTCGTCTTATGACCTTCCGCCATCAAGCCCTTGCATAGAGCAATGTAAGGCTGAACATCACCACGAGAGCCAATGGTCAAGCAAGTGATACGCAGCGACTCTGTCGGTTTGAAATTCAATATCGAAGCTCTCGGATCATCGAACAGTATTGGCGGCGATCCAGTATCGCCTACCTTTGGAGTACCGATATCATTGACATCATTTTCAGAATGAAGCACATGCCGTGCCTGAATCAGAGCTTGATTTTCAGCACTAGCCACCTCTGCACTTTCGCGTTCCTCCATGGTCAAGAGCCCAGACTCGTCCATATACTTTATTGTCTCTATATTCTGCAAAAGAGTTACTAGACAGTCATCTCGATCCTCAGCTAAAGCGAATTCGAAGAATATCTCCGCATGTCCTCGGATAGTGACTACAAGCCCCGAGTATCCAAATCTAGATGATGTCTCCTTTTCGACGTTTTCGATGTCTTTCAAAGGAATGATGATTTTAGTCTTTATGGTTGGTATCAGACTTCGATAACAGAAAGATCTATCGCTAAGGTAAATCTTGCCATATAGAAAGGCAAGTCGTTGCCAAGAGCAAAAGTATGCGGCATGGAGCTTCTCGTCAGGAGGCAAGGCGAAGTGTTGACGGAATCGCTCTGCGTGTGTAACACCATCGCGGTTATCATCATCGTTTTTCATGTTAGACATTTCGTCATCACGTGGCAATCCATGGGATTCTTCATAGTGCATCTTGCCCCCTTTCCACATGCCTGAGACCTTTTCCACATATCCCATAGACTCAGTTGCCAGTAATGAGCTCATCTTCTTCGAGTGTCTATTTAGATAGCCGGCGAAACCTGCAGCTCGTTGCAAAGGATAAGATCCAGCCTTGACAATGCTTTGTAATGAAGGGCCAGATGATATTGCTCCTTGCCTGGCGTCTGAGTCGCCTATGGAACCTGTGGTAGCAGCATGTTTGGGTTTCTCAGGTCGGTAAGTTCGTGTTGGGGAAACATCTGCGGATCTTCTTGGAGAGGTAAGAGGGCGAGACTCTGGACTCTGAAAATCATCCTTATTGTTGCCACGTCGAGATGAAGGCGAGCGTTGTATGGTGGGTGATAAAAATACATCGCTGCCTCGAAGTATCTGACTAGCAGACGCTTGATTCTCATCACTTGCTGATGGCAAAGCTTCATATGACCCCGGTTCATCCAGAGAATGGACATATGAATCAGAAGACCCTTCCTTAGATGTACCCTTCTCGCGACTTAAGCGATTAGTACTAAGGCTACGTCTTGTGCTGATGCTATTGGCACTGGTGCTTCTACGACTTTTCGTCTGAAATCGATTCAGGTCTATGCTACGTCGACCGTGCTTGTTAAGATCTATGCTCCTACGAAATACATCCGAACTTGAACGACTCATATCTGTGCTAGCACGAGGACTACCGGGTCCTGGAGAGAGTAACGGCGATAAGGTTGCTCGGACATTCTCTTCTAAAGTTGGTGTCGTGGTTTGAATGGGAGGAACCTGAGGTTTTTTGTTGTGGCTCATGTGGATCGACGTACGCTTGGAGCTATTGTGGCTATCGTCCACTGTTGATGGTGACAAAAGGTCCTGTGCCAATTTCTGCGCAGTTGTATCTTCGACAAGGATTTTGAGTACATTCAAAGCTTCCTGGCCGTTGGTAAAAAATGAGAAGAAGTACTAGACAAGGTCGTTAGCGTTTTACTGAATTGAATTCTGAATCACTAACCTCATCGATTGCAAAACTCTCATCGTTGTCAATGACGCGTATCTTGCAGGTGTCGGCAAAATCGACGATTTGACTGTCCTCGATATCGATAATATTCTCAATGGGTAACGAGATCTTGACACTGTCGCCATCATTATGAGACCGGAATATTATCTTCTGTAAGGCTTTCACCCATTCCTTTGCAGAAGGGGCACTATCGGCATTGAAGTGATATTTTCTCTGATGTGTCTCGACGGTGAAATGTGTCGAGTCTTTCCCCTTCCCCTTTTCCGTAATACTTGCTGAAATTCCATATCTCAAGTCAATATTGCCTCTTGGAAAATATAAATCGGCTTGGTTGGTGTAATATGAAAGAACGTCGCCCTTCAACCGGAACCAATATCTATTGTACTTTGGATTGTGTTGGCCCGATTTCGATAGATATCCTGATTTGACGACTTCATGCTAAAAGAGCGTTAGCGAATTGAGAAGGCAATCCACAAGACATAAAGTCAACAACATACGGATTTCTTTGGTAAGTAGGCATAGAAGCAGATGTGCTTAGATGTGATGTACATATAACCTTGGACCAATACACTTTTCATTAGCCAGCAAGGATATTCTAAAACAATTAGTATTTGCCTGCATAATGCGGGAAAGTAAAGAACTTACCCTCTATTACTTCTTCAGGAGTTTCGAACTTGTAGATCTCCCTCAGCTTCTTTGCTAGACTTGTCGATGGCGTCTCCTCATCTTCATCAATCTCTGTAAGGTCTTTTGAACTTCGAGGCATGTCGAAACTGGGTCGCAAAGCTAATTTAGCTTGGGCATCCAACATTCTGCTCATGACCGGTGCGTCTCTTGGTTGAAGTTGTGGAGATTTTATATCAGGTGTGGTAGATTCTTGAGGAGAATCGCGTACTGGTGACGGCGTACGGCTACGGCTACCTTGAGTGACGGTGTTTGATGATTTAGACTTGGACTTGGAACCTAGTCGCGAGAATGATCGAATCAACTTGCTCTCTGAGAATTTCCTTCTATGCCTTTCCGATTTCCCTCCCTTTTGATCTATGCTGTCATAATTTATGTGCGACTCGGAACTCTGTCGTGTAGGCTTCCTCGAATCATCTTCTTCGTCGCTGGATTGCGCATCAAATCTGGCATTGAAATCAACTTTCGGGCCAACAGCCGCGGTAATCATACCAAAGACAGATTGATTCATGGCATTAGGGGCAGTATAATCGTCATCCGCATCGTCGCCGTCTTGAAAGCGCTCAGGGAGTTCCATAGTTGCTTGGTGGCCTTCATTCCGTCTCTTCGTCAACTTTCTAGCGACCCTCTTCTTTAACTCATCTTCCGGAGCCATGTTGGCAATAACTTTTCGTCGTTGATATGGAAAACCAACCACTCGAGTTGTTTTGATGTTTGTACAAATCGTCAAGAATCCAACGACGTTAGGATCTCAGGCGGTATCGATAAGGGTGGCTTAGGCTCCTTCAGAGTAAGCTATGCCCTAAAAGTTGAATGATGGGCGATTAGAGTTTGAATCACATGTAATTAAATAAAGTTGATCATCAGGTCTTCTTGGACTCAGTATGGTTAGTAAGGGATTTATTAGTAGGCAGAGAGAGACAATTCACAGGTGGATGATGAATCACAAGTTGTTTAAGGATTTGATGCGATGGCAGTGAGTGTTTGTAGGCAACGAAGGAAGGAAGTGATTAAGTGAAATACGTAAGTAAGTACTAGGTAGCTATTCAGGACGAGGTATCTCACAGCATGGCAATGTTGAGCGAGCTCGGTTTCTTCGGTGGTGTGTCTTGTTGTGGGGGAAACCTATCTAAGTATCTACTGGGTATCTCTATCTTGACTGGTGGACCTATCCTATCTATCTATTATCGTATCGAGGAGATCACAATGCGACGATCTGATTCTCTTTAAGTGGGTAATATGACAACATAATACAGTAAGTCACAATCGAAGGAGCTGGGGAAACAGTCTCTCTAGGTGTGAAAATGATTGTAACAATGGCTATTTTATTGAGCAATATATGTATCATATGTATTTATATTCGATTCCTTTGTCTTGATTACTTCATAGATACCTAGTAGGTAGGCACGATGTAGATAGGTACTAGATAGGCATTATTAGGAGTTGTACTCAGACATATTCCATACATCCATCTATCTATCAGTTAGGTAGGTAGGTATTTACGACTCCATAACGCAGACAATTCTACGATAATCGAGCGCAGCGAGGACGGGGGTTTGGGGCTTGCCCCCATAAAAGAACATATAAAAAAGGTTATCATCCAATAGTAAATCTAGAAGAATAACAAATGATCATAAATCACCTGAAGTATCGTGCCAGGCAGGTATTCACTTTGATAAGGATGAATGGATCGGTTGCTCCATTAAATTCTTCTATAACTTCGCTTTAATAACGCTCAATATAAATCCATCGTTGAACCCCCAAAGTACTCATCATACTATACAATATTCAAACAATACCTAATTTATCATTCACGGAAATGCGTCCATCACATCCAAAGACACAGTTTCCCTGATGCCGTACCACCTGCAACCCAGTCCTTTGTAGGGTGGAATTGTGCAGCAGCTGGAACAGCTGTTATGAGACCATCACCCCCCAATTGCGCTAATTGTTCTCCATCGGCTGAATAAACATCACAAAATCTATTCATATTGCCAATCACAAATTTCTGAATTCCATCTTCAGGTTTCTCTTGCCAGTGAGGCTTTAAGATAGTCACCCACCGTCCAGTTTGGTTATTGTGTTTGATAATAGTCGTAGGTTTCATCGCTTCATCATCGAGTGAATGGCCTGCCTTGAAAAAGCCGGCATCGAGGAATGAATGAATCTTGATAGTATCATCATATGAAGAAGTTGCAACATGACCAGCAGGGGACCATGAGGCATGAGATACCGAAAGCCTAGACTCATGCTCACCAAGTAAAACCGGGTGTCTTGAATCACCTGTCCCTGTAATTTTCCGTAAATCCCAAATTTTCAGCATTCTATCTAATGATGCCGTAGCCACAAAATGAGGATGCAATGGATGTAGAGAGAATCCGCCTATTTTTTTATCAGAAAGGTACCAAATTTCACTTTTGGATGGAGTCCGCATATCATGGCGTCCAAATCGACCGTCCAGAGTAGAAAAGCACAATAGATTTGGATCAGTGGATGGTATGGCAATGCTAGATATAGGGATATCTTCATCTAGAGAATCTGGGGCAAATGCCTCAACAGCTACCCCTTTCTGTAGGTCTAGTTTTCGCACTGAAGAGTCATATGAAGCCGAATATAGCGAATTTCCGTCTGCGCCAAACACGAAAGAAGAGATTGACCTAGAATGTATCTTGAAGGCAGTAATGGCTGGCTCTGAGTCCTCTTCATCGTCTTCATCGTCTTCTGCTTTCACTCCAGGACCTTCTTGTGAAGCATCGAACAGTCCAACGTTGCCTAGTTTATCTCCAGCAAATATTAAAGCCTTGTCTACTGTTGGATGAAACCCTACAGCGTATATTCTTTCGGGGGTAATTTTAATTTCTGGGGACTGAGTTAGCACTAGAATATTCCTTGAAAGAACCAAGTCTTACGATTGGGCTCATATGGTTCATATAGTTGTAACCCGCTCATCTTCTCCCTCAAAGCCTTCAACCCTTCATCTGTTGTCTCTCTGATATCATCTTGGGTAAAGGTTCTCAAATTCGGCTGAGCGCCACGCATGACTCCAGATAGAAATCCATTCTCTTGCTTCCATTTCTTTCCCTCAACAATAATATCATTGACATTTATATCTCCTACGACTCGCTGCCTCTTAGCTTGTGAAACTTCCTTCGCAAATTCTTGTTCGACCTCTGCTTTGCGCTTAGCAGTCTCACTATCAGCTTCAATACCAGCCAGACGTGAACTTGTACGGGTTGGTCTAGGGGCTTCTTTTTTTATGGGAGTTGCTCTCTTTCTAGGGGTTGCTGATTTTGGTTTTGGTGGCGGTTTTGGGACGATTTTCTGTGCTGTTGTACTAAGGTCTTTTAACATTGCTTGATTTGCCGCAATATTTTCGAGTCTTCGGCGCTCGAAGGCACTCATCTCTGGCTTTTCCTTTTTGCTTGGAGCCATGTTGTGGATTTTTCTTGTGGATTCTCGGTCTGAGAAGACTCAATGGCAAAATGGAGGGTTTACCAAACAATGCAGGGTCAATTTAATTCATGAAGTCATTTCAATTAACGCGTCTCTCTCAATTGAAGAAACCGCGTCGCGATCAATTTAAAATAGTCCGTGCCCAATTTTTTCGTCCATAGAAAACTTGCGGAAAAATTATGAGGGGTGAAATAGAAATTCGAATGTTCGAGCGTTCAATATTTTCCTCTCTTTAAGCAACTGCAAGATCCATCATCAAGCATTTAAAGCTGGATTCAAATCTTGACCTACTGATCGCATAAGTTGCTTTATGTGCAATGACCAGTCATGGCATCCATAAAAGTCGTTGAAGCTTTTCCAATTGCATATTCAACTATGTCCTCCACAATGATGCCATTTTTATACCAAACTAGGACAATCGCAGGCCTACATAGGTCTATTTACAGTAAAAAATATCGAAGCAGGGTTTTACCTTCTATTCAGGGAGCAAACTTTCATACCTCTTTACCCCGAGTCAAATACGAATCGCAAAACGGAATTTATGATGGCGAGGATGACACTGGGCCTCAGATCAGGAGGAGGGCTACTTCTTCTAGGGGTGGTCATTCTCATAGATCTAGATTACGTCCAAGGATGATCACCGATGAGTACAAATTCAATCTCGAAAAGAGTGAACTGGAATCGGAAGGCAACATCGCACAGTCCGGGGACATTGGCTTTGAGGACGATGACCAAACCTTGATAGAATATGGCACAGAAATCGATGCATTAGCAAGTCCGCACTATCCGCAGCGCGAGTCCACGATTACAGATTCGGAAAGGCACACGTTCAATCGTATATTCACAGATATTTTCGCGCGGACTCAAAGGACGTCTTTGGAAGATCTCGATGATGGCATGGAAGAAATGCCTCCAACAAACAGGGAAAATGCGCGCAACAAGCTTGACAATATAATGGAGCATTCACTATCAAACAAAAAACATCGAAGCAAGAAGGAACAAAAAGCCGAAATCAATAGATACCCACCAGCTCTTCGTGCCGCAGCTGCTAGAGCGATTGGTCTTGTTCTAGAAGAGGAATCAGAACCTACAATGGAAAATCCGGAACTAGAACTCGATGCACAGGAACATTTGCGAGAACCTGAACGTCAACGAGTTGAGGGTTTGTTGCGCAATGCCAATACGGATTTTGAGCTCTGGGATGTTCTGGAAAAGGAAGTGTTCCCACTTGTTGCCAAAATGGGTCTAGCGGAGACAAAAGAGAGCCGAGATCAGCTGAGAAGAGGAATAGAAGACTCTGGCGTTCTTCCAGTCGAAGAGGATCCCACTACTGCTAAAAATACCGAGCCTGAGATTTCTCCACTAGCATTGTATGGCCCCCTCTACCCATCGCACCTTCTCCTTGGCCTACGTCTGCTCGACCGAGGGTTCAGCAAACCATCCCAGCTTTCTCTCTCTATCCTTCCACGGATCAAGTCTTTTGGTCTACTCTCCCATGTCTTAGGCGCCTCTACACCTCTTTACAATGAGCTTCTACGTGTTTACTGGATACGATACGACGACTTTCGAACTTGTATAGACTTACTAAACGAGATGGAACACGCGGGTCTCGAGTTTGATTCGGAGACGTATGAGATTGTCAATAGTATTCTAAAAATCAGGGCTTTCGTATGGAAGGGGGACGCAGGCCGGAATAAGATACCCATGTGGTCTTTGCCAGAGTTTCAAAGGTCTCGCCATCTTGAGTTTTGGCAGGAAAAGATTGGAAGAGTATTGAAAATGAAGGAGAAAGGAGGAATGGTTTAGGTCAATGAATTGAAAGAAATGGATGTGCATTATAATTATTTGTTACTGATCATTCCACTCAAATAACTTGAATTTGTATTTCACACTTTTTTCATTCCTCTTTCTGGCTCAAATTAAACACATGCTTCTGGTGGAAATGCTCTAATAAGATCTTATTGGTTGTGATATAGTTATTTAGCTAGTGGCGCTGACTAAGAAACGCGGTCTCTTTTGATAAACAATGTTGAACCACCAGGTGAACTGTTTCCTTCTCACACGGAATGTATCGCAATTGCTCATTGCCTATCCATGAGTACAGATAACAGGTTCGATTCCGATTTTAAAGACAGGTAATATGATCTAGTTACCCTCTCGTGGGAATTCTCCTATGTAATTGATTTGTTGCTCTTGCATACACACACTGTCTTTACTGCTTTCTTTATGCAGAGCTAGTTCCACCCACCTACTGCAATCACTCTTTTGTCCTTTGTGTTTTGCAACCCCAATTGTCATTTCTGGAATTCCTGAACGTGGTGGAATTAAAGGCTGTCAGATATTTTTGGGCGCCTTCATGTATACCTGATGTATATCTAAGAAAATCAAATACTTTTCTTAACAGCAATCATAAATTTCTTATGTTCTCTTAGGCGCGCCTAAAACATTCAACATATGATGCCGCCCAGATGCTGGATACCAACAGAAGGAGGTGAGCTATTCCTCTTTTGTCAAATCCTCTGAAAGTGAATACTGAGGAAATCATCAGAAACTTCATCTTCAACCTTGATAAACTCGATAGAAAGCTCTGCTAGCTCCATTTTGAGCCTTTCAAGTAATTTGAAAGCAGATACCGTCTCTCAACCTTCAACTACAAATGCCCGCAATCACTCACAACAGCATCAGAGCCTTCAATCTAGCAACTCTGGCTCAAGTTCTTTGCAAACAATGCCTCGTTTTGACAGCTTCATCAGAGGTCAATCAAATTCGACTGATGATTCCGAATTATTACAACAACAAATTGTTGCAGGGCAGCTCATCCTCGACCAGATACCACCTACAGATACTGACAGACAAGTCGCAAGTCCATGCCAAATGAGTAGAGTTGGTACTATACGGCCAACCGAACTCATTTATCCCAAGTCACTGTACCATGGCTATGTCCCTCCTTTGCCTGCAAGCAAAGAGCATCAAGCATGCTCGGCTTTATTGCGGGAACTCAGGAACAAAGACACAACCGAGATGTCGTCGACGCAGGAAGATTTTGTAGAATTTGAGTTGGCCGAATTTTCGATTTACATGCCTGACACTGCTCTCTATGGGCATGAGCTGCGTGGTCTACAAGACCTTGCTAGTAAAATGGGCCATTCATGTTTCCTACTCGACGGTGTTCTCAGTGTGGGAAACTCTCGACACTATGTTCAAGGCGTACCATTCAAAGTATGCTCAATTGGAAATTACGGCGAAGAATTTGATGATGTTGATGGTGCTATATGGCTTCAGTCTGATCTCAACATAAGAACAAACATTTACTATCGACTTAAGAAGCCCGCATCGGAATATGCTCGTTTCCATCTTGGCTTTTCATGGTTGGCTAATCTGTCGAAGCATTTTGTCGACTACTCTTTAGCATGTCAGAAGCAAAGGAAGAAGGTATCGATCCACAACTTCCGGGCAGACTTTGCGCAGTGGTGCCAAAAGATACATACAGACTCATCAAAATTTCAATCTTGGTATCTCGAATATGGCCGAGATGATTTCAGACAAGCCATCTCAGCAAATATAAACTTTCTGTTCAAGGAATCGATGGGTGTAACGTCAAAACTTCGCTCATTGTACATCTGGGAGGAAACTTTGGAACTTACAAGCATTAAAGAATACCCGATCCAAGAGAATAAGACAATCGTCACGCCATACGTTTATGAATGCTTCAGTCACCTAAGATTTGGTCACCTACTCAAGCCTCTGATACCGACTATATTTGTAGAGAATTTAAAAGAACCAGAGGATCAATCACTATCGCTTTCGCCGAGAAAAACACGCATTGTTTGTGAACCCACTCTGCCATTCAAGCCTCAACATAAATTCTTCGCTGGCGGTAAAGCCAATCTGGGAGCCGGAATGAGCCAGAATGGGGGTGTGAAACGGCAGCAGATGCTTGATGCTATCAAAATTGGAGATGTATTATCAGTCACCAAGGATGGACCAAGTTCTGTGTGGAAAGACGAATCCAGCAAATGGAAAACAGAAGACGATTGTTGGTATTTGTATGTACAGATCAAGCATCAAAGTCCTCGTGGCAATTACTCTTTCGATGGTATTTGGCTTTATAAGCCTTCTGATACTAGTTGTGCAAAGATGAAGTATCCATATGCCAAAGAATTGTTTCTCAGTGACAACTGTACCTGTGGGTCTCGGGATTCCCGGATAACCCATGATGAAGTCATTGATATCATCCCTATAATCTGGCATGGTCTACCATCAGAAACAGACATCTTCATTCGTCAGACGTATCTCAACCACGAGAGTTTTGTAACATTAAAAGATTCACACAAAACATGTGAACATTTGCGAAAGTCCGAGGAAGATTCACCATCGCCAGCCACGATTGTTGATCGCTTTCCTGTTGGACAGACGGTACTTGCATTACCCCCTCGACGTGAGTCGAAAAACAATCTAGAGCCTTATGAGATTGTAGGATACGTAGAAGAAATCTCTAGGTTAAATGTCAGATTAAGGAGACTCATGAGAAGATCGGAGATTGATCATACTGTGTCTTGTAGACCAAATGAGCTTGTATACACTAATGCAATAGATACAATGTCAGCGCATAAACTCGAAAGAACTTGTCTTGTACGATTTTATACTGAGAAGCAAGTCTCAAGTGGCAATGTTCCAGCACCTTACTGTAGAGATGGAGGCTCGAATGCCTTCATCATTACGAAGCGATTGTGTGAGGATAATCAGACACTGATACCAATAGAAAGTGATACACCCCAAAGCCTTATTCAAGGGTTTGATCCCGAAGCACCGCTGAAACGAAGAGTTTTGAATGGACTCGATCTCTTCTGTGGTGGTGGTAATTTCGGCCGTGGGTTGGAAGAGAGCGGTGTATTGCATAACAAATGGGCTGTCGATTTGTTCTCAGCTGCAGTGCAAACATATGCTGCTAATTTAAAGAACCCTGAGGAAACCGACATATACTTTGGTTCAGTCAACGATTTACTAGCAGAGGCTTTTGTAGGCAACCCCCAATTACTCAAAATTCCTCTACCGGGCGATGTTGATGTCATCATGGCTGGTAGTCCTTGCCAAGGTTTTAGCAGAATGAATACGTACAAAGGCAATGATAAGAGTCTACGGAATCAATCCCTGGTCGCATCTGTTGCTGCCTATATTGATTTTTATCGCCCCAAGTACGGATTGCTAGAGAATGTCTTGAACATGGCCCAGAAAGGATTGGGACGAGACGAAGATGTTCTCTCTCAACTTATATGCGCCATCGTCGGTCTTGGATACCAGTTACAGCTTTTCTTACTCGATTCATGGAGTTTTGGTAGCTCCCAGTCACGAAGTCGAATATTTGTCTCATTTGCAGCCCCTGGTTGTGTTCCACTTAAGCATCCAGACCTTTCTCACTCACACCCGCCACACATTGGCGAACGTGGGCTTGGTAAATTAGCAAATGGTCAATCATTTGGTAGTCGAGTTCATTGTCCTACTCCATTTCAGTATCGCACTGCTGAAAAATCTGTAGCTGACCTTCCTTACATTGGAGATGGAGCGACTGGGCACTGCATAAAATATCCGGATCATGTTTCACCTACTACCTTGTCCAAAAAATATCGTTCACAAATCGCATGCATTCCGACTCATCCACGAGGTATGAGTTTTTCAAAGGCATGGAATGAGGGCAATGGTATAATGACTAAAGAAGAACGAGACATTTTTCCATATCTTGCCAAGTCAGGGAAAATTAGAGAAAGCGTTATAAAAGGTTCTAGAGCCTGGGGAAGGATAAAGCCTCACGGACTATTTCCAACTGTACTGGTGGTAATGAACATGGAGGATGGCCGCATGGGAACGATTTTGCATTGGGACCAGCATAGACGCTTGACATTAATGGAACTCCGTCGTGCGCAAAGCTTTCCTGATGATGAGGTAATCATTGGTAAAAGAGGGGAACAAATCAAAATAATCGGGAATAGTGTTGATAGGACTGTTTCCATGGCATTGGGAATCTCTCTACGAAACGCTTGGCTAGAGTGTTCACCTGAAGTTGATATGCCTACAAGAATAGTGAGAACTCAAACATCTATGGTCGCCAGGGAGAGATCTTTGGAGGTTCCAGGTAATACGGGTTCTACTACTTTGGAAGTTATTCTCAGTCAACGTCCAAAAGTTAAACCATATGATTTGGAGGCGCGAAACGGTGTATTAAACGGTACTCTTGCGTTTTACTCGAGCTCATCGAACTCAGCTGGTTCAAGTGTGTCTGGTTTTGACCAATCGGGTTCAATTGATAGCATTCAGAAATTTCGAGGCGGCATTTCCAAGATACAAAAAAGGCGACAGTTGATTGACCATGCCAATGAACCCGCTGGTAAATCTCCAAAGCTGAGCTCGGCAGGGAATCTTTCATCAAGATCAAGAGAATCTGTTGCAAATTCAACCTACAATTCCAATACACTTTTGGAGTCCAACTTTGCAAAACGTTCGGGTCCGAGAAATATTGCCACACCAAAAAGTGCTTCTCCCGATTTATATTCAGCATCACCTCCTCCGCAAATCAATTCTCCCTATCAAACAGACACGCCTAATATAACGAATCATTCAAACAAACATTCACTTTCTCCACAAGACAATCCTGTCACAATAGATGGCAATGATGACGACTACGAAGATACCATCTGGGTAGATTCCGGACCACGCGCCTCAACTCTTCTCCATCGAACCCCTCATTCCCGCACCACTACATCCAAAATTTCTAGGATTCTCAATACCTCCTCGTCAAAATCTTCACAACGAAAAAAACGCTCTCAATTCATCGATCTTACGAAATCCGACAGCGAAGATCAAGCTCCTGTGCAACGATCCTCGTTCCAGATAGTAATTCCGGCTCCTGTGAAAATAAAAGAACATGATGATGCTATACATTCGGATTTTCGTACACGAGAGAGTAGACTCGCATCTGGAATAGGGAATAGTTATGTAGCGGTGGATAATAGTCAGTTTGATGCGTATGCGCAGACTAAGCGCACGGTGGAGAATATGGATGATAGGCAGGATGGTATAGCATAGCGGGGGTGAAGATGGAGGGGGGAGGGGAATGTAGAGAGTGGTAGAGGTAGAAGGGAAGAGTAATATGGGAGAGGAGTAGAAAGGGGCTATCTCAATTGTAATAAAAGCACTGTTGGAAATTGTACATAGACGGAGGATGAGAGTAGTACTTTGAGCTGGTCGATCTCGCATCCATCATATCATCGGGTATTAGATTTTATTAGACCGCATTGGATTTTGAGGCCGTTAGATCTTGTTTGATTTGATAACGATGTAAAGTATCTAGGTATCTAGGGATTTTCGTAATTTGATCGCATCATATCATTTCATTTCATCCCATGCAGTCTCAATACTGGAATTTAAAACTTTCTTTCGAGTCACTTCGCATTTTGTATTTTACATTTGTGATAGATAGACAAGTGGATAAATAGATAGATTTCTATTTTAATTAGTGATATAAAGAATATTCATAGTATATAGCATTCCAATATAACATCTATCGCATATAAAAATCAAAATCAAAATCAAAATCAAAATCAAAATTAGCATTTATAGCTCTACTTCTATTCTAACCTACAAAGAAATAAGAGAAGTAGTTAATAGTCTATACTAGAGAAGTTTTGTAGTTTATATTCTACATCTTGATTTCTATTCTTTAGATATTAGATAGATACTAAATACTCTATTATTTACCTAGTATCTATTTAATATCATTATATATAGTATTTATCTATCTAATATTACTATATCTAGATGAATATATATTATCTAGTAGATCAAATAAATAATAAATAATATATAGATATTATATTAGTTAAGTTGAGTTGAGTTGAGTTGGCTTGAGCCGAATTAAATTAATCCGATACAATTCCAATTCTATCAATATACCTATCTATCTATTCAAATACCTATCTATCTATTCGAATACCCATCTATCTATTCACCTACTCACTCACCTACTCACTCACCTACTCACTCACCTACTCACTCACCTACTCACTCACCTACTCATTCACCTACTCACTCACCTACTCACTCACCTCCTCAATATATTAAACTAATACTCCCAATTACTAAAATTATAAAGTATTGCATATATCATATATCAGATATCTAAATATCTAAATACCTATATAAAAAATACATACCTACCTAAATAAATAACAAGTCAATCAATCAATCAATCAATTACACCCTCTACTCTCTACTTTCTACTCCCAATTCCCAATTCCCAATTCCCAATTCCCCATTTTGAAATAATAACCTTAACCTCAACCTACCCTACCTACCTACCTACCTACCTACCCTACCTACCTACCTACCTACCTAATAATACCTAATAATACCTAATAATACCTAATAATACCTAATAATACCTAATAATACCTAATAATACCTAATAATACCTAATAATACCTAATAATACCTAATAATACCTAATAATACCTAATAATACCTAATAATACCTAATAATACCTAATAATACCTAATAATACCTAATAATACCTAATAATACCTAATACCTAATCAAATACCTAATACCTAATACCTACTCCCTACTCCCTACTCCCAACTCCCTACTCCCTACTCCCTACCACCTACTCCCTAATCAATCAAGAAACCAAAAAACCAAAAAATCAATAAGAACAACCTGGAAATTTCAAATCTTCCTTTCCTACCAATTCACAAACCCCGAATCCTTTTATTCAAAATCAAATCAAATCAAATGCTCAATTCGCAAATTCGCAAATTCGAAATTCGATTTCATCCTATCCTATCTGGTGCATCCCCCATCCCATCCCATCTCCTATATATTTACTTAACAAACTTACAAATTTACAAATCTCAATCCCAAACCAAACCCCCCCTTCCCTCTCCCTACCTCCCTACCCACCCACACACCCAAATATAAAAACAAGGTTTGAATCACAAGTACGACATAGAATAAATATCTAAATGAACATATCGAATATATAAATAAAATAAGTACTATTAGGGTATGATATGTTGCTATTTTAACACGGATATAAGACAAGATATAAGACACCCCGGAACCCATGGTTCATTCCATTCAACAACAGACGCTGCGAAAAAAAAAAACTCCAAAATTATCAGCGAACCCACCAAAACCCACCCCTCAACCCATCAGAAATGACAAAAGAAATGTGTAAGGATTGGAAATCGAGTAAATGAGTTTCGAAAGCTTTTAAAATAATTCGTTAAGTCGTTAAGTTGTAGGTGGTATATGTTTTGTAGGTGAGTAGGGGGTTGATCACTTGGCCTCCCCAATAATATCGGTAGGACCAATGTCTTCCCCGGTCAAGATCCGATTGATCTCATCATATGTGTCTTCGAATTCATCCTCGGGGATGACATCGACTTCGATATGGGAGAAGGGCGATTTTCTATCTCCCGTTCGCTCTTCCTCATCCGTGGAGTCAAAGGCGAATCTTTCGGGCGCGGATAGATCCGTCTTTCTACTATCTCTTGAGCTTGATCTTGATCTCGATCTGTCCCTCCTCTCCTCTTTCTCCTCACTCCTATTCCTTCCCCCAATCTTCCCCGCTCCCACACCCCTGAACATCCCCTCCATAATCTTCCTCTCCACCTCTTCCTTCTCCTCACTCATCTCCAACAAACTCCTTCTCTTTCCCCTTCCCTCAATCTTCCCATCCAGAAAACATTCCCGAGGTACATCCCCCAATGGTTTCCAAATATCGTAATCCCTAACCACCCCTTCCAACCTTCTATGCCCCTCATCCGGATCCTGCAGCATTTCCATGCCCATAACATCTATAAACCCCTGCCGACTCAACATCGGCATATTAGCACCGAGCGAAATCGATCTCCGAATACGTTCTCCCGCCGTAGGAGACGGCGACGGAGGCGGAAGATTCGACGCATGGCGTACCGAAAGCGTGTGAGAAATGTCATGCGTTTTGAAGAAAATACCCAACTCGAGGTCGGCGATCTCTTGATTTTGAGGTCCCCCGGTTGTGTAGAGTGTTTTTTGCCCTAAATAATCATATCCATATTAGTTTTCATCCTTCATCAAGTAAAAAATAAATCACAAGAACCACATAACTCTGGACCCCTTCCACCAAAAGGGTCCAAATAAAGAGGTTTGAGTAAAGTATAAAAAAAAACCTACAAATATTATTCTCCATCCCCACCCCCTGCATCTCCAAAAACGCACTCCACACCTCTGGACTCAATTCATTCGTGCCCTCCACATCCAAACACAAAAACATGGTCGTCATTAAATCCACAAAAATCGCATTGAATGCACCGTCCTTTTGGAAAAAGGGACTCCATTCCGATGGCATTGGGGGCGCCAGCGAGGCGTACGGATTGGTAAAGGCTTCCAATTTTATTTTTCCCTCCAACGATCCCTCAAAAGATTGCGCGGGTAAATCCGGTCGTAATTTGGTGAGGGGTGAATCTGAATAACTTATGTTGTGGTTGCTAAAGCCGTCGTCATTCGGAGGTGGTTGAATGGAAAGGAGATCTCTTGGGCCCCCGCTCGAACTTTTCGGTTTCTTATTCGGTTTCACGATGTCCCACAGCGCCCCCCAATTGGCGGTTGGGAGTTCGACTTTTTTGGGCGGGAGATTGGGGGCGGTGATGTTGGTGAGGGTATCTTTTCGCGGCGGGAGAAGCGGGAGGGGACGAGGAGGAACTGGGGGAGGAACAGTGGGGGAGCTGGTCCCGCTCGTCTTGATGATGGCGGTGGGATGGCTGAGGAGATGTGTACGTGAAGTCTTTTGGATGGCGAAACAGTTGGTGCAGAGATTGTAATCGGTGCAGGTTTGGCATTGAATGCGAGCCCGGTCGGGACGGATGGGCTCTGTACAACTGGAACATTCATAGAGAGACATTATTTTGTTGTTCTCACTAGGTTTGCGGATGGATGGATGGATTGGATGGATATCCGAGGATTAATCCCCTGAAGATTGATTGGATTTTGATTTGTATATGGTGTGAGTTGTGGGTAGTATGAGAGGAAGAGAAAGAGAAAGAGAAAGAGGAAGAGAGAAAGAGAGAGAGAATTGGATTTTAAAGTAAGTAAGTAAGTAGTCGTCGTAGTAATCAAGATGCGAATAATTTCCTATCAAATCCAGATGTTTGGTAGGGAGAAGGGCTCTTTACATATAGTAATATGTGGTAGTCGGATATTGAAGCTTTGAGTTTAGAGCGACCGGGACTTGGGACTTGAAGCTCTAGAATCTCTGGTGTTTTGGGGTTAAGGTGGTAAGGCTCTTGCTTGTGGCGGGTGGGAGGTGGTGGGAAGTGGTGGGAAGTGGTAGTAAGTGGTAGTAAGTCGTAGTAGGTTGTAGCAAATCGTAGCAAATCGTAGCAAATCGTAGCAAATCGTGTTCATTCGTAATAACAAATCGTGATAAATCGTAGTAAGCAGTCTCGAGACAATGTTTGAGAGTTCCAGAAACGTCTTGAAAGTGCTCGAGAGATAATTGCACTTAGCACAGGCTGGCACCGGATGGCATAGTATGATACCGTAACGCATGGCAATTTTATTCGCATTGATGTTGGAATTAATGATCCGATCATTGACCCCTTAGGGGATTTTGTTCACTGAAACTCTATTCTGGAACAATGAATAGAACAAAGGCTTAATTCTGAACATGCCGAGGCTAAGAAGGATGAAGTGAAGCTTGAGATGATAACACAACACACACATCTGCTGGGAAGGGTAGATAGGTATTCAGGGAGAGGTATTCAGGGAGAGGTATTCAGGGAGAGGTATTCAGGGAGAGGTATCCAGAGAGATGCATTCAGAGATAGATGTTCAGAGATATTCAGATCGATCCAAGTTGACAGATTGGTTTCTGATAGGATGGAATAATCAACCCTCGAAGTTTGAGAATAATTGTAGGTACTGCATTATATAAAATAAAGCTCTTGATCAATTATAATATAATACATGATATATAACATATAATATACAATACATATATACACACATATATATATTATCAAAAAGGCATATCGATACTCATCACTGTATTCTATCTCTATCTGTATTAATAATTCCTAGATATATCAACCAGAGTAACCAGTGAGAAGTAACCACGAACCAGTAACTAGTAACCAGTAATACGAACCAATAACCAGTAACCAGTACTCGACTACATCTACCAAGTCCAGTCACTCACTACCTACCTACCTACCTCTATTGTCCATCGTAAACTCCACACTCATTACATCCAACGTTTCCTCCTTCCTTCAAATTCACCTCAGACATTCCACTCAGACATTCTCTCTCAGACATTCCTTCCACCACACAACTAAACCTCATGAATATAGATAGTTCCATGAATTGATCCAATGTCTAATCGCCAATTTCCAAATTTCCTTCTTCCGTCTTCTCTGGGGATTCTATGACAACATCATTGTTTACCAATTCTCCATCAATGCATGTTTTGCCTTGGGGTTTAAAAAGAGAGTTTGTTGGAGATTCAGATTATCGATAAACTCGAGAAAGTACACTATCGATTTGAACTGGCGTACCGTTGAGCGGAGGGTTGTCTCGCGGTAGATTGAGTGTTTGTGTGTGCAGTGATTTCAAGGCCAACAACACTTCCTCCAATTCCAATTTCAATTCTTCCAATAGTATTGTCGTCTTAATTGTTTTCGATATAGCTTGGAAGGCGTGAGATAAGGCTTTGTGATGTGGTAGGTGTACCCTCTGTATTAAACTTTCATGGCGACGAATTACAGTATTGATTGATTGATTGCTTGATCGAAGATCATCACAGACCTTTGCGAGTAATTTCCAATGGCGAAAAGCTTAAAGGTATAGAAAGAGATAACATACCATCATGCTTCGTTGCAGAATTAAGATCTGGGAATCTTTCCCTTCTGAATAGAATCCTCACATAAAAGTCCCCTCGTCCCCTCGTCCCCTCTCTCTACCTCTCCGCCTCTCTGCTTCTCCCTCTGTCAGCCCTCTACTAGATATGTTTGAAAAACAGACCCACAAACTGATGCGAACCACGGTGATCAGGAGGCTGAGCCGTACATAAGGCCAATAACTCGGAAAAATCCCACCGTTCAAACGGGATTGTCTTCAACGACATTAGACACGTGGTAATGTCTTGAGTATTGTTGGTTCGACGCTGCCATACAAGATTGCTTGGTAGAACATATTATTTGCATGAGAGTGAGACAGCCAAAGCAGAGACTCTGTGTGAAGTAGGAGATGAAATAGAAAATAGAAAAATTCAGGAACCTCTTAGAGAATACCCTACTTACATGCACGCAATCGCTAAACGCTCGAGGAATATGAAATAGTCACCGACTCACATTGGATGGATGGCGCCAAATTATCGTTTGAAATATCGAACCGCGTTTACGAAACCTTGACGGAAGATTCTTTATCAATTTTTTATTAAAAATGACATAAGAGGCGTTCATCGTAATTTGATCGCAGCCAGGAAGTTCACTGCAGACTGCAGTTCATCGTATAATAATAGCCTATAATTTTGATTTTTATTGATCCGATTTTATTAGCTCGGAGCGCGAGTATGTACGATGGATGGATGGATGCATCAGGGTTTTGCAGCAGGTGCTAACGGTAGGGCGCCGAAAGTTTATGAATTCGCCGACGCTATCTTCATTGCCCAGCCCAGCATTGTATGCGTGCGCGGATAAGGCGTAATCCGTAACACGTTCATACTCAAGTATTTGTGTACAGTGGGAGAGTGGGAGAGTGGGAGAGTGGCTCGAGAGTGGAAAGAAGTCTTGAGAGAAACCATGGATGCTCGTAATGCGGCTGCAAATACCTAGTAGGTAGACTGTGCGATAGAGTCGCCTTGATCGTAGATGACTTGCTCGGAGTACATCTACTCGATACAGACAATTTTCAGAAAGTAGTTCGATCGTACTAAAGAGACCCTCAAATTCTAAGAGATACCTAGCAAGTACTAACTTCGTAGGTGGATTTTAACTTCAAGGCACCGAAATAGAAATGAGGTGGAGGGATGGTATCGATGATGAGATAGAAAGAAGTGGTGCAGTGCAATCAATATGTGAATTGGCAATGCATTTCAACTCGCAGAAGTATTATTATGATGGAAAGGAAGAAAGAGAGAGAGAGAGTCTTGAGAACAATTGAGCCTGGGCATGTTATTAACCAGCGCCTTGGGCAGAGGTAGAAATACCACGAGAAATCACAGAATTGATAGAACTCCCACGTGATCAATATTCAATATATTTCTTTTTCTGTACGAAGTATTTACCCCTCCAGTTTGGATTCCAAGTCCAAGGGACTAAATTAATTTGATAGTCCCTCCCTACTTCAGCCTCTCAAACACGGTCCAAATTCTGATCTTTTCTGCTTTTTGCTTGCCACAAATGCCTATTCAAGATACAATAAACGTCCATGTTTACCGGTACTCGACATTACTCGCATAGTCAGCAACTTGATACTCCTCACTCAAGTCGACATTGGGGCCGCGGCAAACATACAAATGGTTGTTTCACGTTGGATTTTAAAGGCCGTCGACATACCTACAAATCTGCTGACTGTTGACATACCATGAGTCGTGATTTCGGAGTGGATCATGAGTGAATAAGTAACCTGCCTCTTCCTTGAATGTTCCCTATAAGGTTGCTGGGAATCTCCGAGATCAACTTTACCAACCTAACAGCGCGTTTCAAGTTCAGTGAACAAGAATCGATACCCTTCGATATCTTCGATCGATCGGCTCACAATGGTATGAAGCTACGAGCTTAGAAGTGAAGAGCGTATGAACATCGAACCCTTTAGGACCCCTCATGACCCTTTCTCTCAAGCTTCCGTGATGTGACAGCGGCACATGTCAACAATATATCTCATAAAGTCATATGTGCCGAAATTCTCGAAAATAAATACCGCATTCCTTAACTTGGAAGTTGGAACCTTCGACGTGATAACACAGACTGAAAATCTGCCATGTGGCATGGGCGTGTACTGACAATGCGTCAAAATTCAAGAAAGAATGACATCGGGATTGATACGAGCTATTAAATGGAGATTATCTGATTAAATATCGACCAGTGTGATTACTGATTGGCTCAAAGGATAATAGGTATCCATCTTCCTCCTCTGCTGCGTATTGTCATGATCTCCATCACGGTCAAGTCCAACTCACGATCTAGCACATGTTGCAAGCATAGTGGATGTTGATATTGAGAATTGATGATGAGAATTTTTATTCAACTTTACCTACCATGCAGACATTTTGATGAAGCCATCAGAAGATAGATATTGAGCCAAGCCTTACCGCAACTCATTTATGAGGTCCCATTATTAATATTTTATATGCATGCACGCAATCAGAACACAATCTTGCACAGCTGGCTTGTTTACTCTGTCCTTCCTTCGGATCCTTTTTTTAAGCATTGAGCATTAAACCTCTGAGTTGTATCTTTCTTCTAGTGGAGAAAGATTGATGCGGTTTCCCGAACGATTGGTTATCGGGTCGGAAAGGCGGTTCATTGGTTTCATACGATTCATTCATCCCATCCCTAGGTCTCCTATCTTGCTCGGCAACTAATGCAGGAATTTTTAAGTACCTACTGTTTGACCGGGTCTACTCTCATGCTGAAAAGATGAAAATGAGTTTAATTTGCGAAAAATTGTCGTGAATGCAAGATTTAGTAATCTGATTGGTTTCGTATTTCGAATCTGTTTGAGTAGTTAGTAGCTAGTTCGCAGTTACAGGCAGTGCACACTATTCATTGTACACCAATGCATATCGAATATTTTGGGGGGATATCATATCATGTAGTTTTGAGTGGGTCAAATCACGTTAGAAGTTAGAATTTAGCTGAGAAAGGCGGAATTTGAGCGGTCTGACCTGAGCTGACTTCCCACCGATTTTTACTCCCTACGAGGTGCCTCCGCACGATTATTTCTCGAGACATTTAACTGGGCTGAGCCGAATCAATACATCGCACGAAAAAGAGGAACCCCTTAGTTTCCTCTTTCTGAGGGTCTCACGGAAGGATCATATTGCGTAGCGAAGAACAACCAAATTCGCCATATTATGGATACAATGACGTAGATATGCTTGATAATGTGAAAACTTACCTAGGTAATATGCATTATACCCATGTGTTATTCCTTCAAACAGTTACTTTATTGATAATTAACTTTCCTTTTACAAGTATGCCGATGCAAGTAAAATATGCAAAGAATTTCAAAAAAGGCGTTGAAAGTGTAAATCTTCTTTTTTTGAACCCTTTGAATCTTGATTTTCTCATGATCTTCAATCTAATCTACAATTTCCTGGATTTTTTGGGTTTTTTCGATACCGCAAGAGAGACAAATCAAGTAATCATATACATGTAAAGAGATAAACATGTGAACTTTCTATCTTTGTTGCGTTGTTTTGACGGTCCCATTGTCTGTCCATTGCTATCCTGTCCCTATGTGCATTCTTACCCCTTCATTTTGTGCTTTGCTTGGAATTTGAGCGAATAATAATGGTGATTTTGAAAAGTAGCGCGAAGAGAAGCCGGAAGATAAGCGGACCCCTAATTCTCTAGTAAAGGTTGGTATCAAACTAATCCATTAGGATATCAACAATAGTGGAGTAAATTGATAAGATGGCATCGGTAAACCTGGCTCGTTGTGTCAGGTAACCCTACTGGTCATTATTTCCGACCTTTTTGAAGAAAAATTTGTTGTACCGAGTGGATTATGCTTATTGTCAATGACTTATCTTCGGTCGTCGCGCTTCATAACTCAAGTGGTCGGTAAGGTAACATGTGGATTTACTCGTTGGTTTTCCCAATTTCATTCTAATCCGTTGGACACTAATGCATTGAAAATATACGGAGTACATTCCTACGATTCAAAACACTCGGTGGGTCCTATCTTAAAAGAGTAATGTAATCAAGACATACCACGGCAATGCTATCTCCATTCATCATTTATATATATCACACCTATCCCTCCTTTCTTTATCTCTATATCAGGCAGCTTTAACTTTCCGCCTTTTCACTTAAGAAAGGAGTGATCATATCAGTTGTGATAAGTTCATATCACAATCAATCTCCAAAGGTCCATTCAAAGTACGCCACCACGGCCCGAATGACACTTCACAAGAAATTATTATATCACGATTATTCAAGAGGCTTCTTTAAGCTTCACGGACGTCCATTCTGTCAATCTCTGGCACCAACTTGATCTACCTTTCACATTCTATACTCATAACTTTTTCAATATACATATATAATACCAAACTTTAAAACTCGTTTTACAACACCGGTAGTGAAAAGCTCCTCAGATACCTCCCTCTACAACAGATATAGCAATCATGGCCATTCCATTCGGTTTCAGTTTCGGCGAGGTCATTCATGGAGTTGGAATCCTTAGAAACGCATTCACAGCAATCGACGATTCGAAAAAGGCAAACCCAGTCTTTGGGGATGTTGCACAAGTTCTATCCAACCTTCACAAGCGTCTCGACGGCATCGAGAGATTCTTGAGTGATCCATCATTTGGAGCTCAACGTGGTTTGATGATGCAAGTTATTAGTGCATGCCAACACTGTATAGAGAGATTTGTGCACCAAGGATGCAGGTTAAACGGTATCACCACCAAGGGATCTTTATGGTCTCACGAAGAATTCTCCAGAATCATCGAAAAGATCGATTGGTTGGCTTGCAGGAAGTGGGATGTATCACAGTTCAGGAAAGAACTTTCGATTCACGAGGATGCAGTATCAAGTCTGTTGTCGACCATGCTCAGCACCTGTGAGATGGAAAAGGGACAACTCACCCGTCAAATCAACGACATCGTTACCACCCAGCACAGAAAGGTCCGTGGATTTGGCAAGGCATCGCCACAAGATGTAGCAGCCAGCAATGAGGTTTTGAATGCACTCACTGTCATCAATCCACTTATTGGAAGAAGAGAAATCGAAGCTCGTACGGATCGTCTCTTGAGTAAATCATGCGACTGGATCCTCAACAACAAGAGTTACAAGTCTGTGATTGAGAGTGATCAATCCGACTTGCTGTGGGTTCATGGACAAGCAGGAAAGGGTAAAACCATGCTTTCTATGTACCTTGTCGACACACTCTCCAAACAGGTCGCTCAAAACCCTTGTGACCAAATTGCCTACTTTTTCTGTGACAACAACACAGATCAAAGAAACTCAACATTACATGCGCTCAAGACCGTTCTTCATCAAGTTCTGAAACAAAGCTCTCGAAATGTGTTGTTGGAAGACTTCAAACGTCATGGACCTCAAATGTTTTCCACCATCGAGGGAGTTTGGACTGCTTTGACACGAGTACTCGAAGCTTCGACCACACGAAACCTCTACCTGATCATCGATGGTCTCGATGAATGCACCGAGGAATCTTTGGATGTTTTCCTCAAGCTCGCTAGTACATACATTGCGTCCAACGTTGACGGACTTTGCAATGTCAAATGGATCTTTACTAGTCGAAATGAAACAAAGATCGAGGAGTACTTGAAGTTATCCTGGGTCGTAGACTTGGAAGAGTCTGCCACTGAGATGAGCAAGGCTGTCGATACATTCATCACTCACAAGGTTGACATCTTGGCTACCAAGAAGAGATTTGATGCACCATTGAAACAATTTGTCGCTGATAAATTGAGGGCGAAAGCTGAAGGAAATTTCCTTTTCATCTCTCTTGCTTGCAAGGAACTCTTGAAAAAGAACGTTTCATTCATCAATGTCAAGCTTGTGCTTGGAAAATTCCCTACTGGACTTGATGCATTATATGCCAGAATCCTCGAGGGAGTTTTGAAGTTGGGTGAAGAAGATCAACAAAAGGCCTTTTCAGTCTTCCGTGCAGTTGGTATCGCTTTCAGACCTCTCAGTCTTCGCGAACTTGCTGTCATGGCAGCTTTCCCTGCAGCAGCCATGGACGATGAAGACATTGTTTTGGATGCTGTGGAATTATGTGGATCATTCTTATCATTACACCGCGATCACCCATACTTTGTCCACCGCTCCGCAAAGGAATATCTCCTCAACCACGAAACAGCCGGTATCTTCTCCTCGGATCTCGAGTTTGAACACGAAAAGGCAGCTTTCAGAGCTCTCAAATACACAACCAGAGATTGGAAGTATTATCTCGAAAGTCTCGAAGATGTTCCACTCTCTTCATTGCAAGATCAACCTTCCTCAGAGGACAGTCTTCAATATCCTCTCATCTACTGGATCAACCACAGCAACATTGCCGGATCCCGCATGATGAAATCTTACGCCCTCGACCGTCATTTCTTCCGTCGCAACTGCGATCTCCGCCGTACCTGGCTCCTCTACTTCAAAAAGCACCGCCACATGACCAACTTCTCCGCCATCCAAAATGTTCATTTCTCCGCCCTTCACATCTCAGCTGTATGCAACACCTGGTGGGTTGCCGAGATCCTTCTCAAGAACAGCAGCACCTACATCGACGTTGAAGACTCCTTCGGACTCACTGCTCTCCACTGGGCCGTGCACTGTGGAAACACCTCAGTCGCCAAGATCCTCCTCCAGAAAGGCGCCGACCCCAACCACAAAGGCGGAACCACCGATTACCAAAATGGACCTCGCGAAGGCACACCGCTCGGTCTTGCCATCTCCTACAACAACCTCGACATGTCGAAATTACTCCTTGCTCACGGTGCCGATATCGACTGTCCAGATCATCACTTCACCACCCCGCTGGTGTGGACCATCCGCAAGAATCTCCCCAAATCGACAAAATTCCTTCTGCAGCGAGGCGCGGATCCCATCCTCAGGGATGAGGAGGGAAAGACTCCACTCCACGATGCGTGTGCGAGAGGTCATGAGAATATCGCCAAGATCCTCCTCAATCACGGTGCCGCCCCCGATGCAAAAGACGATAGGGATGTAAGTCCTGCTGGAGATGCGTGGACCGGGGGACACAAGGGATGTATCAAATTGTTAGATGCATATGGAGTCAAGACTCCAGAGGCGGATATGGAAGAGGAGAGTAAATGGGGAAAAGGGGGTGATCTACTGGCTGCGTAGATGAGGAGATGAATTCATACATACACGTGTGCGGGAAAGGATAAATAAAATGCATCAAAGGAAGTAACGGATCGGATGGGTTATGGATAGTATATAAGGGACTTGGGTTTGTTGCGAAAGATACCATATAGAATTACATTTGAATCCCGGATTCGGGACAAATATCATATCGTTAGATGATTAGATTAGATTAGATTAGCTTTTTGGGATTAGATTGAATAAATTTATAGATACCATAGATAAATGTCAGCTTGTTCAGATGTGAAAGATGAATTTAATCTTTATCCTATCAGTTACCTATTTCTTACTCTTGATGGTAGTGTAGGTAGTGTATATCATGTAAGATAGATGAGCGAGTGTTCATCGAGATAAAGGGGAATTAGTGAGTATTGAGTAGTGTATTATACACATTACAATATAGATGAACAGACACCTCGATTATGCGAAGTCGCTTACGGGAATGAATATCGATTGTTTAGGATATAGGATCTTTCATACCCAGAGTGGAGGCGGGAGATGGATGGGTTGATATGATCAAGACACGATTGGTTTGAGTTCTATTTATACATTTATGATTATAATTATTTATATACCTCCTGTCTCATTTCCTTTTGTGACGTATTATTATGGAATACCTGGGTACCTAGTACACTAGATACCCAACACCACTAGCACCAGACGAACAGGTCCTAGCATTCATTTATCCCTCTTTCATTCTCGCATTCGAATCTCCCCTCGAAAATTCGTGTCTCCGTATCATCACTGGTCTCGCCATCACTACCCACTCCTCTTGTCACCTTCCAACCGTCATCAATTTATTTTACTTCCCCGCTCAATCTCAATCTCCATCTCATCTCATCCCATCCCATCCCATCCTATCTCAAGAAACTCTAGCATAGGTATTTATTTCCCCACATCCATATCCGCATCAATATCCGTATCCTCTCCCCCGCATCCCCCTCCCCCCCAACCAAGCCAATCCCCACTTCATCTTCAACTCGCGCCCTCCTTCCCGTCTTCTTTTCCGCCGCTCGAGAAATATACCTCCATTTTCCACTCCTGCAAGATTGGAACTCTCCTCTGAATCGATATCATGATTGTCGAATGATGACGAGGATGACGAGGATGAGGAAGATGCACTTCCCCCGCTATCTACATCTGGATACATACAGCTAGGACACGGACACTCTTCATCTTTTCCCCCTTGGGATATCTCAGTGAGGAGTTCTCGTTCTTGTTCTTGTTCATTGCGGTCGTTGCGCCTAGATTTTGATTTTGATCTATTTTTTCGAGGATATCTGGGCTGTTTGGAGCGAGATTTGGAGGATGCAAGTGGTGAGTAGGGAGATAGAGACGAGGATGGATGGGAGAGGGAGATGAAAGAGAATGAGCGTGTTGTGAAGGCCATGATGAGTTGTGTTATGCTCGATTAGATAGGGTTGGTGTTGTATGTTTATGTATGCTGTAGGCAAGAAATGGAAAGGTGATATATTCGATGAAGAAGTATGTATATGTATCTCTTGCCATACAATTGTGAAAAGAATGTGTCAAAATATGGAACTTTGGCGATGACGATATATATCTTCAGTAAATAAATAGAGCAGAAGTGAGATGAGATGTCAATATATATTAAACATTACGAAAGGGAATACAGATTATTAATTCCCCTCTCATCCCCGCCCCCCTAAAAACCCAATTTACGAGCTCAATACTTCAACAGAAGAACAAAAAAGGATATTCGACACGAGACACGTGCAAACAAACAAACAAACAACTACGCATTCAGCTTCCGAAAAACCATCCAAATCTCCATCCATTTCCCCGGTAAGTAAGACGCATTCCGAAAATGTACTTTTGAGTCTTAATTCCTATCGGAATTGAGTCTGAGTTCTCAATCCATTATGCATGCATGTATACATATACGAATTCAAGTCCCCTTCTTTCTAAGCGATCACATTTAGTATCATATCATATATGCATCGATATCGCAGGTAATCATAACTGTAGTGATTTCCCTCTACCGACAAATTATTCAGTTTCGTACACATTCTTCTTTCCTTCCTTCATTCACCCTTCCTATCCACCAGAACACAGCTTATCATCCTCCATCACTATATTCCTCATCATCATCTAGCAATCTTCCTCTCATCATTATCCCCATAACATGCATGCATACACAAACCAACCAATCAACCAACTCATCGAAAAACACAAACACATATCTCAAAACTCCCACGCGCATGCAAGAAAGAAAATCAGTCGGCGATATGTGTTTTTCTTCTCGTCCTCGGAAACATATCGAAGATAGATAGGTAGTGTAGTGTAGTTATGTTGTGCTATGTTGTGCTATGCTATAGTACGTATGGCATGAACGTGACGGTGAAAACAAAACAAACGGCCGAGATGACTTTTAGGAGTTGTGTAACGTGATATGTGGTGAATGGAAGGGGGTTGATGGCGATATCGGAGTGAGGGAGGAAGGGGAAGACGAAGAGGAAGAGGAAGGAAAAAGGAATAGGAATCTGGGCGTTGAGGTTTGCATGTCTTTTGAGATGGTTGGTGCGGAAATGTATTGATACATTCATTTTACTACAGTAGTATTCTAGATAAATACATTCTGCATATCTATATACATATAGACTACTCCCCTCATCTAACTCACAATCACAATCACAATTGTCCCCTTAGCCTTCATCATATCACATAACATCAGATCACCCCCTAACCTGCCCCACCCACCAGACTTTAAACAATAACCCCCTCTCTTCACCTCTCACCTCACACCCTCGCTCGTAGCTATACTTCAACCCGCCTCGTGTTTCGATGGCTACCCGCATATCTGCTTTCGCTTATATATTATATTTATATTTATATGTATCTGTATATGCCACGCGTGATGGGGTGAACTTATATGTATATATGTACATATATATACATCTCAAATCAAAAGAATCGATAAATAACAATAAAATAAGAACTAGAGTATTTCCAAGAGAAAGGGGAAAGAGAGAGAGAAATAGAAAGGAGAATATTAGATTAGATTGAGATGTAAATTCATGGAGGGAAAATATGAGATGGAGATGAGGAATATAATCACTTGAGAAACTATAATATCACATTATATCACACTATCAAATCCGCCCAGATTAAAGATACAAGAAATAGGTAGTTTCGCTAAGCTCTGACTGTCGCTCATGATTCAACCTATTCAAGAACACTGACCTCTAATTTCATTTGCATGATACATATGTATATATGATATAATCATTAAATGCTCTCATTAATCAATTCCGTCATGCTAAAAAAAACCGCTATGTCATGCTAAGTCATGTCATGCCATCTGATCATATAATGACCTATGCTCCATACACCCATCCAAATATGTACCATGCTCCAAGCTCCATACACCCCCAATTAACTCAAATCAATACAAATCCATCGTTCTTCCTCCATTTCCCTACTACATTCCTTGATCATTACTCGCTACTCCCTATCATCACCAAACAAATAGCCCGCCTCCAAGCAATATGCTCCACCGTTAGCCATTCCTTTCTCACTTCCCCAACAGACAACCGTCGCATCCACAACTCCACTGAGTACCCCCTCCATAGCCCCAAGCACACCCCAGCCGATGAATCCAGCAACAAGTCCCACAACATATGCATATGCACTTCCTTTGAGACCAGGACCTTCGGGCATACTGATAGACAATTGACGAGCAGTTGCTACCCAACCACCGAAACCAAGGGCCATGGACATAATGATACGGGTTGCATGAAGAAGCAGTTTAGCTAGACGGTTAAGGCAGTAAGTAAGGTGTTGTGGCGTGAGTTCGAGAAAGAGAAGGATCGTGGGTTAACGTGGTTGTAGGAGCTTGAGGTGTGAGGAATGTCATTTGACTTAGACCTCTTGCGGAAGTTTGAAGAGGTTGTGAGTGGATAGCAGCATAGGTGAGGGTAAGAGGATTGAGCAATGCTGTCACTGGTGCTGGTACAAAAGAGTATGCAATTATCGAAATAGCCGCCACCAATCGTCGTGGAAACACGAGGAGAGGAAGCTTAATCAAGAGAGCTATTAATGATGATAGACATATGGTACCGAATATCGTATTCGTCGAGTGATAGAATGCTGCCGCAACAACTTCTCGAGATGAAGCTCCTGTCTGCGCATTACGGTGATAATACCATTGAGAAACTGTTGCAGCAGTGGTAGTTCGCTGAATACCCCCAATCACGGAAAGAGTCCAGATGTACATCATTACGAAATATACACCAAGCCACCAAGTTGTTGCATCAATAATGAAACTCAGCCCTGACTTCGAGAGATGACCACCCAAAAATACCCTCGTAAACATTCCTAACCATATCCATGTCCATACTATAACCGACCCCAGCGTAGCGAATCCCAACGCGAGCAGACCAGGATTCGAAGCAAGAATTCTCGACGCAAACTCTAGAATGCTGATTGCTTTGGTCAATGATTGACGTCCTTTATAAATAGTGTATAGCCAAAGCAAAGCAAGAGCTCCAGGTCTAACCGACATCCCTCTCACTAGCCCTATCTTGTACACCAGTTCGATCGTTTGACCCCTTTCATACAGCGGACACCATAGGATACAGTGAGAACGAAAACAGTATGACTGGTACCGCGAGAACAATCAGGAATACCAATGGACGAACGAAAGACCGCAGTAACGCAAGCCAGATGAATGATACAATTATTGATGCCAGGGTATCGACTGCGAATAGATGGAATGAAGAATGGAGAGTGGTATATATCGTGTCTCCGAGCACTCCGTCAGGCGTTGATGTGTGGAGAAAGATTAGGAAGAAAGTTGCGAAAAGTGAAGCCAAGCATATCAAAAATAATGACCCCCAAAAACATGTCATGCTTTGGCCCTTCCAGTTCGTCTGAGTGTAGGAATTGCTACTGGAACAATCTCCACTTCATTCGGTCGCATGGGGAATCGCGAACCAGGTAATTGTTGCGACTCGATATCTCTCTCATTGCCTCTGATGGATTCATCTGTAAATCGGGTTGTGCCAGATTTTGGCCCAGATTTGAATTGTTGAAATGCTGGTGGATTATCGTCACCCATATCATAATCCGGTTCACTTGGCGGTAAGCTGTCGGCAATTGTAGATTCTAGTCCAATATCGACCATTCTTCCCTTTCCTTTACTACTGCTTCCCTGACTGCTTGGTCGCCTGCTTTCGTCATCATGTTCTTCCCCAACTGTTTCCGGTGTGTGGCCTCGCTCTCTTGTACTTCGGATACCGCCCTTCCAACTACTTTTGATTCCTCGTGGACGTTCCCGATGATCACCTGCGATTCCATCATCTTTACTATTCCCCAGAGCTATATCACTCCCGTCGCGCTCTGTTTCCTCGCTTTCTTCCAGTTCTCTCGTAGGTGCAAAAACCCTCCGTGATCGTTGAAGCGCAAAGAAATCTGCAGTCTCCCTCTCTCGTTCCTCTTCCTCATCTTCTTCCTGAAAATCATTCAAGGCGCTGTGAAATAACGGGGCATCAGGCGGAGCTTGGGAATATCGAGAGGTAAATCCAAAGTTTGGGAGATGTGATGACTGATAAGGATTTCCTAGTCCTCTTTGGTGTCTGGAACTTCGTAAAGGCTGCGACCGTTGATAACGTTCATTTGGACTTCGAGTTGGGATTTCGTTATCCTGTTGGACGAAATTGGAGAATCGAGACTGTGACTGAGCTAAGAAGCGCGAAGCATCTGGATGATATAATGGTTAAATGAATGCACAAGGCAAATGGGGCAAGTGAGCAAGTTTACTTACATTCTGAAAACATCTTCGACCCTCAAGAACAAAGTTGTGTGTTGGAATATTTTGTCTGCGATGAAGTTGAGGAGTCGAGGTTATTGATAAGGACTCTCTATCTACAGTACTGCGCAGTCTTGTGGGTCTTTTGTGAGAGCTTGAAACGGTACTCGCAGGCTGCAGTGCGGTAGATCAGTTGTAGTCTGGGGTTGGTAGGGTATCTTGTAACCGATGAATGATATAAAGCTTGTGATTAGGTATTCCAAGTCGGTATTGGAAGTGAATACTGTAGAGGGTATTTGTATGGGCAAGACCTGGTTTAGAACAATAATGGATGCCCCGTGAAGGATAATATTGTGAGATATCAGTCACTTGCTTGCGTGCTGGGGGTTGCTGTGGGCGAGTCAAGACTTATGATAGCGGAGTGCCGGGAGCCTCAGTCGTGAATCATATAAAATCACGAGGCAGGCGTACCATACCGCATGGGGATCTAGGGAGAATGGATAGGTAGAATGAACTCGTCCTCCAGATAAGGATAGGATATGATGGGAAAGGATAGGACGTCGAGTTATGCGAGAGTGTAAATCTTTGGGTTTGGCTGATGAAGAATTCCTTGGTCTCTGCAAGAGGTGTATGACGAGAAGAGAAAGGAGAAGAGAAGAGAGAGAGAGAGAGAGAGAGAGAGAGAAGAGAGAGAGAGATGAGGGGAGAAGAGAGAAGAGAGAAAGAAGGAAGGAGCAAGGATGTAAGAATGCAATGAATCTACTCGTATATATTCATTATTTGTTTACCTGATACTGGTGAGTCAATCGAGTGATGGTGAAGATTGCATTGCATGATCACTCCTCGCTCCCTCGTAGATACCAAAACATCCATCTCCAGAATCCTTTCCTTTGTTCACCGCCCCCAACCAACCCGGCCGACTTCTCCAATCCGAAAATATAACGGCTGGGCGCTAGAGGATAATGATTTTCCCTCCGCTTGCATTCCCGAAAGCCACTTTATGACTGGGTTAACGTTAACGTTAACGTGATTAGAGAGAGGTGCCTATGTACTACTGGGTATGGATGGAGTAGCTACCAGTATTTGTATGGTGGGTCAATCAATGAATGATCCATGAACACTCCAGCTCTCCCTAGTAATCTCATCATTGTCTCGACTCTCAACTGCCCACGAGATTGTACTACCATACAACAAACAACTCTGACAAGTTACAACTTTATCATACCCAAACATCCTAGCTATCATTTATTCAGAAACCTCATTGTTATCGAATTATTATCCAATTCGGATTTGACAATCGCTTACAATTCATCAACATCTTCAAGAGCAACATTGTTTATTAAAATTGTCCATTGATTGTTCTGGGTATCAGTCTTTTTTTAATCCCATATCGCAAGCTTACCTAGTAAAGCTCAAACGGGTTCTGCCCTTCCAACACCAGTCTACCACCCCTCCTCGTCCAACGTCAAGTAATGTCTACAACATCATGGGATTATATTGCAAAGCTCGTCTGCATTGGCGATAGTGGAACGGGAAAATCATCTCTCACAATTCGACTTTGCGAAGGGCGTTTTTCTCCGCACCATGACGTTACCATTGGAGTTGAATTTGGATCCCGAATTATCCCAGTTGGTCCACCGAATTCAGAAGGATTTAAACCAAAATCCAGCGCTCTAGATGAAGAGCCAGCACCTAAACCTGCAGCCACAGAATCAGATGTGCCACAGAAACACATGAAGCTCAGTTTATGGGATACGGCAGGACAAGAAACTTATAAAAGTGTTACGAGGAGTTATTTTCGTGGAGCTTCAGGCGCACTGCTCGTATTCGACATCTCGAGGCGACCAACATTTGAACATGTTACGGACTGGCTACATGATTTGCGACAAATTGCTGAACCGGATATAGTTGTTGTGTTGGTAGGAAACAAGAGTGATTTGGCCACAGGCGAGGAGAACAAACGAGAGGTTACCGTGGAAGAGGCAGACGCCTGGGCAAAGCGAAATGGCGTATTAGAGTATGTTGAAACAAGTGCGAAGAGTGGTGAAGGTGTTGAAAATGCATTTGCAAGGGTGGCAGAAAGGATATACATGAACATCGAAGCTGGAAAGTATGACTTGAATGACAGGAGATCTGGAGTGAAGGGTCCTGGCTATGGAGGCTCGAAAACAAATGTTAAATTGGCCCCCCAGAAAGCCAGCAGTGGTGGATGTTGTTGAGCAAAATGAGGCACACGAGGTCAAATCTGCCACAGTATACGCGGGCATACAGGTATGATCTCGATGGCTATACACTACTTACTCAAAGTCTGTCGGCAACCGCAGTTTTCCAAGAAGACTTTGTATATATTCTAGTGCGGGACTGGATAGTCTTCAATACCTTGTATGATAGGAAAGGTCCGAAAGGTTTCGGAAAGTTGGCTTTAATATACCCAAAGCATGAGAATGATATCATGACGATGAAAGCAATATATTTTATTTTTACTTTTATTACCCTTATTACTCTTTGAAGTGCTAGGATATCTGTGAGTTTTCATTTCAATAATACGGAAAGACTCTGAACACATGGCAAACGTTTGAGAAGCCTCTTGATGTCCTCTCCCATGGATGATAGCACTTTCTCATGATATCTTCTATATGCTCTGCTTGGCCCAGTCAAGAAAAGGTTTTGATAAGAAATCATGAACCGTTATCTCCATGAATAAGCACTACCTGAATATATAGTGCCAGTGCCAGTACCAGTGATTGTTGTTTGGATGGTTGCATCAATTCTACTCGCATGTGATATGTTGTGTGGCATAAGACCATAGGCCACTCGGTGATTTTCTCGAGGTGATAATCTTCCTTCATGATGAATATACTTATGAATATACTTAATAGGCAGCTTTCAACCTAGCAGACCACAGAAAGAGAAGTCATTGATGAAATGAAGGATGTTACGATTCCTAGTTTCCAAATGGACATTTGCCTATCAAGTAGACATCGATTCTGACAGTTCATAAATGCTCTGGATTGACTTATTGTGTATTCATACATGATGACTGTGTACATAGGTAGCTTAGCATTATTTAGAAGAATAAGGAAGTTGGAATAATATAAATACTAGTAGGTACCTTCGCAGTAGTATAATCATAAATTGTTTGGAGTTTCTCTTCTCTTCCATTGAATAAGAGAAAACTCACATCTGCTTATCAAGAGGAATATAAGAATCAGCCTCATCACGCATGGAAGCCTAGCCAGGTATCCCACTATTTCCCCATCCCCTCATGATTTGACTAGAGCGAAAATAGAATTCTGCCAAACATCACCGCTTATTTAGTGACCTCTTCCCTTCATAATCTCTGAAGCACTTTCCAACAGAAACCCCGCCCAAATTACTTCATAATCCTTCCTTCAACAACTTCACCATTTTATCATACTTCTTCCAATACTTTCAATATTCCAGTAATTAATTCAAGATCATAATCAGAAATAATAATATAATATCTCATCAAGAGATATTGGAAGAATTTACTTCAGAAATCATGGCGAATCACTCCGTTATTCGTATTGCGAAGGTAAATTCATCAAGCCAAACCCATGTGATGATATCACGATATGCGCCAAAAGTGGTAATGAAAGCGCAAGGCTGACAACACTTTTTGGGTGATTTAGGAGTTGGCAGATATCCAGAGAGGTCCAGATCTATGTAAGTCAATATATGTTCTTCAGAAGTTTACTATTCTCTCCTTGAACTTTTACTAACTATTTAATTCTACAGCTCTCGCTGTTGCTTGTCGGGATATCGATGTTCGAAGCGTCAAAGCAATTATAATCGGCCCCACCAGATTACACCTTACGAATTTGGTTTCTTCGATGTTGGTCTATCCAATTCATAAAAAGTTTCTTTCTGCATATGGAATACTGACATTTCTCTAGTTTGGTGTTAGATTTGGAAAAGGTACGATTTTGCGAAAGGGTTGCACATCAATTCGAAGCTGAAAAAGTTCATGTAGATTATCCCACAAAAGCACCTAGTGTTATTGCGACAACTACAAATGGAGGAAGATGTCGTTTCAATCCCAATATTTATGCGACAGGCAAAGTCTGTTTGTAAGATACCCTTTATGCCATGATACTTTCAACATTTACTGACTTGCTTTGAGATCAATTTTAGGGTAACTAACAATCTTCGTACAATTCCTCTGGATCTCCGAAACTAAATTGTACAATAGCACATGGCGAGGTGAAAGAGGAGAAGAGTGGTCATCGGCACAGGGACTTGAGTCAATTTTAATCTCAATCCAGAGTTTAATGTCGAGCAATCCCTACGAGAATGAACCTGGTTTCGAAACGGCAAATGATGACCATGACAGGAAAAACCAAAAGGATTATGCTGCAAAGGTATGCTTGAACTATCAAGGCTCTTTGTACTGGTATTGGTACTGATAAGGCTAGATTCGCCATGAAACTCTACGAATCTCAGTCATTCAACGTCTTGAGGAATACTTGAACATCTCCGCAGCAGGAACAACTCCACCATACACTCCACCAAGCGAGGATAGCGACAGCGACTTAGATCGAGATGTACTTGATGATTCTGCCGTTGCATTCGAACCCTTCAAAGATTTTTGCAAGCGTAGGTTCTTGTGGTATTATGATTCGTACTTGACGGCTATAGAGAAAGCAAGAAAAGAGGTTAAGGATCTTCAACCTTTTGCTCGAATGCCCTTTGAGGGTGGTGGAAATATTATGGAGGGAAAGTTCGACTACACTGAGCTCGAGAGACGATTGAGATTCATTCGTACCACTTTGGATGCCGAGACGGCTCATTGGGCTACCGAAGGATTGTTATCACAGAAGAAGGAAAGTGGTGTGGCAGCAAATCTTCAACGTCAATTCGAACAAGTGGTTGAAGCATACAAGAGGGACAAGTCCGTAACCCTGGACATTGAACTAGACAATAAGAATCCTTTTGTATGGAGTATTACCTATTTCGGTCGCCCCATGACCAATCTAGATGGCGGACTATTCAATATTAAGCTCTACTTCAGCCCAAGATTTCCAGAAGAGCAACCAAGAGCCAAATTTCAGACACCATTATTTCATCACCGGATTGGACTTGATGGAACACCTTGCTATACCCCCAAACGCCCCGATGATGCAAAATCTCATATCGAGTCTATCATTGAAGCTTTAGAGGAAGTTTCACCACCATACGATCCACGGACATTGGTAAATGTGGAAGCTTCCAAACTCTTCTGGGGATCAGTGGATGATAAGAAGAATTATAATCGAAAGCTTCGGAGGTCGGTCCAAAGTAGCATAGAGTAAGTTGGTTTCCAAACCAGACTTTAATACCGTGCGATATTTCGAGCAGTTTTCAATTTTCGGGTGTGTCATATTTTTTTTCATATCACGGCCTTTTTTATACATAACAACAATCTTCTCGGACTTCGACTGCCTAAACATTGGCTTGGACAAAGCATGGCGTAAATCAGCGGGAGTTTTCTTCATCATGTTTTCTATGGGCTGGCTGGTCCCAGAGGTTTTATCTTCAAATCAAGAGGCCCACTTCAACTTTTAACAGTGAGCCGGGTTAAACGAATTGAGCTGGGTTGGCATGGCTAGGATTCGACGATATTATATAGTATGGATGGGAGGTTATGATATCCGTGTATTGAATCAGGATTGGCGTTATGAAAAAATATGGGTAGGGTAATGGGGTAATGGGAGGAATGGAAGGGCTGGGTTGCTATGGGATATGATGGATTATTTGGCTATTTCTTTTCTTTGCTGCTCCTTGAAGAGACGATGGGGTTGCTCGAATTATGGTGGGGTTGTAATAATGCTGCAAATTTAAAAGGAGAATAAGCGAGACGGCAGAACAGAATGAAAGACGTAGGGAGGGTCAAGAGAGATTAAGAGAACATAAGAGACAAAATGATATAAGGTTAAATAGTTGAGGATCCATAATGGATCTAAATACAGATTCTGTGAGGTTGAGACGAGATGACTTGTACAAAACAATGACAGAAATGAGTGTATGTTCAACGTGATTATACCTTCTTAGATACACATCCATGGACATTATAATATTTTCTAGATACTGTGACTACCTGAAATTGAAATAATAATTTAGTTTCAGGAACATTTTTGAGATAGGTTTTGTATAGTATTACACGCATGTATTTATTCTTTCGTTTTTCTAGACTTTCGCCTTGCTGAAACCGAAGAGTGGTATGATACTAGGTAGTCTAGGTAGGTTGTAATCTTACATAAAATTGAGTTTGTCATATTCACGAGAAGCGATTGCCTCTTGTTCTTCAAGATATATGTAAATTCCTTTTCTGACGTTGGAGTGCCATTGTTCCACTCAAATTGAAACATTCATGTCTCATTGTCCCAAATGTTATCGGAGATTGATTTTCAAGGTAGCGAGTCGAGTTTCGTATTTTCGGGTATTTCTAGTACCTAGTGAGAAACATCGACTCCCTCCCTCCCTTCCTGTCAAATCTCACATTGTATAGTGTAATGCAGGATTGTGCATATTTCAATGCCATAAAACGAATTTCATAATGGTATATGTATTCCTCGAAATCTCAACCATACCCAATCCACGCTCCCACCCGCTCGTTTCTTTCAACGCCAACCCCCTTTTAGACCTCCGCCGGTTCCGCCTTCTTCTTCTTCGGCTCCTCAAGCACAATATTTTTCTTCGGAATATTCTTATAATTCTTCATCAAAAACTCCCTCACATCTTCACTCACATCGCCCTGCACCGTGATTTCCTGTCCTCCGCTTGCTACCTTCGTCACACTACTTCCCGTCGCGAACCTAGATCCGAATTCCTTCGCAACCTTTTTGAGCTCGAGTCCAAAGGCTTCGAGTCCCTGGACTTCGGTTACGTATTTGCGTTTGTTGCGCTCAACGCGCTTGATGCGGATTTTGGAGGACGCGAGAGTTTCGTTTTGCTTGGCTTCGAGAGCTTCGGCTTTGGCGGCTTTTTTGGTGGCGTCTTTGGCGGCGCGTTTTTGGGCATCGACGCTGAGGGTTGAGGTTGCTGCTGCGAGGGCATCTAGAAGGAGGAGAGTTAAAATTTAGCATGCAGCACATGTGGAGCAAGAGAGAAAGTGAGCTATACCTTCAGACCATAATCGCTCGTACATGGTGGGATATTTCTTCTCGAGCCATTCTTGACATTTCTTTACTGTGCCGCCGTATTCGCAATACTAATTGCTTTTTGTTAATGATCTTGTCCTTGGTATCCTCATCCCTTTGTTCAAGTTAAGCCCCAAGCCCCATGAAGTATAAGAGTAATGCCTACCTCAGGTGGTAACGAACAAACTATTCTCTGTGATTAGCCTTCATGAAATCAAGATAGCGGGGTCGTTCATTCATTTGTAAACCTACCTCCACAATAAACAACATTTCTTGATTGAATTTCTGCCGGCGCAGTGGATTCTTCTACATCTGCCATATTTTCTTATGAATCTATGTGTATTTCGTTTTGAATTCTTCTTGGTTACAATGATGATTTTTGTATATATTTGGAGGGGGAAACACTTGACATGAGTTATGGATGAGCTCAAGAACCGTAATGGTGGGGTAGTTTTTCCGAGGGGGCTAGCGGCCGCTTTAGTCCGTGCCTTGGCTTGTCTCTACGTAAGCGAAAAAAAACAGGCGGAAATTGAGTACCTTTTCAAAGGACTTTTTTAATAGATTATAAATTCATTTCAAATTAAATATTGAAAATTTTATAAAAGCAAACGAAATTTGAGTCTTCTTTGTATTGATAGTAAGTAGTTGTATTATTTAATATTATATCGAAAGAGATCTTAGTTGTTGAAGGTCTTCTCAAATAGTAGTCAATTCCCGCCTGTTTTTTTGCTTACGTAGAGCTTGTCTCCTATCATAAGCGGGTGTGAATATTCATGCTAATTACAGAAGAACTCCTCGATTTCAATTTAATCATCAGATAATTTACTCACACTGTAGCGACATCCGTAGGACTAATAGTCAGCTCTCATAAACGGCCAACTAGTTCCTAATCAGGGAAAACGAATATCCCCGGAAAGCGAATTGTCCTTATAAGATTTTGAATACAAAATATTACTAAAATCATTTCAATTTTATTAACAATTTAATTCATTTTTAATATATAACCTTTAATTTTAGAATAATTCTTAAACTTTTTATATAATTATATTCAATAAGATTATAGATTTTTAATGATATTAGATTTTATCTAAATTACTTCAAAATTTATAATATTATTATAAAATTCGAATTTTTTTCAATGAAAATGATAAATCTATTATCAAAATCTCATAAGAATAATTCGCTTTTTGGGAATATTCACTTTTCTTAACTAGAAACTAATCGGCCGTTTATGAGAGCCGACTATTAGCGGGGCGTCATCAATCGAGAGATCCAAGTAGCTTTCATGGGGGGCAAGCCTACAAGCCCTCCACCACTCTTTGCTCCCTGCGCTTGAATTAAGAATGAATCTTTGTGCATCTTTGAAGGTTCAAGACCATACAAGATATCATCTATCAGACAAAACATAAATCTTATATAGACACCAACCAAGAGAGCATACATTACGAACATTGAGAATTCAAATTTCCCTACATAACATCAGGTGCATACAATAAAAGACTTTTTATTGGTATCAGAAAATCAAACGCCAGTCATCCTTCCCTTCCTGTTATTCCAGAGAAGCTCAAGCAGTATTCTTTCGCCTTCCAATGCATACCCCAGAGAAGCCTATAGAATACAAACCCCGTATTACTCCAATCGCTAAAGATAAATTAAAACCCGTCATTATCCATTTCCGATTCAAGCGGTCAGATTTTTCATTTCCTTATCAACCATTAAATCCAAATCATAGCATCAAATCAAAATCCCAATGTTCAAAACAACAAGCCACGATATCGAGGTTCTATATGCCCTATGGCGTTGATTAAAAAGGGGTCACAGCCCTTAACATTCTTAATCAAATACCATAGAGGAAGTTCCCCACTCCAGAGTAAGAGTGTTCTCAACTGAGGGTCAGTGCTTCATGAACAAAAGATGAGTCGAATTTGGTGTAACAATGTATGAGATTGCAGCTGTTGAATTGACCTCAGCCTCTCTTTCTCAACACTCTTCCAACAGCAGTGCTGGCTGGTTGTATGGGTTGCGCAGGTGCAGGTGCAGGTGCCGCATTCTTGAGTCTTGCAGCAGGTGCCTTTTTAACAACAGTTTCAGTACTAGTATTGCTCACATTTCTTCCTCGTGTAGTCTTTGGACCCGAAGTTGCGGTATTGGATCTTGCTCGACTAGTAGCAGCTCCAGCTGGATTCGTATGTGGAGCGACTTTTCGTCCTGCTCTTGTAGGCGGACGAGATTCTGTAGTGGATTTGACGGGTGGTGCGGGTTTTATTGGCGAGGCAGGTAAAGTTCGGGAGTTAGCAGATCTAGGTGAAAGTATTTGTTTTGGGTCCATATTGACACGAGAAGTGGTACGTTCAGGCAGATTAGGAACAGCCTTTTGACGCTTCTTCGGGTTGTCAATATTGTTTTCTTTGTCCAGACTTGCCTCGTCACTTTGAATTGTTAGTATATGTTCCTTAATCTTATGGGGAAAACATACCTATTCCTTTTGGTAGTACGAGATGGTGCTGTGACCTGAGTACTTGGACCACTTTCTGATTCCTCCACTGGAATCTTCTTGTGTGTGTTTTTTGGAGTGTTCTTTGCTGGGACTGGCGGTCCCACTTCCGAACGCGCTGCTTGTGCGCCAGTATTGTTGTGCTTCTCAAACAAATCCCCAATGTTCTTTTTGCGCATTGAGATAGGTATGCGATTGACGCGAATTTCAATACGCGTTTTTAATCCTTGAGCTTGAACATTATATTGTGCTCTGAGCTTTCTAGCACGTTCAGTAACTATCCAAATGCAAAATTAGTATACAATTTGACGCGTTTTAGGAATGAGTTCCTCACTTTCCAACTGCAAATTCTCCATCAGAGCTTGCTTTTGGCCTGTTGTGATAGCCATTTCGCGTAGGCTATTATATGTATGAAACTTTACAAATTTCTTTAATTATCCGTACGAACAATTGCGATTCGATTACTTCTGAATTGTTGTGTTGTGTGAATACAATTGAAGCTGTGAGATGTTGTATCGTGAGTGTAGAGTGTAGAGTGTAGAGTGTAGAGTGTTGTGATGTTGATTGAGAATAAACATCATCATCACTTTGTAGATTGTTATCCGTTTCATTATCGAAGTCGCTTGCTAAGCGCCACAGATGTGTGGCTAAACTTTCTTGCTCCCCAATTCTGAAGATATTACAGGGATTGGCACCTCTCCGAAGCTACGGATGCTTGCTGTACTTTAGCATTAACGCGCAACCATAGCTACCTTGAGCAACCTGCAACCTTAATAACATCAACATTCTTTATCGCCATCAACAGATTAACTCATACTTACTACTTACGATCGTCCTCTACCATACATCCGGCTCCATTACTCAAATACAACTTCCAAAAGAAAGATTTCGCACATTTGCCAAACGGCAGCCAATCCGACAAGATGGTTCTCGAAGCAGTAATGGTTGTGGTGGATAACAGTGAAAGCAGTCGAAATGGAGATTATACACCAACACGTTATGAAGCGCAATCAGATGCCGTTTCTGGATTTTTCTACCATCACTCAAGCCAATCCAGAATCTTCAGTTGGTTTAATGTCCATGGGGGGTAAAGGACCAGAGGTTCTTGTCACCTTAACAACTGATCATGGAAAGATCTTGGATGGATTACATCGTACTAAGACTAAGATTCGTGGATCTAGTCACTTAGCTACTGGTATTCAAATCGCTGGTGTATGTATCATCTCTTTTATAATCTTACCTATTGTCCGGGCATGCTATTGGAGTAAATGCTGATGTAGATATTCTCATAGTTTGGCACTCAAACATCGACAAAACAAATCCCAACGTCAACGCATAATCGTTTTTACTTGCTCTCCTATCGCAGAAGACGAAAAATCACTTGTCAAGCTCGCCAAAAAGATGAAGAAAAATAACGTTTCGATCGATTTCGTTGTATTTGGAGAACTTGATGATGATGTCACCAAAAAATTGACAGCCTTCAATGAGAATGTCAAGGGAGGTGATGGATCACATTTGGCCATCATTCCACCAGGACCTCAGCTTCTTAGTGGATCAGTAATGACTTACCAATTCTAAATGGGGATGGAGCTACAGGAGGAGTTGGTATGGGTGGAGCCGAAACAAGTGGTGATGCAGGCGCATTTGAATTTGGTATCGATCCAAGCGTAGACCCAGAGTTGGCATTAGCATTGAGAATGAGTATGGAGGATGAGAAAGCTCGGGTTGAGAAAAACGAGAAGGATCGACTAGAGAAGGAAGCAGCGGAGCAGTCTGCATTAGGAGAGATTAAGGAAGAGGATGAGGCATCTGCACCTCTATTGAATAAGGACGGAGAAGCTAGTGGGAGTGGAGACAAGAAAGACGATGATAAAATGGATACGGCTTAGATGAGGAGTTGAAGTACATGGCGGGGAAATGAATGGATGGATTGCTAATTGAATGAATGGTTGGGGCTGCATGGCAAACTGGCGTTTGGTATGTACCAATAGATATCATATACAATGGTATTTGGCTCTTTTGCAACAAATTACTTCTAGTTTGTATACTCCTTGACTCCTTTGAAGTTTGGCCTGTGAAATATCGGCGCGTATGCTCAATATAATGCTTAAGTCCCAATAAGTTCCTTCTATGCCCGAAATTATGTCCACATTTCCCTTCGCCTTCTCAGTCCTAATGTGAGAGATCTGATCAGGTACTCCTGTATCCTGTATCAGATCCAGAGACATTCCCCGCTTCTTCAATAAGTGGGAATACAACCTCTGAGCCCACGATACCACCTCGCTTTTCCCCAAGTCCGTTGGCTCTCCACGTGAATCCATCGATCCATCGATCCATCTGCCCATAACCCCCTTCCAAATTACCTCATGTTAACCCCCCTGACCCACCTCTCCACGCCCCTCTCAAACCTCTCACACCTAACCGGCATCTCTAACTGATAAAACGGGTTCTTCATCACATAATCCGCATACAGTTCGTATATCTTCCTCAATATGCTATCAACATTTGGCATGCCAGGTTCAGTAAATAGGAGAAACTTCGTGCCAGTGAGAGTCTGGAAACATTGGAGTCGGAACAAAGTCGTTTCGAGCACTTCGATGCCGGAAGGTGGATCTGGTCGGTCATCGGATGTGGGAGTGGAGGAGAGTGAGGAGAGGGTAGAGAGCGTCTTGGAGTGGGATGTTGAAGGAAGAGAGGAGGCACCTGTTGAAGCGAGGTGAGAGGATGGGATGGGGTTTAGTCGAGTGGAAATAGCGTGGACTCTAGGGACTTGTTAGTGAGAATTCTCAGTAGAAGAAGTTCGAGATGAGTCTAATTGGGAAGTAGAAAGAGAGAAGCCCATGTACCCGTGAAATGTTCCAGCAAGCACCAGATAGTCATTTATAGATAGTTTGTTCAATCCATCTGCGAAATCTTTTTGGTAGATAAGTCCACCAGCTTTATTTATTATTGTGAGGGCAAAGACGACCCTACGGATTGGGTATTAGAGTCACGATTCTGAGACTTCGTGGGGAGAATTGGGAGTAGAAACTTGCATTTGATATTTGATGCACTGCTAAGAGCAATCGATAGGAAAGAAGCTGAGAGAGTTATTCGTAGTAGAAATCAATTGTTCGTTGCAAACTTCGCATTCGTAACCGTCCTTTTATTCTGTCTACACAATTCAAGAATCAAAAATTGAATATCGAACTCGGCGCATTCATTAAACATCCACAATATAAAGTTCGAGATGCATCAAGATACTGTTGTCTGTAGCCTCGTCCCAAAACGGCTAAGTAAGCAGCCCTTCCCCGGATTTCGAGGAATTTGCGACCAGCACATGTTTATTGATAGATCGGCCGCAACTTAACTTTCTTTCTTCCTTTCAAGTCAACAAAATCACTTTACAGCAAAACACGTCGAGTCTTTGCACAAAGTTGATTTGGAAAAGTTGGACGCGCATTTCAAGGAAAGGATTGTTTCTTTAATTACACAGGTTAAATCGAGACAACACAGTCAGTCAGAAAGAACAGCCAAAGTTATCGAATCCCGACCCTCCCACAAACGACATCCTTCAACCTTTCTCGAACCTACCTCTCCTTCGAAAACAATGGCAGCACCTGCCCCTACATCTCGCTCTCGCGCTCCTCCAGCAGGTGACGAAGAAGCATCCACCGTTCTGAAGCTCGGAGAATTCCAAGATGTAGATGCACTTACTCATTCTGAAGCCGCACTCGTTATCAACGCGCTTGTCGCAAAGCGTCGTGGTGATCGCAAGAATGTTAATGAGACTGAGATCTTGAGTAAGACGCAAGAATACCTGGATCATTTTGCGAGATTCAAGAGAAAGGAAAACGTGGAGGCTGTAGAGAGATTGTTGGGAAGCAGGGGAGAATTGGCGAAATTCGAGAGGGCGCAGTTTGGGTAGGTGACTTGTGGTTTTTTCTTTTTTATGCTTGGATTTCTTGAAGGTTGAAAGGGGAGATTGGGGGGGGGTGGGGGGGGGGGGGGATGGAGAGGGCAGTTTGGGGAAGATGGATAACGAGGGTATCATTGGGAGAAGCAATGCTAACATGAGATGTAAAGGCTCATTATGTTGCGACACGGCCGATGAAGCGAAGACTTTGATACCCAGTTTACAAGACAAAATCAGCGATGACGATTTGACAGAGTTATTGGATGAAATCACAAAGTTGATGGGATTTACGAATTAAGAGGTCCTTTGGATTTGGTTTTGGTCACTAGTTACTCACTTAAATTCGGTATATACTCGAGTACCAGAAGCCACAGAAGACTTTCAGCATGGATTTGATCGAGATTGGTTCGTTGAAGACATCAAAAGACACCTACTACAATAGTAGGCAGCCATGAAGGAAATTGTTTGGAGAACACCGATGCAGATAAAATGGATGGGCGTTGAGAATGGATTTCCGTTACTTTCATAGGACGATCCGTCAAGAAAAGAGCATTGTTGCGGCGTTTTCTTTTTGTGGGTTTAGTTGTAGTTCGGAGAAAATGAGGCATGGGCAGTGCAGGATATAATGAAAAGGGGCATGAAAGGGAGTATGGAAATTGCGGGTATGAAGGTGGTTGCAATAATACGAGGGGCATGAGAAATGTATTGGATACACCCAGATACGTACCCAGTGTGTATTAACACTTTTCTGGCTTTCAGGCCCTTGATGAAGGGACAAGCTGATAGTGGAAATCAGGAGATGATAAAATATGAATGAATCTTTTCATTGCTCTTATTTCCATGACCCAGAGAGCGTGAGCTGAAGGCGTTGAACTGAGGTGATTTGATATTTGGGTACTTTACCACTTGGAGCTCAATTGGGTGCTGAACCAAACAGAATGAACGTAACATCATCTTTTTCAATTGACTATTTGTCTTAGAATGTCTATTCAGCCAGCCAGAAATGACAGTTTCTGCCGATTTTGCAGTTTTGTAGTTTTGCAATTCTACGGAAAGTATCTGCGGAACCATACCTTACAATTATCATCACGAAATATCCTCTACAAATACTCCATATGTATACACCCAGCGGGTAAGTATACACTTTACTACTCGAGGGGGGTGTGTCAGTGAAATTTGGCTAGCATAATATCGCTTCTCGATTTTGTTGGGTTTCGAGGTCTCCAGTGATAGCCTGACCCTGACTCGATTTGGGTACAGTCTGATCCCCAGAATTGCGGCGAAAACAGGCAGAGATAAGGGAACACCCAGTCCCTTTAACCAGAATGTATTGACATATACGCCAATTAGATGGCTTGTCCGTACTTCCTCCAGTCCAAGCATCTTCGAAACGTTGAGCGCGGTCTCTCCAAATTGGATTTCGAGCCTCTTTCATCGATGCTACTGTGGCAAGGGATAGTCTTTGTTTGGTATGCTTAAGCAGAGCCGTGGATCTTCCTATGATGCCTATCATACCAAGTGCTCGGTAAAGCAAGTATTGTACCAATCTCCAATCCGACGGCTTATGTTCGATCTCCCTATGAACCGAGAACTTTTCAAAAATGTAGGCTCTTTTCCCCCAGGTAGTGTGTGAAGCCTCCATTTCCATCATCGAGATTGCAAAGACAACAAATCTTTGATGCAGTGCTCGTGATAAATTCATGAAGCTGTCAAGATTGAAAACTATGAAGTATGTCGACAGTCCGACAACGATGGTAACAATCTCCAGTAATCGAAGACTGAAAATCCCATCGTTGATACTCCAAACTGACTTGAGGTGTATGAGTCCTGGCCAATTGTATACTCAGGTTGAATGGGACATTTGCTGAGATAGGAATCGGCTTACCATACAAAACGAAAGTGGCAGGAAGAATATGCTCACAAAAGTCAATAGCTTGACATTTTCTCCCGATTTAGTAGCAGCACGACTTTCCATAACAACACTGACATTGAAAAGCTAGAAATGAGAAGAATTAGTCTAATGAAAATCATGGGAATAGGACGTCGTACTTACGCCATCTCTCATGTCGATAGCTTCTTCTCTCTTGTCGTTTATCTTTTTGCTATCTCCTCCAATCGTTTGAAACATTGCCGCAATTTCTTGCGAGAGGCTTCAACAAGTTCCACCTCATCTCCTTCAATTGGGGTGAGTTCTCTCTGATTAATCAATTTAGATACATTATATATGTTCATTAAAATCACGTCATGCAATTTCTTGAGTGTCGATATTGCCCAAAAATATCGCTTGGACCTGGAAAATGTCTCGTCGTCTAGCAGAAGATAATCGTGCTTGATCGGATCCAAGAACGATATTTTTTGAGTAAACGAGCCGTCAAAATATGTAAGGATCTGCTCCCATTTATAAATCATATAAGAGACGGCATTGATTGCGTAGCGGAAGAAAGTCGACAGAACGTTTCGAGGCGTACCATCGGAATGCATCACTTCAGAGATTGTCTGGCTGAAAATCAATGGCTTATGTTCCAACAAGGTCCAATACTGTTACAACCTCTGTCTGCCAGTGCAACAAGCTGTACGCACAAGTTAGCATATCAATCTTCTAAGGTGCAGTATGCAAAGTACTCACCCGGTACGAGCTTTCCAGTAGAATGCGAAACATTCCACTCGAAAAGTCTTTGTCACTATGCAACCTTCCTGACTTTAACTTTGTCCAAGACATACAAATATATTCCTCCCGCTGTACATTGTGTATTTCAAAATACTTGATATGGAAAATGATACGATCCATGGGGGTAATTCCTCTCACGGCGCACGGGATAGTCTGGGATCTGATATCCTTATCTTCTCTTCGTACGAGTTCTTGAGTAAGAGTTGTTGACCTGAGCTCAGGACATGATATGGAGCTAACAAAGGGGTAACATAAGTCTAACGAAATCTTGGAGGCAATATTTTGACTTACATTACTCTTCTCCATGGACCGACCAATGGTTTGGAGTTTGGAGTTCCAACAGGACATGGTGTGGAAGTAGGATTAAGACAGTGATTACTGTGAGACCCAGCATTTGAGTCCTGAACACCAATGGAATATCGTATTATCTGCCCACTATCAAAAAGGTCAGTGATTGTTGTGTGACCTCTGCATAGCTGTTCATCGTGCGCTATCCGGTCAAGATGTTGCTGGGCATCATCAGATGATGCCAACATCAATAGCCATCGTGTTGAGAATGTTAATCTGAGTCTTCCATCTTCGGGGACCTTGTAAATGTCTCCTACAACACTTTTCCAGCGAGCAATTTCTGAGGATGTGGCCAATCGCGGAACTTCGTCTTCGATTACACCTTTTCTTCCTAATCTCTCAAATAAAATCGCATCATTGTGGTAGATTTGTATGACGTCCAATGGTAATGATATTGCTCCCTGAATTCCATGCTTCAGTGGCACTGCGGTGGAATTACCACTCGAACTCTCGTCAGTCTTGTCAACAATCTGAGTTCTTGACGTTCTTCCGTCATTGCTATACACCTGAATGGTATTCCCCTTCGTGATACCTCAATTAGCCGTGATGGACTCTAATTTAAAGATTAACAGAAAGCAGCAACTAAACAAACCTACGCCACATATAATAGGCTTTCCATCCACCAGCTTGGATCTTTCGCGTAGCCCATTTTCTACAGAACTAAGGCGAGTTTCTTGCTTTCTCAAATGAGAAGAGACTTCTCTCAACTCCTTCAATATCTGTTCAAGCACTAATAGTTTGGTATCATCTTGAGCTGACTCAGCAAATTGCTTGGTCTTTCCGATTGTCAATGATGTAGACATCGTAAGCTGAAATTCAACCCAACTTAAAAGGTTTGTCTTTGAGGAACTGAGAGCTCTAGTGTTAAAAGGTATTAATGGAGGTGATGCCTGGTACTTATGCTATCCAATCCATCCAGTGCAACAGATTCTAATAGCACCGCATGGCCTTCAATTGCAAGAGGCTCCACTGGCCATGTCTCTATCCGCAGTTAACTTGGCAAACGAAACATGCAGCCCAAGTATTTCCGTTCTCCTATCTGGTCTTGGAGTGTTGCCCCTACATGGGATTATGCGGTTGCTAATTTTGGCTGCGAAGGAAATTTCAATAAATCAACGACATCAAGCTGGAACAAAAATTATGTATAAGTCTTGTTAATCTTGTGCGCTTGATAATTTGCCGAGACAAGGCTTTGGCGGTGTGGTGTGGCCCGACAAATAACGTGGTTGCACGTAATGCTGTGGTCAACTGTATTACCTCGAGGTGGAGAAACGTAAGGATGTGAAGTAATCATGCGCGCACGTAGTACACAGTCTACGAAATTGTTATAGAAGTTGCAGCGCTCGACTGTTTCATCGTCCTTGCTCTAAGCTAGGAAGGGAGGGCAATTTGCTAATAGTATCTTAAGATGTATGCGATTGGTATTAGATTGGGACTCAATCAATCATAGAATTCAATCATGAGAATTCGCAATGATTCTTTTTGCCTAGTATCAAATCGGTGGCCCAAAAAACTGTACATGTTTCAAAGAATATATTCATATGAGCAGGCATACTATGGTGGATGATGTGAAAGTAAAGATTGTTTCTGGAGTTTCAATAGTCTAGTAGCGACTAGACAGGTAGTCTAGTCTGGGATATTTATAGAGATTTTCAGCATTATAAATAGATGTAAAGTCTGCAATTGGCATATAACCCGAGCTCGTAAATATTGTTCATAAAAACGGAATACAACCACTACTCAGAAGTTCCCAGGACCCGAGGACAGGATCCGAGACAGAAGTGTTGTCGCTTAGTTGAGCATATTAACTCAGGGGCTCGAGACAAACGAGGAACCTCGCCAATTGTTCAAATTCAAATTAAATCGCAAAACAAAACCTGCCAACTACAACTTGTGTGTTGACATAAAATTTTCGAACCTTTAGATGAACCTCGAGCGCTTACATAGGAACAAATATGCCATCAAAGATAAATAATCATGTGAAAGAACTATTTATGGTAAGCGAGAGATACGATTAGCTGTATGCATGGCCCTCACTAAATTAAGCATTGAATAAAGTATCGGTATTCTTAATGAGAGACTCGAATTAGTTTTACATATGTGATGAGCGCAAGATGCAAGGTGATCGTTCATCTGAAGTTCGTGGAAGACATGTAACGATTTAGGTGATCATCAAAAATGGCATGCACATTGCATCATGCGTCATCTTTTTGAACCAAGGTTGGTTTAAACAATCATAATCAAATATCCTTTAAGATATTTCAAGTTAGCTCCCAATTACCGCTCAAAACTCAACCTTTACATCCTTTGCCATGTGCCACCTCCTCAACCGTCAGTTCATCGTCTCCACATCATAGGTCAACCCGTTGAGAGGAACTTGAAAAGATACCGACTCTGAGCTGCTAGTACTGCGAATTTGAGGGCAATTTTTCAGCAATGCGGTAAGCTATGATTCCTCAGTATCGAAAAGTACAACTCAACTCGGATTAGACACTCTATTAATCATTTATGAATCTTCAAAGTGAAAGAATATATTCAAATAGACTCTCACTTTTACACTATGAGAATTAGATAGATAATACTTGAGAAATGCATAATTTTTACCAGAATCCTTAGTAATATAAGGCCGGCATCCAAGTAATTCCTAACTAACTGTAATGCTTATACGTAATCTTACAATAGATAAGAACATGATAAAGGTGAGTATCACGAATGAACAATAGAATACTAAACAAGTCCAATGATAAGCATTTGCTTTGACATAATAATTATATTACGACGTTTTTTGATATGTTCCCCCCCCTCCCTCCCCGTAAATATAGCTATTATAGACTAGATTCTCATCTTTGGATATAGATCCAACAAAGATCCAAGGAGCATGAGAGTAAATTAAATCAAGTGCGGTTTTAGGGAACAAAGATTCGTAATTGACTTAAGGAATATACTTGAGAGTAATTCGTATCTCTCGCTTAATTATCATAACTCGCCACCTACTGATTGTAATATGTTACGGTTCTATAATAGAGAATACATCGAATAAACTCTAGAATTTAATAATATTATTGTTTTTATATAAAAAATAATATAATAATATATCTTTTTATACATATATATAGTTCTATATTCATATAGTATACTAAGAGCAAATCACAATATCACATGATCAGATCACATGATCGTCGCTTAAGAGAGCTCTTAGCCTAGAACGGCCTGAAAATCAATTCTTTATTAGCTCTTTATTAGTTCTTTCAATCCATTCGTAGTAAGATCGACATAGTACTAGCGAAATCGAATAAGGAATAAGAAAGAAAAGCTTTATTTGATGGAATGGCCGGATTAGGAAGAGATCTACGAGAAATAAACTATTGTTTTTATATAAAAAATAATATAATAATATATCTTTTTATATATATATATAGTTCTATATTCATATAGTATACTAAGAGCGAATCACAAGATCACATGATCAAATCACATGATCGTCGCTTAAGAGAGCTCTTAGCCTAGAACGGCCTGAAAATCAATTCTTTATTAGCTCTTTATTAGTTCTTTCAATCCATTCGTAGTAAGATCGACATAGTACTAGCGAAATCGAATAAAGAATAAGAAAAGAAAAGCTTTATTTGATGGAATGGCCGGATTAGGAGAGATCTACGAGAAATAAACGAAAGTGGAAAGCTAGATTAGTAGGAAAAAGCATAAAATAAGGCCTTTTCCCCTCGAATATAAAAAAGAAAATAAGAATATCAATATACTGTTTCATGAAAATCACGTGTTTCATAAGCTATTTAGTTGTTAATACGAGCCAGCTTCCCATAATAGACTAATACTAGTCTAATCCCTATTATATACTATATATATCATATACTCATATACTAGCTCATGACCTACGATATAAACGAAAGTGGAAAGCTAGATTAGTAGGAAAAAGCATAAAATAAGGCCTTTTCCCCTCGAATATAGAAAAAGAAAATAAGAATATCATATACTGTTTCATGAAAATCACGTGTTTCATAGCTATTTAGTTGTTAATACGAGCCAGCTTCCCATAATAGACTAATATTAGTCTATTCCCTCTTATTGTCACGGATCGCACCCAATCGCAGCTGCGATCGCTCACGTGCGCGCTTGCGCACGTACACGATCACGTGTATATAGCTAATATATAGAAGCACTCTACGAGCGCTTTGCTTCCGATTCTGTAGTTGTAGATTCTAAGGATAAATTGTACCCTGCTCTTGTAGTTCTTCTAAGGCAAAGTGTCACATTATCTACAACTCATTATACGATTGCACAGCCATCTGATAGCCGATCAAATAATACCTTATAATTATAATACCTTTTTGAATATATTAAGAACATTCGATATCATTTATAAAAAGAGAGCTGATTCCAAATAAATTTATTTAACAAAAAATAATAAATCCTTAATATATAGAGTTACAAGTACCGCTATTATATTCGACCTATTTATTTCAAAGGAATTCTATCACTCTCCTTCTTTTACCGGCCAAACGCCCCCAGCCGACAATAGTCAATTTTAATAGAATGATGGTTATAATTCTTATAGTTTTAATATAAATACTAATAGATATGGAAAAAATAAACAGTCTGGAAATAACTCCTCAATTGAAGTATTAACTTTTGAGGATAGTATACTAATATATATTCTTTTATTATAGAAAAAACAAATACCAACTTTTAAAGATTTTGAGAACCTACAGAATGAAATCGTAAGATTCAAAGATGAATTGCTATAGTGTAATTTTAATATTATTTATTTATTTCAATCTTTAAGATACCAATAACAATATTATACAGATTTCCTTGTGAATCGCGAAGTTCGGACTTCTAATGTTCCAATCGATTTTATTGAGAGAGTATTTTTTATTATCGGAAAAAGGAAGAATAAGAAAAACCTCTACTCACAAAGTCAGTCTTTGCAATAATCCCTTTTGAGTATTGATAGCAAACCCTTTTCAAATTTAATCGCTTTATTGAATAATCTACAAATTCATCGAATACTTTATTCTTGTTTATCTATTATTGTAATAGAGTATTTATATATTTTAAAGCTTATTAATTTTTTATTCAAATTCAAAGATAATGTAAAATTGAAAATAAGTTTCTGGTAGTTATTGGTTATCAAGCGATTCGAATTTTATAAAAATTCGTTTATCTTGAAAGCACAATAATAATCTTATATAATAGATTAAACAGAAAAAGAGATATAAGAATATGTATTCTTGTTATATACTCAAATATTTTATTTGATAGAATAATAATTAATTGATTAGTTTATAGTTATTTATAAAAACCTAGCCGAAGCCGATTATGTACAAATTGAATATAAATACTGGATTATGCCTAATAATATTTAATAAGGAAATTTCCTAATATAATATTACAGGTTTAGATTATTAGCTATATAGGCGGAAATCATTGATCCGATAACTCTTCTTTGTAATCTGAAAAGAAAAATATCTGATTTCTTTTAATAAGCTATTGGTTTTTATATTAATAAATGCTATACTATTAAGGATCTGATTATTAAGCTTATTAAAATCAATAAATTCAAAGTTATATTTCGAGAATGTAATTGTTATAGAACGATTAAAGAGATATTTCTTAGAAAGCTATCTAGTAATATCGATTTGTTGATTACCTCTAGAAGTATTCTCCACTTATCGAATAATTCGAACCTATCTATTCAATTTCACATTCAATATCCTCCTCGCACTCTTACTAACTATACAGAAACCTTTAAGTTAAATAACACTCTATTTCTAGAAACAATTTCAATTATAATATTACCACTCCTGTATCAGAAGTGAATCGCAGTTTTATACTATGTATAGGTAATATAAATGCTATGGCCGAGATTCAAGAGATTAGAGAAGACAAAGAGTTTTATAATATAAAAGAGAATGTTGAGGAAGATGTAAATCAAGAAGTGCAAGTGGAAATTATCAAATCTATTTATATTACTGAAAATCAATATTTAAATCAATATGTTTAGGTAGAAGTTCCCTCCTAAATATAATCCGGGATATAAGATTCCTTGATTTGATAAAACTAATGGAAGGTAATTTCATAAATCTATTATATATATTTTCGAAAAACGAATATTTATATAATATTCAATCTTTTATAGATTTCAAAGCGAATAGCTTTGCTTTTATTGACAAGATATTTCTTTTATTATTATTCTCTATATTCAAATCCTATTTTATACTATTCAAATTATCGATTGAAGTCAAAAGTTATAATAATATATAAAGTAAAACTATCACTTATTTCATATTTCTTAATTTCACAATTGATATTTGACAATAGTCTTATTTACCATTTCTTATTATCGATTTGAATTTACATAATATAATCCTAGATTACAAATGATTGATAGAAATCCGAATTAAAATCGATTGTTTTAATTAATATCTCGAATAGCTTTTTGAATATCTTTTTACTATTTCTTTATCAAAAAATATACTTTTAACTAAAGATAGTCTTTAATAATCCAGAATTAATTATTTGAGACAGAAAAATGTTAATGATCGGAATGCCCGATTGGAAAAATGTATTATTGATTTGACAATGGATAACTAATTATAGTATTGATTGTATCTGAAATATTTATTACCTCTTTTTAAGAGACTAATATAGTAATCTCAGATGCAATCAAAGCTTAGGTTTTATCAATCTGAAAAAGAAATCTATTCTTAATTAAATCTTTATTCAATTTGTTTACAAATCCCTTTCACTTTATATCTCCGATATATTTGATATCTATATATTCAAGTTGATTCAATTTCAATTTATCTATAAGAGAAACAAGGATTATAAGATCTTTATAGTTATATATATAGAGATTAACAATATCATTTCGATTTACAAATTTAGTTAAAACAATAATTATCAAATCTCAATTGTAATTGTTGCCTTAAATAATTCTAAACCAAAAACTATTATTGTTTTCAATCATGTCATTGCAAATGTTGAGATGGAATCTTCGATCTTTGAAGTTTATTAATAATATTATTGAGTGTTCTTCAAATATAAATTTGATATTCTATTTTTCTTTTGGTTATATGATTATAAAATTATACTTAAAGGAAAAGATGAAAAAGCTTTCAAATACAATTTCTTATATAAAATATTACTTGAATAGTTTAAGATTGTTAAAGAAATATTATAGAAAACCTTACCAAAGGATTTATAAAACCCAGCTAAATATTGTTTGTAGTATTGATTCTTTTATAAGAAAGCTGAATGAAAGCTTAAGGTTTTATATAGACTTCCAATTACTCAATTTTTTAATATACAAAGACAGGTATTTTCTACCTTTCATTAACGAGATATTTATATGACTCGCTAATACAAAGATGTATATTAAATTAGATATTCGACAAGCGTTCCATTACATCTATATGGATCCAGCTTCCGAAGAATATATTACTTTTTGCATTTGATATGGTTTCTATAAATACAAAGTTTTATCTTTTGGATTGATAAACGGCTTTATAATTTATTAATAATATATAAACGATATTCTATTTGACTATTTAAATAATTTCTGTACTACTTACCTCAATAATATTTTTATATATTCTGAAAATGAAGATAAATATGAGGAATACATTAAGTATATTTTTGAATGATTTGAGTTCGCTAGTCTTTAGGCAGATCTTAAGAAATGCGAATTCAATATTAAATATACAAAGTATTTAGATTTTATTATTTCTATAGACAGTGTACAAATCGATCCAGAAAAGATTGAAGTGGTTGCTATTTGGATTTACTCTATTATTATAAAGGGTATCCAATTATTTTTAAGTTTTTGTAACTTTTACTGCCAATTTATTAAGGATTACAGTATAATAGCAAAATCTCTTTATAAACTTATAAAAGCGAATATCAAATTCCATTTTGACAAAATCTATCAAATTGTATTTAATATACTTAAAGACAGATTTATCTTCATTTCTCTCCTGTAGTATTACAATTATACATTATTTTGTATATTGAAAACCGATGTATCCAATAATATAGTCGCTAGTATACTATCTCAGAAATACAGCAACGAATAATTACCAGTTGCCTACTTTTCGAAAACAATAATCGCCGCCAAGCTGAACTACAAAGTTTATGATAAAGAAATACTCGCGATTATCAAATCCCTAGGCTATTGGAAAGCTGAACTTGTTAAATCTTTATACCAAATCAAAATATATATCAATCATAAAGCGCTTGAGTACTTTATATCTATCAAACAGTTGAATGCTCGATAAACATATTGGACAGAACTACTTACTGATTATAACTTTATTATTATGTATTATACTGAAAAGAACAATTTATTTGTAGATGCGCTTATACGCCATACTAATAAATTGAATCAACAAAATAGTATTAAGAAGAAGAATTGTTTTTAGTAGTTTATAAAAGATGATTAAGTGGACACAAAGATTATATACAAATCTCTATAGCAAGATCTGAATATAATTGCAAATATCGATATATATACAATCACATTGCTTTTCGATATTGTAAATTATATTATTAAAGCAAATAGATTCCATCTGAGTTTAGAAGCTTTATGTGTTCAGATTATCAAATCGCATAAGCATTTTATATTCGAGAAAAAACTCTTGCTTTATAACAATCGACTTTACATATCAAATACCGAAAATCTGTGAACCTATTTGATTCGCGAAGTTCACAATTCAATCTCCACTATATACTCTAATATCAAAAAGATCTATGCTTTCTTAGCCAATCAATATTATTGAAAGAATATAAACAATATAATCGATTAATATATATAGAATTATTACAAATACAAGTGTAGCTCCATATCAAAAAATTGTACTCCCGATCTCCTCTACTCGCTCTCGATCCTTACACAAGCATGGCAATATGTCATTATAAACTACTATAATTTCAACAAGGATAAATATGATTATGACAATATATTCGTCATTATCAATCAATTAACCAAATAAGCTATTTTGATACCCTGTTATAAATCAATTGATTCGAGAGATCAGGTCTGCTTATACTTATATTATGTATACAGATATTATAATACCCTGGAAACTATAATCTCTAATTGTGGTCCTTAATTCATATCCAAATTCTGGCAAGAATTCAATAATATCTTAGAAATGCAAGTCAAGTTATCTATCGCTCACCATTTGCAAACTGATGATCAAATTGAGATTTATAATTAATATCTCCAATAATACTTGCGATTCTTTATAAGCTATTATCAAGATAATTGATCTGAATTCCTATCAATAATAAACTACGCTCAACTTATACTTCCCCATAAATTATTAGATAATCAAATCCCATATAAGATCTTGTATAGCTACCTATCCCGCAATCCCTGGGATTGGAAACTCGACTCTACTGTATCTGTCAACGATTTGAATATAACCAATACTAGAGAGTATATTAAATACAATAAACTAATACTCGATTGAGCAAAAGAAAATATCTTACATATATAAGAAAAGATATTTCGATTAGCTAATTCACATTACTGTTTAGTCAATTTTGATATAGGAGATTATATATAACTTAGTATAAGGAACTTTTCAATACAACAATCATCCAAAAAACTGAATTACTCTATTCAAGGTAAATTCAAGATTATTGGTTGGGCTGGAGATTTCTTTTGATTGGATTTATTATTTACTATAAAAGTCCATCTTGTATTTCCATCTAACAAACTCTATAAAATAACAAATAATTCACTTCCCAAACAAATCCTTGAACTATTGTTCCCAATAAATATCACCAATAATATTAAATGGAAAATAGAATGTATTCTAATTGTAAAGAAAGTATGCTGATAGTTTAAATATAGAGTATTATAACTGAACACTAATAATAATCTCATCTGGTACCCCGCTTCTGACTTAAAAACTGTTTTGTACTACCTCCGTAACTTCCATCTACAAAATCCCATTTTGCCAGAACCCCCTATATATCTATCGAAATGGATTTGTTTTTATAAAAATGAAAAGAATAATTACAATTTTATAGATAATAATTAATATATAAATAAAAAAATAAAAAGAATTTTTTTAATTTATTATTATAATAAAGAAAATCCTAATTGCACGAAAAGCTAAAAGCAATTAGATAAAGATAAAATATCAATAAAGAAAGTCTTTTCCCCTATTCAACAGATTTAAATTAAGTTAGAAAGAAAGCCTCTATAGATATTAATGATTATAATCAGATAAAACACAACAACAAAGGCTGGATAATTTAAACCGAAATATCAGTCGAGTCTCTAGCTAATAGCAACAACAAGTATATACAGAATAACTACAAACCAAAAGACAAAACAACTATTGGCCACAATATATACAACAATAAGGCTAAGCCTGCACTCAATCGCACCCAACCACTTACAAGTTGCCGAAAACTTTGCTTTCATCTAAATTAGAACGAATTGATACTGCTACTTCAATTTGTCTCCCTGTACTGCAATCTCCATTATACAATATTCTATGGTTTCTCGAATAAGAGTAAAAGGAAACATTTCTTTCGAAATGTAACTTTTTAGCTTCTTTTATATATCAAGCTATCTCAAAAGTTAACTTTATTAAAAGCTAGTAAAGTTATAACTTATCTTTGTTATATTACTATACTCAGTAATAGCCGATTAGTATTTATCACGCTAAAAGTGATATCACCGATAGCATTAAGCTAATTGGGTTTATATAGGCTAATTCTCTCGTGACACACCCCCGAGATTGCTGACTAGCTGGGTATAGGCAGTAATCTCTGTACTAGCCTCATTGAGTCATAAATGCGCAAATCTCTTCCTATCTCCATGTGATGCCGAATCTAGGTTCTCTTTTGATTGGATACAACTAGTATTAGGTTCTCTCTGGATACATCTAATAGGCTGAGCGGAGATAGTGGGGCAACAGAGCAGGGTCCTCACATTAGCTCCAATAGGCCAAGATCAGATGACTAATGTGGGTCTGTTGAAATACCCTCTTATAAGTGGGCCCACGAAAAACCACTACAAGAGAGTACGGTAAAGTGAAGAATTATGCCACTGCGCTATAAACGCATACCGGGCTCATAACTATCACGCTAAAAGTGATATCACCGATAGCATTAAGCTAATTGGGTTTATATAGGCTAATTCTCTCGTGACAGTATTAGAAAAACATCTTATATGTATTCTTATCAGGCAAGTGCTCACACTTATACTTGTTAGTTAAACAAGCAAATAATGAGATTAATTAAATGATTATCCAGAAAGTTAATAACAAATATTATCTTTCTTACCGGAAATACAATTGTATATATAGCTAGTATAAATCTAATTGTTTTTTTGAATATATTATTCTTATTATAATATCATCTTTTTTGATAATCTTTTATTTAGAGATTCTTATTTATTGATATCAATAAAACTAATATTTCTATAATAAGATATATTGAATTTACAATCAGATTAACTTTAATATAAAGTCTTTAGAATATCTTCCTTAATTATCTTACCATCATTTTCAAGATTACAAAAATAATATATTATTATAATCAATTTATTAACAAACTTCTTTTTATAATTATCAATATAATCGATTAAGGGATTATATTCTTTTTCCAAATTCTATTTCAAAAAATAATAAAACTATTAGAAGATTGGGTGGAAGAGGCCTCTATATTGACTATATAGTTACACGTGTAAGCATATTGATCTCCCTATAGTATTATATGAGGGGATCAATATGCCTATCTATGGTTCATCTAATCTAACCCGTTTAGGTAGCTATATTACTAATCATTACACGTACTTAACACTAGTAACTTCTATTCCTTTTAATACTTCCCTATAAAAATTATTATCTTTAATCTCTCTGATCTTCCACATCTCTACTATCTCAATCCCAATATGTTTTTGAATCTTTCGAATACTACTCTTACTAAGGGTTTAGTTATTCTATCTATTACCATATTTGATATATTGATGTAACTAGTTACTACCTTTTTTTTTTAATAAGATCCTTAATGAAATAATAGCATATATCGATATACTTTGATTGTTTATATAAATACGGGTTTTTGATTAAAGTAATTGCTTTTTGATTATTATTTAACAATTGAACAATATCTCTATATACAAATACATATTCAGTCTTTTCAAGATCTTTAAATACTTGAGCTAATTATTTCTTTTATTTTTATTTATTTATAGTGATTAACGTCTTGTAGAGGACCTCCCGAGGGGTATGAAAGACGTGGCTAGATCTAGAGTTACAAATACAGAAAGGCGCTGATGCGCACGCTAGTAAAACCTCACAGGGTAAACCCAGTTCCTTCTATATATCCTAAACAAGCCAGTGTAATGATCGCAAATAGGGCCGTTTTTTGATTGGCCCCATATTCCTAGCGCTTCCTTCTGCTCATGGAGAGGAGCGCTCTGATTGTACAATTACTTCTGTCATAGAACCATGTTTTATGGACAGGAGCGGTGTGTACAGGTGTGCCGCTTCAAAGAAGCGGGTGTGTGTGTGATGGTGCTCCAGAGGAGCGGAGGATTCGGCTATTGGGCCGCTCGAGAGGAGCAGCCGGAACGATGGTTCCGCTGAGTAGCGGAATGGCGCATAGGCGCAGTGGTGGCGGCTGGAGGGGGGATCAGTTCCCCCTCAGCATTCGATCGATCGCTTTTGCGGCCCATAATAGAAAAGCTCTATTAGGGTTAGCGGTAGATTGTCGGAGCTCAGTGGAGCTGTGTCAGGAGGTCCACACTAAGGTGGCCTATGAGGCGGCATATAGGGTGGATCCATGTGGATCAGATCGCTATAGCCATAAGTCGTAGAACAGTAGGAGAGTGACCCGATCACTCTACCACTGAACCAGCCAGGCTCCTTGCGGAGGACAATGGTCTTTTTGTCTTAATTATTTCTTTTGTTTAATGAATATCACTATTAATATATATTCGGACTCAGTACTTGATATCGCTATTGAATTCTGCTTTTTATTAGTCTACAATATTGGTCTATTATAGAATATAGTAACTCTTCCAGAAATACTTTTCCGATTATACCGATTATTTGCCCAATCTGCATCAATAAAAACTTTTATAATATTTACTAGTAAATTGTATTCCTTTGCGATTTGGTATTGTATTTTCTCGAATTTGTATTTGAGTTTCTAAGTGATCATAGCTCTCAAATATCGCATTAAGTTCTTTACTCCTATTCCATGGCATTTCGCTGGCTTTGCTATATATTATAATAATCAGCCTAACACAAAGGAGATATCTGGTCTTGTATATACCATTGGATAAATAAGATTATTTATAGCTTGTTAATATTCAATAATATTAATTAGTTTGTTGTTTTTTGTAGTAGATTGTAGGTATGAGTAATTAGTAGCAGATATCTTCTTAGTATAATATTAAATATATAAGATTTCGAATTTTGTAAGTATAGCTTCTAGATATTTTTTTTGATTTAATATGAGAGATTTGTTTGCTTGATTTTTTATAACCCTAATGTCTAGAATCTTGCTAATTTCCTTCAGATTCTTGGTATTGAAGTATAATGAAAGTATTATAGAAAACCAATTGAGTTGATCTTTTGAGATCGAGGAAGCAATTATGTTATCGATATATATTAATAGATTGAGTTGATGAGTAGTGTATATATAGAGATATGGATTAGTAAGATTTTGGGTGAAACCCTAATTAATCAATTGAGACTTTAGAAGTTGACTTCAATCTTATTTAACTTGTTTAAGGCTATATAAGCTTTTCAATGTGTATAAGATGTATTTATCTGATACCTTGAGTTCTTGAGGTGGTGTAAGGTATATCTCTTCCTTGAGATGGGATTCTATAAAAGTATTCTTTATATCGAAGTGTTAGTATTTCGAGTTTTCTTTTGTAATAATCGCTAAGAACAAACGAAGTGTATCGAATTGCATTATAGGAGCAAAGGTTTCGTTGTAGTTTTTTCCGAGAATTTGATTAAAACCTTTTGCTATTAATTGTGTCTTAAATCTTTCAATTTTATTATTCTTTGTCTTTATTGTGAATACCCATTTTGTTGAAATAAGATTCCCTCTTTTTGATAGAATATACTCTTCCCAGGTACCATTTGCAATCAATGAATTAATCTCTTCTTCAATAGCTTGCTTTCATTTTTCTTTATATTTGGGGTCCGAGATCGCTTGATGATATGTAATAGGAATGGGGATTCCTAGAATTTGTTCTACAGAAAAGGCTGTATCCTCGTCTGTAGGGTTTTCTAAGATTACTTGCAGGTTTTCGGATAGTTTTGTCTTAATACTCGTATCGATCCTTGGTGTAAGTGGTATAGAGATCATAGCATGTTCGATAGTATTTCTATCTGGGTCTGCTATGAGCATTGCTATCATTGCTCTGATTAGTTTCTGGATATACTCATCTGATCCATTGTCATCTCGCTTGCGTTTTCGAAAAGAGTATCTTTCAGGAGTATCTATATCTATAGATATGATCGGGGTTTTAATCGAGGGTTGAGTTGTAGGTACAGCATCTAATATCTCTGCCTTTATTGTTCCTGAAGGTAGTATTGGGTCCTTAAATAGATTGATCTCGATGATATTCTCTTCGCTATTTTTATTGAATTCCTGGATATTGTTTATCTTAAATACACTAGGGATTATTATCTTTAGGGTCTTGGGAATAGCAATATCTTGTAATGAATCAGGTGGGCATTCTGGTTTCTCTTGTATTTTGTAAGGTTTATCTTTAGGTCTCTTATCAGGAACAATATTCTCTATATCTTAAGGATTTAATACTGAGTTCCTTATTCTCAAGTCTAGATCTTCTCTCTTTTTGGATTTGTTTATAATCATTCGGCTTGTTTGTATAATATAGTCTAGTTCCGGTAAGTACATTTTAATGTGTTTATTAGTTGTGACCGAGTATCCCACAAAAATACCTTTTCGAGCTGTATCTCATAATTTATCGTATCGTTGATCTTTTGGGATTGTCTTTGAATTGATATATGTATAGCATTTGCTTCCCTATATTCTATAATGATTAATATCCGAGATTGATCCTGTGAATGCTTCGATCAGACTGATCACACTGTTGTTGATAATCGATTCAATATTTGTTCTGTTCTTACAGTGTATATCATATTCAATAGCTTTGTCCCAGAATTCCAGTAGCAATCCGGATTCCTTTAGTATAGCTCTCATATCAGCTTCAGCAGTATTAATATTTCTTTTGGTAGTTCTGTTCTGATGAGATGATACTATAGTTGTTAATTCTGATTGGGTTCTAAAGTTCCATTCTTTAACAACTTGAATTAGCTTTAATGTATTATCAGTCCGAGCAGCTACTATCTTGTCATCAATATCGAATTCCAATTCGATTTTCTATTTCTTCAATCTTGATATAATTTCATCTTTTGTTTTTAGGGTCAAAATCCAATTCACTTTTGTTTAGCTATCTATAATCAATAGGAAATAGCGGTTTCCTTATAATAATCTTAAAAATAGACCAGCAATATTAAAATAAATGAGCTCTAATCTTTTTGTTTTATAGGAATTGAATTATTTCGAGATTAGATTCTTCATCTTGATGAATATACAAACTTTGTATACAAAGATCTTAAATAAAACTTTGATTGACTTTCCTAATATAATAACTTTATAAAGATTCCGTATTTTCTCTAAATCAAAATAATTAAATCGTTTATACTATAATAGATAAGTTTCTAGATCCTTTTTGGTTTTGTTTAAGAAGGTATCTAGAGTAATCTCATTTAACTCAATATCACTAATGATCTCTGTGTTTGGTAGAGCGATATCTTCATATCCTTTTGCAATATCCGAGATCATATAAATTCCTTTATCCATTTTTGCTTTGATAATATTTATTCCATTCTTTCGAAAGTATATACAATCTGAATTGAACCTGCCCTTAAATCCAGTTTCACAGATCTTTTTGTCAGAGAGGAGATTAACTCCTAATCCCGGTACATACAATGTTTTTGAGAATAAAACCATGCCCCCATTTTCCAGTTTTATTGTAGCAGTACCTATCTGATTACAATATATAACTTCCCCACCAACTTTTATCGTCTTTCTCTTTATCTTCTTGATATTTCTAAAGAGAGAAAGTTGATTAGACATATGTGAGGAAGCATTAGTATCTGTATACCAATGAGAAGGGGTAATCTTATGAACAAGCTTTTTGGATATACAGCATTCTTTATTATCAGATTCTTCTTCGCTTTCTGATGAATCAAGATTAACTGAAAGGCTCTCGCTATTTGTAAGGTAAGCTTGGTTGCTCTTCTTAGAGAATAATACTTTGGTTGTCTTTTTAAGTGTTGCTTTTCGTTGCTGGGCTTTGTAGTATTTGCGGATCAAAGCTTGTACAAGTAAGAGATCTTTGCAATCGCGTAAAAAGTGTCCTTTTTGCTTATACAGGTGACAAGTAGAGGATTTTATATCATCATTTTGTTTTTGTTTTCCAAATAGGCTTGATCCTCTGTATTCTCTTTGTCGATCCGGGATTACATACTTTCCACTAGCGATGTAAGCTTGTTCTGTCTTTTTGATACTAAGTTCTTTAGCTGTAAAATACTTAATCTTATCTTCGATTATTAATATGCTTTAAATGCTTATAGCATTAATCGTTGTTTGGTAATCAATTGATAGGCTTTTTGTAAGAACTAAAAAGAAAACTTGATCTTTATATAAATCTTTGAATACAGGATTAACTACACCAAGCTTGTATCGATATTCTTTAAGCTTATTTCAAACTTTAATAATAATCATCTCTAATTGATTTGAGAATTTGAAAATAAATATCTAGATCATCGTCAAATACAAGTTTACTATAATATCACTTGTTCTCGAATATTTGGATTTCAGGTAATTCCATAATATATATACTATATCATATTCATCGATTAACACTTTATTATCATCACTAAGCAATCTACACATATATAAAAGTACACTAACTTCGTTCTTTAAATATACAGTTTTCTTTTCAATATTGAGTTTGATATATATTATTATAATACCTTCAATGATCAAAAAGATCTCAATGCCATCAATCTTCATCCCAAGTTCTCTAATCCTTGTATAATCCTGAAACATGAATTCAATTGTATAAAACCAATCCTTTCCTTTCAATTATATTTTCATTTACTGGAACCATCTCTCGTAAATCTCTTAAATAAGAATTAGAATACACTTGGCTTGCTCCTTGATATCGTCCATTTTAATATCTGTGCAAAGAATTTGTAGAGTTTTTCCTTTTTTTTTTTTTTTTTTTTTTTTTTTCTGTATAGATAATGCCATATAGATTTGTGATTGTAAATATATAAGTATAGATAATATTACATGCTCTTCAACTCCACGAGTTAGTAATAATGATCGATTATAATACCACATACTGATCGTAAGATAATGCCATGCACTCTTCAACTCCGCAAACTAGATATAAAGTAATACCGCGTACTCTTCAGCTCCACAAGCTGGATATAATATTGATCACATCAATTCTATCCAGAGGCTATACTAACCAAGTCTCATAACCTATTAAAAGATTAGGTAGAAGAGGCTTTTATATTGACTATATAGTTACACATATAAGCATATTGATCTCCCCATAGTATTATATGAGAAAATCAATATGCCTGTCTATGGTTCGTCTAATCTAGCCCGTTTAGGTAGCTGTATTACTAATCACTACACGTGCTTAGCACCGGTAACTTCTATTCCTTTTAACAAAAACAAATATATTCAATAAGTATATCGAAAATCGATCCTACTTTTAGGTATATTGCCTTTAATATCTATAATTATATTTATTAAATAAGTTGATTGCAAGCCAGAAATACCAAAAGAGAGCTTTACTTATATATATCTTCATTGTCCAATTTATCTTTCTTATCATCCTTCTTCTTGCCAACAGAATCACTATTATTTTTATTATAGCTCGACTCCTCCTCTTCCTCAACAAAACATTTGCTTTATATAACAAAAAAGATAAATGCTTTCTTTACTACAAATTATAAAAAAGTATATCAATAAAACAAATATAAAAGAAAAATAAACAATTTATTGCTATATGCGCATTTTCCTATTACTTTAGCTATATTGATAACAACTTATTTTTGCTATTATATTTTCTTAATAATATAAAAGGTATATTGATTATTAATTGAGAAATACAAAAAAGATAAATAATCAAAAAAGATTTAAAAGAAAAAGGGAAATTCGGATAATCTATATACTTCAAAGGCTTCACACTATTACTAGGCTATAAAATGGTTTCCTCCATTTCCTATACACTTTTTTATTACAAAAAAAGTAAAATTTATACACATATTTATTTATTACACTATATTATAATATAAATAACAATATCTTATTAGGATTGTCGATATATCTATAGATTAGGTAATTATAAAGCTTAAAGATAAGCTTTTTCGAAAGGGGAGGTAGTATCACAGATTATATCTAATTACAACTGTGATCGCTTATGTATACATTTGTGTATATACACAATTATATATATATAACGTGTTTTATCAGCATGTGGCCCATATCAGCATGTGGCCCACTTTCACCTCAATTCACACCTTCAAACCTATATTATTCAACCATTATTGAATCAATTGATTAAAACTATTAAGAATCTAATAATCTAGGATCTATTACATTGTTTTGACAAGTTCTTGAATTGTGACCTGGTTTTCCACACTTACTACAGCACCTATTAGAAAATGCTTCCCCATTAGGATTTCCCTTATTTTGACGCTCGTCGCGTTGAATCTGAATATCAACCTCTTGCTGAGATAATATATCAAGAGCCTCTTGTCCAGTAAGTACTCCTCCTTGGCGTAATTGGGTTTTTTTCGCGCGTCGACGCTTGCTTAATGCCTCATTTGCCTTTCGAAGTGTACGAATCTCAGCATTCAAAAGTGTATTTTCATGAGCTAATCTCTCTGTACCCTTAGCTAGAGCTAATACAGTTTCGAATATAGGTGTAGGGGAGCTTGATTGATGACGAGTTATTCGAGATTTAACTAGTGTTGATTGAGAAAGAGCTTCAGTTGGATTGTGAGGGGTTTGAGAGATCCATTGGTTTAGATCGAAAAAGGGGGGAGTAGGTGTACGAATTCGAATATCTAGTTTCGAAAGCACAGCTTCAGGATTAAAGGGTATTAAACCTGCTCCTCGAAACCCTGATTTCACATTCTGAATTGTGATTGATTCTTCGTATGCAGCTTTAAAAGCTATAAAGAATTCAACCTTCGAAATATGATTGATATGTGCCTTGATAAATCCATTAATTTGACCACCATATGAACGTTTCAGATTGCCAAAACAACCCACATCAAGTGGTTGAGTTAAATGACTTGAATGCGGTGGTAATCCTAAACATACAATATCATTCTCTTTACAATATGCCTGAAAAGGATCTGATACATGGCTTTCATGCCCATCTAGCACCAACATTCGATATTTGCCCTTTCTTCGATTCTTAGTATGCTTATTGAAGTGTTTCAACCATTCTAAATCTGTTTTATTGTTTGTCCATCCATTAGATATAGGTTTAATAGCCCAATCTACAGGAAAACCGGTTTCGGTATACCAATTGGAAAGATGGACCTGTCCCTGAACCACTAGAAATGGGGGTATAGTTTCACCCTCCCCATTACCACATATGATCGCTGTAGCCCATTCTCTATTGCCTGGTTGTATTACCTTGCTTCTGCCATTTCGTTCAGCACTAGTTACTACCATTCCGGGGCATATTATACCCATCATAAAGCCCGTTTCGTCGAAGTTGTAGAAATCGCAATCGAGAATACCATATTTCGCTCGCATATTCGAAACTAATCGAAACCACTTTTCAACGAGCTCAGGATCTTTGTAGAGAGCTTTTTGAAAGTCATAAATACGATTAAAACGCGTCTTTAATTCGATTCGACGCTTTACGAATTGATGCGCTCAGAGCTTCCCAATACACTTTTCATTTCTCGATTCAAGAATATGATTCGCTATATCTTCTATATTTCTTAATTTAGGTGGAAATCCTTTCTTGTCCATATCAATTATATATTCAGAAATGATATTCTCTTCTAGTTCTGAAAGATTATAAGATTTATATCGATATTCAATACGAGGGGATAAACCATCAATTCTATGCCGTAGTGTTGTACGCAGAACATTGTACATATTAGCGATCTTTCGAATGCTTAGTTTTTTGTCTTTTTGAATAGCTTCGATGGCAAGGAGTATACAAGCTTCTTGATTCTTCGAATTCATCGTGGATTGTTGATAAAACGCGTATTGAAAGAGAAAGGTGTGAATTGAGGTGAAAGTGGGCCACATGCTGATATGGGCCACATGCTGATAAAACACGTTAACTAATATATAGAAATACTCTATAAACACTTTGCTCCCAATTCTATAATTGTAGATTCTAAGGATAAATTGTACTCTGCTCTCGCAGTTCTTCTAAGGCAAAGTGTCACACTTATATACTATATACTCATATACTAGCTCATGACCTACGATAAATATTCTTAGATAATCAGGTGTATTCCAATATAATCAAAACTAATCATATACTATAACTAATTCCAAGCATATATTAGATTATATATGATTTATCTTTTATGATATAAAATCACTATTCTCTCTTGAATACATAATTCTGTAATATAAAGATTTTTTGTATATAAAATTATAGATATTTGTTTATTCCAAGTCAAGTCAAATCTATCGATCACTTTGAATAAGAATCATCTAATTATTTAAGTTATAGATCTTTAATCACTTCATCTTTAATAGCCTGGGATTTATCTGGCTTAGTAACCATATCCCCGTGGCATAGTATCTATCTCGAATCTTTCATCCCGTCCCACCCTCTTCATCTCTCCTCCTCAGTCGTTAAAGCCTCATTTCCAATTCAAACCCCCAAATTCTCCAAATCTCCGCATCCCTCTCGCTTCAGAATTTCCCTGATCGATATACAAAATCTAACCTACCTACCTACTTCGTCTATCCATCACTCGACATCATCACAAGGAGATACTACTCACAGATATACAAACGCCTCGGTGTATTTTCTTTCGGTTTATTCATCATCGTATTCAATATCTACATTTAAAATCCACCACCAAGTCCCACAACTTGACACTCATTCATGCTTCGTACTATAGTACTAACTCAACACTCCTTCATGTTCACCTTGTTCTCCACCTTCCATTTCACCTTGAGTGTTGAGCCTGCTCACATTCTCTTGACTGCACTCGGCTAATTTCTTCCTCTCCGCTTCTTCTCATAGCAGCTGAGGTATGTACAATATGCTGTGGTATGTTCCTCTCCGGTTCCTCCTCTCCAAACTCGTTGTATCGCATCATATGGTATAGCATCGTATTAGTGATCGTTCCAGTGTATGTAGTAAATGCTCAAATCCGAACGCCGCTCTCATGCATGTTGTAAATGTAAATGTAAACTCCCTCATCATTTCTATTCATCACTCAAACCATCCTCGGTTCCTTTCTTCCATTTCGATACTCCACCCATCATATTAATTTGATTTCTCAATCCTTCAGATCACTCAACAATCTCCTTGCCCTTTCCTTTCCCATCCAAGACAGGAGAAATGGATAATTCTCCACCAGCATCATACTCAGACCAACTTAGTACATGATTTCGTTTTTTCTCCACTCCTCCGGACATCTCCATCATCTGAGGAGGAGGTGTAGGCGCCACAACTTTACATTCAAATTCAAATCCTGGATGTGTATACACAGGCTCTGGGTTCCATGCCCCAACATTTGCAGACGTCGAGCTGGGAGATCCCATGCTAGATACCGAGTCGGTGTTTGCGCGATGAGTTTGAAAATTCTGCTTGGTTGCATTGGATTGCGTAAGTTGGGAGCCTTGATGTGAGAGAGATTGAGGGAGATCTTCCTTTTTTCCGTATAAACTGGCGTGGACATGCATCTGTGCATTTTCGTTTTGTGAATTTGTGTCTCGTTCTGATTCCCGAGGAGCGGGTCGCGCATCCAAGCCGAGTCCTATGGGGATACTATGGGTGCTGCTTTCTCTTCTTAATTCCTTACCGCCATTTTCCTCTTCGTGTAATTCTTGGCTTGTCGAATTCATCCTTTCTCGACCCTTTCCTTTTTGTACGTTTCTTTGTCCTAGAGTTTGGCCGTATCCTTGTCCTTGGGTCTTCAAAAGAGCTCTAGCACGTTCTTCTTGCGCCCTGACCAACGCATGTTGATATCCCATATTCTGTTGATGCTCCCTACTATCTCTATACATTTGATATGGATTTTGATGTTCATTTGTGCTTGCATTGATACCTTTCCCATGGCGTGCTGAAGCTAGCTGTTGGGCATATTGGTGTTGCGCTTGTTGACGTGAGTATTGATTCTGTGCGTATTGAGATGCTGGTTCTTGATTCATATTTGGTTCCGGATTGATCGAAGAGGAATTTGACGAATTTGAGGAGTTTCTGCGGCTGTGAGATTGTATAGGTCGACCGGATAGAGATAAGGGTAAATTAGGAGGCGCATTTGGATACCAATATCCTTGTGCCTGTCCTTGAGCAAGATCCGTCGATGCACCCAGAGTCACACTGTGGGAGGGCGTGCTCATCGCACTGACAACACCCTCACTTCCACTTCCACTCATTCTCTCACTTCCTCCGACAGAAACACTTCTTCTTCCGATTTCCCTTCCGTCTAACTCACTCATGGTAATACCCATACTAGATCGATGTGTAGGTCGCGGACTGGGCATTCCCGGAAGTGGATGGAAGGCTGGATGGGAGGATTCGGGAGGGGGTGCCAGGGATGATTTTTCAGGGTCGTGGGAAAGTGGCCTGTCATTTTCGTCATCTTCTTGGGGCTTGGGAATGAGCGAGGGATGAACCGTTGGGATCGAGTGGCTTGGGGCAGAGACTGGAGATTCGCTCATTACTGGCCCACCCGGTGGTGACTTCGGAGGTGGAGGAGCACTACTGGTACGAGTTCCTATTTTGGAAGGAAATGGTCAGCGTTCATATCACCACCAACGAGGCATCATAAGAGAAAATGCGACAAATGAAAGTGAATAACTTACTTCCACCAAACGGTGCGAAGACATCCCCCAATCCCAATCCAGAAAATCCAGGACTTCTCGTGCTTGTACTACTAGGTGTTTGTAGCGTCTTTCCCGTCGTACTATAAAACTGAATAGTCTCTGGATCTGGACTTTCACGATCGACAAACATCCTTTCTCTATCCTGCCTTTTCTTTTGGCGAAAACAGAAACAACAGAATGCAGCCATTGCGAAAAAAATTAAAGCGACACTACCAACGACTGCTCCAGCTATGATTGGCGTTGAATTTGATGACGAGGTGCGAGGAGTAGTTTGTGCGACAGTGGTGGGGGAGCTGGATATGGTTTGTGTAGGTGCACTGACTGGATGGTTGACGATTGTAGTTAGAAGGATGGTGCTTGGTGAGAGTGTCTGCGGAGTAGTCTGTGGAGTTGTCTGTAGGATTGATTGTGAGGATTTGGTAGCTTGAGATGATGTGGTTGATGTAGTAGTAGAAGAAGAAGTAGAAGAAGTGGAAGATGTAGAGGATGTAGATTTAGAAGAAGGGGTAGAAGTAGTTGAAGTACTCGATGCGCCAACTGCAGCGGTATTTGAATCCGGACATTCTGATACTGAACATGCATCTACAGAACAACAGCCATGGAAATCATTCGCCTTGCAAACATACCACAGTTGTCCTTGTGCACATTCTCGAGACTCTCGTATGAAAAGGGATTGATTGAAGTTTTGAGCATCTTCATTGAGATACATCTTGCAGACTTGACGGAGAAGATACCTGGTAATTGAAAGAAGAAATCAAACAAATATGAAATAAAGTCTTGAATAACCTTAGAATCTCAAACAGGATCAAAGAAGAATTGAAGATTTCAAAAGTTGTTAATAAGTGTGTGACTACATGGATGACTTTTCCAAAATATTTGTGTGTTGAGTTGAACCGATATGACTGATGATATCAAAATTGAATGAATAGAAAGGTGAATTGAGAAATCATGTACTAACCGACCTTGATTGATCGATCAAATCAGGCAGTGCTTCTCCAGGACTTTTCCTGTTCTTTCAATCTCCTCAAAAGTGAATCTCCAATAACCAAAGCATGCGGAGTAGGTATGAGTACCTAGGTATGGTTCAAATGTAAAATATAATGAGTCCTAGATATAACGTGATATGAATATATTGAGTCAGACGCCTCTATGGACCAAAGACCAAACCTTGGACCAACAATAAAATTCAGCAAAATGATGGAAGAATTTTCTAATTGTAAATACCTAGGTAGGTATGTAAATAAAAATGAGGAAAAATCCAAGGCCGAGTCAGGCTATGATTATGGCTCATGAGACAAATATCTAATATATACCTGGGTAAAAGGTCTCTCGGTAGGTCGTTGGCATGGCACAGCACAGCATTGTGCCACTACTGACTTTTTGATATCCCATGTTGAGAGTTCTTGCCTCGATGCTACTCTACAGATTCTTACATGGGTGGCCATTGGATATCCTGCATATGCAGTGCCGTAATAAATACAAATTTATCCGACATTCATCAAACAGTTGCCGATGGATCTCTAGAGGGAAGAGTATTGATGTGATCAAGGGTAATGGATAACCTAACCACGTCTAACTTCCTGTCATCGATTTGGATATCTGCCGTTGAATTGAATAAGAGCACAGCCCGAAAATTGATCAACCCTCAGTCGATGGGAGCATGTTCAATCGGAAGAGATCCCCCGCGCTCAGAAAAAAATGGCTGAGCGGACATAATCGCCAGATTCAGGTACAGCTAGTCTACATCGAGTAACCATGGCGCTTAATGCACGAGAAAATGATTGGCTGTGGAATTTTCCCCAAAATAATATTGGCTCAGTCCCCCCTTTTTAAAATGTTCCTTGGTAGGTAATGTGGCACAATATATCTCAGCCTCTGATGTAACGTGGACCTGGGAACACCGGGCAGTCCAATTTGTGGCAGATAGCTTACTTTCGTATGGAATTCCACTGCTTGCCTCATATTTACAACCAGATATCGCACTTCTAGATACCCATCCGAGTACACAAACTAACGAAAGCCAATATGAAATATAAACGAAATCAATTCATAGAATAGACGCATCTTCCCCTCATCAAAATAAGCACAGCACTCAATCTTACCAATGCAATCCATCATACTCCGCGCATCTTTATGACTACCTAATCGAGATATAGAAAATACAAAAAATGCATCCATGGATACCCATGACACCTACCCCTCTAATTACATATATAACCGCATCCCGGCACAGAAGCGCAGCAACTATTTCTTACTCCGCGTTTCAGTCCCATGATTTTCAAAATGTAAGGGTGACTCTCATTGGATATCATCAAATGTAGAAGCGCTGTGTTCGCCGAAGTATACCGATAGTTTGGTAGTGTACTCTGTTGATTTTGTGCTTACAGTAGATACATAAGTAACGCTACCTAGGCTGTGTTCATATATTGTATTATGAGGTACAGCATCTAGAAGTATGCATGATTATATTGCGAGCTGCGCAAAGTTCTGGGGAGCGGGAGGTCCCTATAAGGTTCTGAATACGAAGCCCAAGACATAAATCCCTCCGAGGTCACGCTCCAGGTTCTAATGAGAGAAGATCATATCTGAGATATGGCATCGAACGGTGGAAGTTGGACTTTGAACCCTCGTCGGTTTCATTTCTGAGTGTCATCTTGTCTTGCCAAAAGCTCTGATCCCAACGTGACTTTATCACTCATGACATTGAGCTTATAACCTCACCCTCCAATCGATTTCCATGATGTCGCCAAATCGACCAAACGGAAAACCCATATTTGAAAGAGAGGAAGAAGATGTGGTTAAGGAAAGCGGATGAACTGAGGTGAGTTGGTAACTAATCATTGCAATTGGCTGGTAATATACAGTTGTATCACGTGAATTTCTACCCAAGGATCACATCACCCCAACATGATCTGATCCAAAGCAAAAAACGAACCACTCTGACAACATAGCGAGATAATTGACTGCCATCATAATGCTCAATACTCAAGTCTTCAATTATTTTGAAATCGCAATGCTCCGATGGGCTGATATTCATCATCCTACGTGATTAGTCTGGAGTGTATATGAACTTCATGTCTACCCAAAATGTCTGTATTTCTCAAACTATCTAGTCTCATATACCTAGTATGTTCATGATTGCTATTTAATTCCACGTCCACACACATTTTACGACACATAATCATGGATTCAAGATCTAGACTACACATAGATCGAAAGGAGCTTTATACAGATCTAGAAACACGAATTCATTATCTACACTCTTTTCTTGACTTCAGTTCACGTGAGTACACAACACTCCATTCCTCTTGAAATCTGCTCAAACTTTCGAAATAGGAGACATAGAGGCCCTCATTTATGGCTCAAAATACATCAAACAACTCATACCAGCCGTCGTGAACATCGTATACAGAAAACTTCTTCAATATGACATTACATCACGAGCTTTTACCTCTCGCAGCACAAGCTATGAGGGTCCGCTAGACGAACTGCCGGATGAGAATAGTCCTCAAATCTTACACAGGAAGATGGTTTGTAGACCTGTATTACCATGCAGTTTGTCGATTAGGCTGACATGCTTCCTAGTTTCTGAGAGGCTATCTCCAGAAACTCTGTTCGGATCCAAGCCAAATGGAATTCTGGGAGTACCTCGACAAAGTCGGGATGATGCACGTAGGACGTGGTCGAAAACATCCTCTTCATGTGGAATATGTACACATAGGAGTTTGCTTGGGTTTTGTGCAGGATATTATTTTTGAGGCGGTCCTCTCGCACCCGAAATTGAGGATGGAGAAAAAGATAGCGATTGTGAAAGCGATTGGGAAAGTGTTGTGGATTCAAAACGATCTTTTTGCAAAATGGTATGTGAGAGATGGTGATGAGTTTGCCGAGGAGATGGAGGAGGTGATGGTGGAGAGGGAGGGCTGGTTGAAGGGGAAGAAAGTCATTGATGGAGAGGATAAGTCGGATGTTGAAGACGAAGGGAGTGGCGAAAAGACGCCCCTCGAGGATGAGAAAATGAAGGAAGCCCCAGCTTCTTGTCCATTCTCTGGGTTTCAGTTCAAGAAACAATGATAATCTCCTCAATCTTTAAGTACCAGTGGTATAGTTTGAGACTCTCCTCCTAAGATATTGTGCTAGCACATCTCGAAGCCTATCGGAAGGAAGAAACTAGAGAGGTCTCTCCTTGACATACCAGACAATTCCATCCAAATACCCCAGTGAACCAAAACACCAAGGGAGGTAGCACAGATAAACCATGAAACATCCGCCCAACTTCCCTCAAACTAGGAATATTTTTCTCCGTCCATATGCACAAGTTCACGATTTGGCCGTGCGGTTATCAAGTCATTTTGCACAGTCTCATGAAAACCAAGATTTGATCAACGATCATATCGATGCTTCAAGCAGTACAATTCATCCAATGCTACGTTTCTGCTGCATATTTAGTCTTCCAAAATTTATTGACCATTGTATCAGCAAGTCATCCCTCTCGATTCATTCCACGAACTCCAAGATTCAATCTCTCTAGCTGATTTCTATTGAGCCCTTCCTATCTTCTTCACTCTGTAAAAATATCCTTGTTGACATCATCGTTCATGCTCATAGACAATCTAAATCAAGACATCCACAGCGTGATAGGAAAAGGACCTGAAAACATTTCGAAACATGTGTCACAGCTTACAGATTAAGGGAGATAGAACTGTCAAAGATCCAATCGGATTTATAGTCATATAACTATAATCAGAATTATGAGTCTGATACCGCGCCAGAGATTGCAAAACTATCGGAGAAACTTAGAGAGTGGAAGTGTAAAGCAACACAGTCAAAAGGTAGGTACCAGATAGATCACAGACAGGAGAATACTCGCCGATGATCTGGGAGTATGGTCGACGTGCTAGCTAATGCTGCTTAACGAGTTACATGAAAACCAGGCGGTAAGACCACACTATTGTGCGAATAGTGAGGAAGGGGGTTGCGCTGGAAATGAGAGGAGAATAACGATCAGTATTGCGGTGGGGTTTAGCGAGGGGGTACGTCCAGTCCGGGTTGAGGGATCTTTTTGTACATACAGATACCGTGGTATACATAGATACTTTTCTTTTACTACCTACCTAACCTAGGTACCTTTGTATACGCAGATTCTCAATCATCCCATGAAGTTTCACTAGTAATTCATAATTCAGAATGTGGTTTGTGACTCGAGTGATGTATATTTACTTGTAAGTCTCAACAATCATGATCAATGTCAGATGACCTACCTAGTAATCTTACCTAGCCTAGTATGTCTGGCGTAGAATTCAATATGAAATCCTCGATTTCCAAATATTGCACCATACGTAGAACTTCGTCCGCTGTCACTATCTTCCCTCTTAAGCTTGCTTTTACTCTTCATGTCCACCATGTGTATACATTGCTACCTGATTCTATTAACCCGATATTGCACAATACGCTCTTAAGCTTCACTCAAGTCCAGACATTTGAAAATTGTCTTCTGATTTTGTTAGCGGTACATGATTTGATCAAATCAGCCAGCATACGGACTTGCGATCGCATGTCTCGTGTATGCCTGCAGAGTCATCTTGAGTTGGGGAGTCTGTAGGATATGTTATTTTTTGAATCCCAGTAGAGCACCAATAGCAAGACATTTAGTTTAGTTTAGCATCAGCGCCAGAGATATGATATCGATGTGAATTATGGTCTATGACAACTAAGAAAGATGACTGAGGGTATCTCTCGGTCTTGATTAAGCTTTTCAAATAATTACAAGTTGTAATATTAGAGTTATTATGTGAGAATACATGCCCAAAATGTCTGGAGTATAAATGAATCTGCCAGCACTTCAATACCTCATTGGCTCTTTTTCTCTCCTTCTTTCGCCCTTTCTTCCTCAAAATGCTTCACCGTAATCTTGATACCCTCATCTAGCGGAACCAATGGTTGGTACCCTAACCTTCTCCTCGCCTTATCAATGCTGTAGTATCTTGTCATACAACTGAACTGAACCTTCATTTTTGTTAGATTTGGTGTCTTTCCAACAATCCAAAATAGTCCCTCCACAAATCCTGCTAATCCTAATCCAAAGTCCTTTCCAATAACCCACACATGTTCTGTTCCCTTTGTGGATCCCGCGGCTGCCCATACTGCTCGTGCCATATCCCAGAACGGAACGGGTGATCCATTGGTGATGAAAAATGCTTCACCATCTACGCGCTCAATATCTAATGGAGTTGTGTTGAGCTTAGCAGTTGCTAGTAAGGCAGCGGCGGCAAGGAGATGCGCGTGTGCAACATTTTTGACAAATGTAAAATCGAAGAGGTTGGTATTATCGCCTAGTTGAAAACCAGTGCGATTGGTGTAGTGAACATTAAGGAGGCCGGGTATTAATTGAACGTCTCCAGGACCGAAGATGCCAGAGGGACGAATGGAGGCGGTCAGGAGTTGGGGAGATTCTGGTGCGCGGTTTGCGGCTAAAACTATAGCCTCTGCTTCGGCCTGTTCGTGCCATTATATTAGTATGGGAATTTGAGAGTAAAATTGGCACAGCTGGGTAAAGAAATGGGAGGAATTGAGAGACCATACCTTCGTCCATGAATAATATTCGCGTTGTAATTTCTCGGGTATGACGGGCCACCTCTCATCTGCATTAACCAAATCGGTTGTGTTATCTGAGATGATACTGGCACTGCTTGTAAAAACTAAAGCTTTCACTCCAGTCTTTTGACACGCCTCAACTACACACTTCGTTCCTTCTACATTGACTTTGTGGAATAATTCTCTTGTTCCAGTAATTGCGACAGGCGATGCTGTGTGAATAACGACGTCTGGCTTGATGGAGTTGAATATTGAGAGAAGAGATTCGATAGAGGTTATATCGCCATCATGGTAGGTAACCTCTCCTGATGAATGTCGATTTCGATTTGTACGTAGGTCAAGAACGGAGATTGTGCAATTGTATCGATCATGGAGGAGGGATACAATGTGGTGGCCTAGAAAACCGCAGCCGCCGATCACAAGAACGCGACCAAGAGGGGCTCTCTTTTGAATAGACATTTTTGAAGTAATTGAGTCAATTGAAATTCAAAGGGGACAATTAGTAAATGTGGAGATGGAAGTTAATGTTTGTTCATGGGGAAGAAACTGGGGATCGGAAGACGGAAGAACAAATCCCCCGGAAGCATGTACCTGACTCTACGTAAGCGAAAAAACAGGCGGAAATTGACCTTTTTGAACCTATCTCAATATCATTTATTTATCGAATTTTAATAAATATTAAACCCTAAAAAAAAACTCTATATAAATCTCAGCCTTCTTTATATCGATGATTAGAATCTTTTAGTTTTAATATTGTATGAAAAAGAGATTCGAATTGTTGAAGTTCTTTCGAATGTTAATCAATTCCCACCTGTTATTTCGCTGATGTAAAGCCTGACTTTCACAAGACAAGCTTAAGGACTCAACTTCAACCCAGTCATCAGTCAAGCTCCAAATTCACTGGTATGGAATATCCCTTAATTATGAAGACTATAATGTTACCTTTCAGTTCATTGAATGATGATGTTATCTCTTCAGAATTATAAGAAGCTTGAGCGCGAGGGGATTGCCATTTCCGAGTGGAAATATAATCAAGTTGATTGACAGTACCGTATAATGAATGTCGTTTACCATTAATGCTGCCCGTTTGATGCAGATTTTACGGCTTATTTTCGAAATCGATGACCATATACTCGACTTGGAATATAAAAGGACTCGATGTCCTTGAGACCTTGTCACTGTCTGAAAATCGGTCTTTTGCGTACACTTCGAGCGAATGAATGCTGCGCACATATTAATCCAATTCACGGCGCGTTCAAGAATTCTAACTCTAAGGACATGAAAAAAGAACCATGAACTCCATGGAAAAGACAAAAGCGATTGCGAAGCCTTACCAGTTCTCTGATACAACGCGGGTGTATTGTGAGAAATGCATCCTTCATAATAGACAATTTGATTTGCTGAAGCTCTCCATTTTCTTAACTTCATTTTTGCGTTTCATGAATTGATTCCTCAAGGCTTCTTTTCGGATTTCCATCACGTTGGAAATCCCCGCAACCAGGGAGCCCTAGGCAGAGAATCATGTCCCAACCAATGCCTGGTGGTCGCTAATGCTTTATCCATCTCTGTCGTAGCTGTTCTCGCTGCTTCAGTCTCCGTTCAAATCCTAAGAAGCTTTGGTGTTTAATTTAGTATGGTGAAAGTGGACTGGGGGCTGGGGTGGGTGATATCGTTGAAGAACGAAAGCTACAGAAGACTGCCATTCTTTATAGCGACTTGCAATCACTTTTTATTCTGGACTCATCGTAAACGATGCTAGTAGCATCTGCAAGTCAGAGTAATGTCAGTTAAGCGAAACTGGAGAACTATGTAGAATTATGATACTCATGAGATTATAAAATACATGCTGAATTACTCTAACTGATGATCTGAGATATTTATAGCTTAATCAAAATAGTGCTAGTCAAATCCGTCGTTTGGTGCGTGAGTACTAATTAGCTTGTATTACCTACATCACTTCCATCGCTTCCGTCGCGTGACAGTGTTATATACACGAGCTATTCCCCAGGACCCTCTCCTTCTATTAACCTTTTCCATTTTCACTGACATTGAGACACGAGTTGTTGGCCCCAGGTTCAAATATTCATAACTAGAATACTATCGAATATGCGAAACTAATGTATTGATTTATTTTACTGGAATTTTAGCTCGAATGTATGTTCTAACATAATGAAAATTAACGTCTTGCCTGTACATGGTACATGAATCTTTATTCACTCCAGCTCCATAGACTGCATAGATGACCTCAATTATCATAAATTACCTATCCCACCTCGCTCCAGATTTCAATTCATTCGTTGAATTGTCATAAACACTTTCTCTCCCCCCCGAGCGCTGATTACCTTGGTGGGAACACCCGCACACTCATACTTTGTTCAACTAGAAACCAATTTTTGGGCCCGAAAACTATCATTTGGTTTCTATCATACAAATTAACACTGCATAATGATTCAAGGGCGCAGATTTGAGTATGAATATGTTCACTTCCACAATAGCAAGAAATCAAAGCACGTTCCTCGAGAAATATCTTAATTCATTTATCCTAATCCATTAACCCAGACCCAAATCTCAATTTTATCTTCTCAATCCACCCTCCTCCCCTAATCATATGTGCATGTCATATCATATCATACCCTCCCGCTAGATGTTTATTAAACAAAAGTACGCATCGAAACAAACAGAACACCTCCAGAATGTTATGTGAATATGAAAAGTATACCTATGTAGCCCAATGCCCGTGGACCAACGCCAAAGGGTCTCCAAAGAGTTACGCTTGGTAATTAGACCCTATCAATAAAACACGCTCGTGATATCTCATCAAAATGACCACCTAAAATTCAGCCTAAATCAAGCTCAAACGCTCGTAAATTATCGTGTACGACTTCAAGCAACAATACTCCTAGCAACACTGCCACCCCATTTGAATCTCTTCAATCCGCCAGTCCCGCTTCTAACCACTTCTCTTCCGCAGCTACCATCACTCATAGAGCCATTCCATCCCCCGAGGACCGATGCTTCTTGCCTTCCCACTTCTCGACCAATGACGTATCCTGCACCAAATCCAACTACTGAGACGAGAACGACTACGCCTGCACTCATAACCCAAGTCAGTAGGGTAGGCGAAATAAACGCCTCCTCGCCTTGCACCAGTTCTCCCTTCTTCTTCTTGAGAGCTCGAGTGTTTTGTTTTGTTTGACTAGCTTTGCGTTTGATGGCTTCATCTTGCGAGTCTTGTGATGATCCACTCCTTGAACGACTTGATGATAAGGGTCGTGATATATTGGCTGTCGTAGGAGGTGCCGTACCAATGAGTTCTGATTCAGGAACTATTCGGAGTCCCATTGGTTCATTACTGGTGGCGTTTTGAGCGGGAGACTTGGGAAGACCTCTTGCCGCAGCTGCACAAGAGAGTAATGTTGTGAGACTAGCGCGTAGAGCGGCATCATGATCTATAGGGAGTCGTGTGTGATTGTTGAACGACGTATTCCGTGAAGTTGCGTGGTTACGCGATGGATAAGGTTGTGGTCGAGGTTGTGAATGAACTTGTCGGGGGAAATATGAGCCATGAGCAGGAGCTTGGGTTCGATGACTCTGGGATTGTGAAGAAGGAGGATGAGAGAAAGCATTCGGCTGGGGTGTGAATGGTAATGTTGTCCCTCTTCCTATTCCTAAAGCTGTACCATTCTCATCTTCATCATCTTCGAATTCTGCATCATATGTTGCGTGAGTCGTTAATCGTGCTGGAACGGCGTCTGGTGGAGAAATTTCATTGGAACTGGTTATGATATCTATATGATCTGGTTCCGATTCCGATTCTTCATATTCCTCTTGACTACTCGTGCTTCTTTGTCTGTTGCCATTTGTGATTATTGGGGGGCGTTGTTGATTATGAGATCGTCTGCGTCGCCGAGTGGTAGGATGTTGAGATACGCGGAGACCGGTCGTTACAATTTCGTTATCGATGGAGGAAATAGAGGACGAAGATGGTTGTGAGGATATTTCGACCCACGATTCTGCTGTTTTACCAGATTAGATACGAGATTAGATTAGATTTGTGGAGAGGATATGGGGAAATGGAGAAACTGAAATTAATTAAAGTCGAAATACCTTCACTGCGCAATCGATCTGATACAGCATTTGATCTCGCCATGTTGTTCCTATTTTGCTGATTCCTAACTGCGTCTGCGTGTCGTGAATGTTGATTAGAAGGTTGTAATGTTGGCATGGCGAGGAATGAGGTTGATAATGGTGATGTGATATGATATGATGGCTGAGCTGATCAACACCGGGCGGGGGTCAGGGTTCATAAGATAGGCACGAGAAAGTCAATACGGTCAGATGTTCGGTATATGTTTCAAGTCGATTTTGTTGAGAAATGAATATTTATTATTCAATATCTTTGAAAATCATCAAATATATCGTAATAGTTTTCTATCGACAGTAATAGGGGTTGTGGAGATGGAGACCGCTTCTTGGAGGGGTTGGAATCTGGAAACTAGAGCCGGGAAAAGGAGTGAATGCTTTGTTGCCTTTGTTCTTGACGTTTGGTATTGCAGGTGGAGAGATAAGTATCCAAGGTTGGCGAGGCACTTTATTAGATGGGTGCTATACATGTACCAGAGTGGGCTAGATTCTTTCCCGAGCACAAGCGGGAGCGTATGCGAAAGATTAGATGTATCCGAGAACTGCAAGAGAGTGGATTTGATGTACAATTGATAGCGGGTGTCTTATGAGGATATATTTTTAACATGTGGTACAAGAACGAGAGTGGAAAGTGTGATAAAATGGTCAACCTTATGTAATAAGAGCAGTGAACGGTGTATGTGGACAATATCGGTGGCTGTATATCCCCCTTTTAGGGTCAGATGTTACCTTGACTTCCTCCAACAATAAAGCAATACTTGTTATCATCGATTTTGATGAGACTGAATTATATAGATTGGTTGGTGCTGAGTGAGACATTGAATCATGAGCTTATCATCAGTAGAGAACATGGCACTTTAAGTATTCTTGGATCTCACGTGGTGTGGTTGAAGCCTGGTGAGTGGAAGTGAGTACAAACTAATCAAAGTTCTTGACGTTATGGGTGAGTAGCGAACAAACTTGACTTAATCCGCCCTCCCTCTCTCAATAAATCGACGACAAACAGATATACCGGTATCATCGACGTTGTCTATGAAGATATACTCGTATCTAAAAATGTCTAATGCCCATTGTCTTAAAGCAGCGTTTGCTCTGGAATGATTGCTACCCTGGCCTTGATAAAGAGGCGGGCAATTGCGATAAGCCCACCGAATCTTTTCTCCATCCCCTTTCTCTTCTATCTACGTAGGTACTTCACACCAAATCTTGATATACTGATTGATTCAGGATGCGGGCTTGAAACCCATTCAACGCAAATTCTAGTTGTGCGTTTTGATTTCCATCAAACCCACGACTTAAAGATACAATGTCTAATTCTCTTTATTTTCTATTTCGCCATTCATACTTCATATCAGGGGATCACCCGTCGGAGAACCACATAAACTATAATTAGGGTCTAACCTTACCGGAATGATCAGATGTATGGCCCGGTGTTCAGTCTTCGTCACATCGTGACAGATCAATCACCAAGGAGTGAGTTTGGATAGAGTCACCGTGATTATATGAGTGACAAGTATGAATCATCACATGTTTCTGCCATGTTTTTGGGAGTGACAGTTTAAAAGATTCATGTTAGATTCCTTCACAAGACATCATGTTGAAACAAACCGAATTTTAATTTTTTAATCCATTAACTGTAAAACGCAGTGTGCAAGTGCAAGCGCAAGTGCAATGGCGATATATACTACGAGGTTGGCAGGATGGTATGATAATGCTAGGAAGGCAACAGTGTTTTCATTGTAAAGTTTTGTCTACGGAATTTCAAAGGAGGTGAGAATAAGCTTAAATTGTGGGACTATCTTCCACGTTGTTTCTTTTATCTGCAGCGCCATAAGCGTTTGCGTCAACACAAACTTCCTGGTTCGAACCATTCCTTGCAAGTTGTTTGTATTGTCTGCCATATCTCCACCCACGATCAGACGATATTCCCACGCCAATGAATACCTTTTCACCGAGCTCTTCTTTCGCAATATGTCTTCGAGGCCAGGGTATGAAAACTATGAGGGAAGATTAGAAGATAGAATACCTCCAAAAACCAATTTCCGAAGACTTACCTGCGCCGGAATTGCTGGCTACAACTGAAAATAGTCAAGCGCCCTACTGAGCCTTTGCTTCTCAACAACTCAATACATTTTGAGGGTCATATAGCCCGAGACCATAAGATTGTCGTCTAAGCCAAAGAATAGGCGGCTTGTTATGTTATCGCTAGCTGGAACCTCTCATTCACTTCGGACTGCGTTGAGCTGTGGTGATTATTCAGGAGCTTTCATTTTGGATGGCTATAAGTAACGATATGTTCTCTTCCCTCAGACTCTCCTCGGTATTTTATGTCCCTTGTTAGGTTCTTGGTATTTCCCAGTTTCCCAGTTTTCCTGTAGCATTTACACAACCATATACTACGATTGTCGGTAAGGTAAAAGTTATTCTTCACATTAGTCGCTCGACGTCGTTCATATCATTGTATGCTAGGTAGATGCCTTTGCAATTGGTGTAATTCGTTTCCGTGCCTTGTGTTCAGTCCGCAAATGCACAACCGTGGTTTGCCACATGCCGTGTAACCTTTGTTGCAAGTTGCATCCCCGCTTCTGTGCTACCCAAAGTCAGTATAGTTCGGCATGTTGTTATCATTAAAACCCAGAGAATGCATTTGTGTGATGGATAAATGGAACAGGCGAAACAAAATTGCATAAATCTGCTCTGTGCAGCATCCTGTTGTGCACTCGACCCATTGAAAGTAGATTATCTATATAGGGCGGTTGTTTTAAGTGCATGGCATTTAGTCGATACGCACTTGTAATTGTGCTTCTCATATTTAAAGCCCAACATCAGATCAGCCCAGATGAGCCCGGTGTTATGAATAAATACGTTATCACTCCGCAGTCGTCTTGGGTTCATGGTGTTCGCAAAATGAGTGTTGTCTATAATGCATCTGTAGTGAGTCCTCTAGATTACTGTTTACTCGAGAGACTTTATCCAAGCATTTGCATGCTAGTTTCAATTGATTATAGAGCTATGAAATCAGCTTTGAATCTGTAGCAAAAGTTGCTCCAAAAAAATGAGTATGGGGCAGTGTATAGATTTACCTTGATGCAATACGGCTATTTAATCCAGGCAATCTGAGATCTATCAGTGGAATCTTCAGAAGGGTTTTTGCCGTCTAGAATATCACAGGCAAACTGTACTACTATTCTGGGCGTTTTGAGAGAGCTGAAGATGTCTTGCAGTCTTTACTAGCTGCACTGATATGTGCTCATTTCCCCATAAAGTAATTTTTTCTGCTATCATTAATAACATTATGTCTCATAGGGACTGGTACGAGTCATAGACACCATTCAATATGCGATATGACATCGGTAGGTGTGATTGACAGTGCTATGTGGCATGTAACATGAAGTAAAATAATTATGAAAATGGCTTAGTGCTTCACAACCGATTTCAAAGTGATTGCAATCAGAATTAGACTCCACCCATTTTAGTGAAATGGAACATGGTCGAAAAGTAACAAATCTAGAAAATCCTGTTGCAAGCAGGGATGCGCACCGGGGTTAGATCATCCGGGCTCCCTGGGTTTTCGGGTATTCGGATGGATATCCACCCTGTCACATATCATAGGGTGACACAAATATTCTATAAAATATCGCTGGGTAGTTACTTAAGTACGAGTATATCCTCAAGTACGATTATATAATACTCATAAGATCGAAGAGTCTTAATGAGAAAATAAAATTTCATGTAATCAGTTATATGTTATTAGATTATTTCACTGTGATAACACCTCAATCAATTTAAGAATTGGATGTAATCTTATTCTTAGATAAAAACTATAGGATAACTGTATAACATATACTTCAGATCTCTCAAGTGCCCACCATATTTTCCGCTTTTTACCCGGCTATAGAGTAGGGTAAATACCCAAAGACGCCGAGTAGTATACTGGTGTGCATCCCTAGTTGCAAGCTTGGAAAACATCACAACTCTGCATTGAGCTGATTGCTTCGAGTCGAATTAAGTACAATCATGTGTTTAAACTGCATCAGAACGAGATATCGCTACAGAAAGATCTCACGGTTAGTTTAACCTCAAAGGAGATGTCACTGCAGAAAATTCTCACGGCTAGTTCAACCTCAAAGCTGAGCATGAAATAGACGATCGACAGATTGACGAGTAGAAAACACATAAATACCTCACTTGCACCCATTCACTCTTGCTTCTCCAGAGCATTCCAAACTCATAAACAAATACATTTCAAAGTCAAAGATTACAAATCTTCCTTTCACTTCATACACCTTTCAAGATGGCAAGCGAATCTTCTGCAACCGGAATCGAGCCTCGAGAGTATCCACATGATTTCGATGCAATTACACCTCAATCCACAGCTTGGGTATGCCAGCAGCTTGTCTTCCCCTTATTTCTATGAGTTACAGCTCAAGATTAACATGAAAAACAGGTCAAGTGGGACGTTAAGGGTGGCGGAGACCGCACTCATGAACCAAACATCAACACCAACTACCATCTCGAAGGTAGTCCGTAAGTTAGGACCTTTCCAACAAACAAATTTCGTTGGCTAACAAGCTGGAAGCAATATTCAAGGTATCGAAATTAAAGCTACTGTCGGAGTCAAATTGATCTGTTGGTCGTAAGTGATCCTCAAGAGTTGTCGGGAATGAGAAATAACCGTTGTTCAAGTGGTGCCCCTGGAAATGGCGCTCCGAATATTACATTAGATGGACCTACCAATGGTAAACACAAGATTGATCCCAGAAGACTTGGGGGCTACCGCGTCGAAGTTAGTTGAAACCCTTTTCAACATTCCAGTAGACACTATTTGGTGCAGTTTTCGATAGGACTTGCTATTGCAGTGTCACTGAGTAAACCAAAACTTCTCGCTGCAAGCTGATCCTGGTTATCATATTGATCTTTTTCTTTTTGATCTCCTCGAATCATGTCTGTCATATCGTAGCTAGTTGTAAGACCACTGTCATTACTGAATTAAATTCACACTATTTTTGAAATCTTACTTCCATACACTCCTGATATTGTGCTCGATGGCTCTTAAACGAGAGTTCATAATAGGCCGGCGAAACAAGTAAACCTAGTGATATCTCGGCAGCTCCACGTGTGTGAAAGAAATACGGACACATTTCCGAGGTATTGTTGGGTTATTATATAAATACCATACCTTGAGAAAATGAGTTACTATACGGAATTTTGTAAGTTTTTTCCATTCCTGCCTGTGTTCTCTCCTCAATTGCAATCTGAACAACTTACTTCTGTTCAGTCGTCCTGTTTGATAAGCCAAAAGATCTATCCTGAAGGGGAAGGCGGATGAACGAACTATCAATTTCAGACATTCACAGCGAGAAGGACTTTGAAAAAAAAGACAGTTGTGTTTCTCTTCTAGAAATATGACCTGACAGCCGAAGAATATCTTTTCTCTGACCGCTTCCTCTTAAACAGCCAGCACATCGATATCCATCCCCCCCTCTATTTCCGCCTGTTATACTAAGAAATTACGACTTGCGAGAGGAGGGAATCCCTTACCATGAGAATAGACATTAAATTTCCAACATTACTCGCCCAAAAATCGGAGGAAAATTAGACGTCGTTAACAAAGTCACGTAAGAGAAGAGAACTTCATTCAACTTCTCACTCAGCCAAGCTGAATTGAAATTGATCAGACATCCATTATGCCACTTTATCCTTCTATTCTCATCAGAATCTTGAAGACCTCAGCTCTTTCAAAAGTCTGCAATATGGCACAATATTGCCGACGTATCTTTAGAAGTCGGAATCTGATTTACTACTGAAATCTATACAGTATAATCATCACATACATATTTACTAATCTCCATCTTCTGCATCTCTGATGCCAGGGATTCTCGTTCACTTCCATGGAGAGTAATGATACTGCTGGGAATCACTAAAAATGCGATTTCCTCTTTCGTTTTATGGAGTCCTGGATATGCCAGTCAGTAAGGGTTAGATACCTAGATACCTAGACACTCATCACTCTCGCTTTCCAATCGACTCGAAAATAATGATTTTGTTTCATCTCGATAAAAACACGCCTGCTACTTGACCTTTCTTACCAAAACACATTTGAGGGATTCGTCCTCGCAAAATACAAAGCTACAATGATATTTATCTCAAACGCCATTTACACACCCTTACCTTTTCGAACGCCCCTCACTCATCCTTTCATTTGAACTATCCACATGAAAATGGCTGATGTTCAATCATCTGGTGATATTAGAACTCGATACACGATCCCAACCCCTCTGAGGTTTCCTCATCTCCTTAAAGACTCGAATTGCAGACTTCTACCAAAGTCCGTACGGGACCTACATATACTAGACCCCAAACAATCTTTGATAATCGAGTATATGGAATGTACATAGTTGAAAGTTTAAAGGTCTGTTTTGGGTTTAGCTTATGTGACTTGGAAATAGCTTATCAAAACCTTTGAGTTTTAAACCACATGATTATAAGCTATTCACAACCTAATAAACTTAACTTTATAGTAGCTTCCTGTGAGATTCGCTATGTTCATCAAACGAGTGATGATTAGACTAAGGATGATCTCAAACTTTACCCCTCGCTGTCTGTATAAGAACTACAGTGTTCGAGTCTCAATCATGGAAGAGAAGGTAAATACAGTCCGGCTGTAGAGAAAAGGACACTGCAACCTCGAAGTAGATATTGATATAATAATATGAGAATCAAGATGTATTATTTCAAGCGATTTAGACGACTCTTATCCATTGCCCAACGAAGCGCGTACCATCATTCTCCACTGCTGACTAAATCACAATGATGGTGCTGCATTGAAATTTAACATAGATATAACCCACCGAATCGATAAGCCCCCATTTCAACATGGAAATCTTGATCTAGAAGCTCAATTCACTCGCCCGATTTTCTGTTTACCAAGGGCTAATGTCAAAATGCACACAATGTCACTATTTGGCGACGCATTATCAATTACTGCACGATTCTCCCATCTCTGCTGCGCTATGTAGCGGTTCTAAAAGCACGATAGCGAACTGCTACTCTACTCCATGTGATTAGTGCGCAACTCCAGAAGTTGAGAACAAATCTTTGGCTCTGTTTCCCGTTTTCTGAATCTGAATCTATTCCAGATCTTCCTTCCTTGATACCGAAAAGCCTCTTGAGCTACCTATTCACTTGTCAGAGAGTGGAATGGAGGATATTCATCCGAGCTATCCACTTCAGGGGTCTCGGGGGAGAACATTCATCGGAAGAACATTGAATGACTAGGAAAGATAGTTCAGGTAGACAGGAGCTAGAGATTTGTTGCAGGTGGGTAGTGAGAATGGAAGATGGGATAGGTTTGATTTCCAGAGGTAGATAGATACATAACGTCGGTATTTGTTTAGAATTATGAATGTGTTAATCAAGAATGGTTGTGTGTAGGGTTCATAAATAAATATATTGCAAATTTATTTAAGATAATATTGATTTTTCAGGCTAACATTTGTATCCCGATAAAATTCCAGACTTATTAATAATTAGGGGTTTCATCTGATTCGAACAACGAACCATCGAAGTTGTTCTTTGATCCGAATAAAAATGAGGACTCGAAGGTATATGAGTCTTGCTACATTGCAATAAGCATGCGCCATGGAAGCAATAAAGTCTAGGTGAATAGGAATGAGAAGATTGTAATGCGATGACTATTTTTGGTATAGTACACTGGTTTCACTGTGCTAGATATTATCAAGTTAGGAGTTTATTCGTTCGGAGAAATAGAGATACATCACTAGACATAAACACTAACACTAGCACTAACTATAGAATACCGAGTAAAGGTACTAGGCATTTACAATAATGTACATTGTCCCAATGAAACGACAAACATCTCTGAACTTTCTACCTGGGGAAATTTGTGATCTATCCCCTATCCTCCGCAGGCGAAAATTTGTGCCATTCTGTCCTACCCAAAGATTCGGGCATCGATTACCAAAACACAAATATCGGAGCTTTCGGCTGACCCTAAATCTGAGACATTCAAACTATCGGGGGTGACATTATTAGTTGAAAAAATACCATACCCGAATGATATTCTAGACTTTGCCGTTAAGTCAATGCTGAATCATTATACGATTATAAAATTAAACCCCTGGAATAAGTCATCCCAACTTATACCCATCGATCCAGGACAGTCCACCCATCCCGTCGTACCAAGAAGGAGCAAAAAAAAAAGAAACAGTTCGTCATCCGGGAGTCTCAGCCCCAATTCCCAACTTTCAAAAATTCGAGCGACGAGCTACGAATCACGAGATTGGAAATATATGCAAGTATTTATTTGCCTCACTACCCTATACTCCACTCTACTCCACTAATCAAAAGCTAGTCAATGAATGGTATGGGATAAGAAGCAAGACATCGAGACACTTGAGACATTGTACTACTCATGCCTTGGGCCCTTGAGCCCTCAAAATTCAATTCGGACAGATTGCATGCAGAATATCGAGGAAAAACAGCGAAAGAATAGTAAGCATGCCAAAAACAGAGTTTGAAACATATATGTTGTCAAACGGTGAGTTTTTCATGCATCACCGTCCCCTCGTCCTTTCCTCCACATTCCATCCACAAATTACCTAGACCTTCACCCTCAACGCATTGGCACTTCCTAAGTCTGACGCACGTGACTCAACGATCTTCATGGCTATCACCACGAGACCAATTTTCGTGGTACTGTCGTACCCCACATAAGATCTTACCGGCCGGGAAACAGTGAGCATGTTCCCCGGTTCGTTGGGTTTGTGATGTTATTAATTGATTTTGATCCAAGTGCGTGGGATGGATTTTGGGGCTTGGAACGCGTGGGTTTCCAGGGTTTGGAAAAGTGGAAGGGGGAGAGACAGTTCAAAGAGGAAAAAGCTAAATGTGAATGGGAAGATACTCGTACACTAATAAAACAGCAACCAAAAATGCGGAAAGCTAAAAGAGAGGAGTAGACGAAAATCAACACTAGCACTGGCATTAGCTAAAGAATATCGCGCAAAAGTAGTTAGAGCAAAACTTAGCCACGGAAGTATCGGTATTGCTATAAGGTGCGAACTGTGCATGGAGTGAAGAACCGTTTGGATGTGCGCGAACAATTGAATCAAAGCCGCGAACTCAAATTCCGATATTCTAGACTCAAGAACCTCGTTGCTCGTATGCGTATATGCGTATACCGGTATGCAAACTCCCACAAGACCCTTAGAAGATCATTCTCGAAAACTACTCAATGTAGATTGATCCCCAACAAAAATCCAGAAGCACTTGCATAACCTTCAACTGACTAGATCTCAACCACCCGAGCCACCCTCTGTGTTATACGTAGTGATGATGGTGATGATGATGGCTTAGGTAGCGCATGCATCTAAAGTGATCTGATTGACCAGCTGACTGTTATTTCTCACTAGCTCTGGTAAGTTTTGGCTTCTTTGAATTTAGTCTGGGGTCTTGAGTGTACAACTTCTTAGTTCCCGTTCAGAGCTCGAGTGGCTAGTTGCTAGGGAGTCGTATAGATTAGTTGCGGCTTGCTCTAGGGTGAAGGGTAATATGTAGTGCTCGGTTCCAAGATTTCTGGGCGGAAGGAGGTTATGTTGGTTGGATTGGCGTTGCGAGTGAAGGGTGGTAATTGGTAAGTGAGTGAGGGGAGGTAAAGTAAGCTTTGATTGAAAGTGTGTGGGATGATGATGTTTATCTTGAAGACGGTAGTGATGTGGTAACCTTTGGACAAGCATAAATAAATAAATTTTCAAATATATGACATGGACTCGAGATGGGTAAGTTGTGGGTAAAGATTGTTGCTGGGCGAGCTCTCGGTTGCTATTCTTTGGAATTTGGCGATTGTTAGACAGGGGTTCCGGGGTTGGGGGTTGTCAGAAGCTTGATCAGGAAATGCAACGAGATGCTACTGAACCCTCGGGATGGATTTGTTTGTAATTTACCGTAAACGTGAATGAAAGTAAGCAGGGTTTGGTAAGTACTTGAGTATAGTCGAATGAAATGTTTTGGTAGTGACAAGGTAGGACAGCAACTCGAATCCAACCTGTGCTTATATGCAGAGCAGAGAGAAAAAAGTGGAAAAGGGTAGAATCTCTAATGTTTCTAAATATCTCCAGCTAGTACAAAAATCTTGGGTCAGGTCACCTAATTCACAATCGAACTAATTTGGTTAACATTACCATACGTTTCTGTAAAGTGGTGCGAGTGGCATTCCTGATGCCCCTCGTCCAATCCACGGACCTGGCCGAAGTCGTAAAGGGATCGAAGAATCAATCATTTTATGACCAGCATGCAGATCTCGAAAAGGATATGGAAATCGCAGATGACGAAGAAAAAGTTTCAAAATGGGTCGAGAAATAACGTTGTGATACGGCAATGTAATTTGGATAATAAGTGGATGGATATATGCGAGGTTGCAACCAACTCGTCTTTTTTCCCTTTCAGGGATCTAATGAGCAAGATACCGGTATGCAAATGGATAGATGATTTCCTTGGGGGCGAATTGGCTTTTGAGGATTGAATGATTGAACTATGGTTATGTATGTGATACTCCGTGTGTGTGGGAGAGCGCCAAGTGAGAAGTTGTGGTCGAGGTTGATGGGGGTCATCGTTCGGTTGTGATGGAGGGAGGGGCGAGCTTAATTAGATATGTATTCTCGACGTGGTTATATGTTTAACGATGGGTTTGGCATATCGGGTATACAATTGCCAAGTGGTGAAAATTTTTTTTTTTTGTTCGTTGTGTAAGTTTGACAGTCGAACGGTGAAAAGAGGGGGAAAGAAAGCAAGAGTGGTGACGATGAGTTGTGGCTGGAAAGGACTTCAAGGGCTGACAGCGAGGTAGGTGAGTGAGTGAATTTGCGCGTGTGATGGAAGAAGTCAAACCTTATTGTCGCTTTGACGTAGCATCAAGACTCAAACACTTTGACTAGAGTGAGGGGAAACAGTCTAGAACAATTAGCTGGTAATGGTGAACAGTAGTATATCTTCAAGTTTTATGCACTGTTAACGGGGAGAGGGTATGGGTAGGTAGGTGATGGGGTTTTGTGAGGTTCTTCGAATTCCACTTCATGTCATCTTACATACACGCATTCTGCTCGTAGCTCGTGCAACAGGAATGCCAACGGATAGTAGGACCCTTTTTACTCAAGAATCATCCATAGGTGGTAAGAATACATGCTGTGTCCACTCCGGATTCCCCAAACTCAATATTGTAAGATCTTAGCTATTCTTATAGATATCCACATCGACATCTAGGGTGAAATCACAAGCCCAGCTATTTCATTTCCTTATATCTACCAACCATATCTATGAATATACGAATGTACGAAGACTAACCTCAATGCCAGATACTAATAAATACTAATTATCAAATACCAAATACCAAATACCAAATGCCAGAACCGATATACCTTCTCGCTCACCCCATAGTACAGAGTTGCATTGCCCTTTTGTCCTGGTCTCGGTAGCTAGAATTCACCAGCTCAACTCCATCCAATTCAATTCAATCCCGTTCAATGTTCAATGTTCTTTGTCTAAACTTAGGTATTAATTGGATTTGTTGTCCTTCGTGATATATTTTCTTCAATCCAATTGGTTACTTCCCCTCACCTGAGATCTTATGGGTACCGGTATCCATATCATATCTCATCATATCGTAAAACGGAGTAGGTAATCAAGCAAATCAGATCAGATCTACGAGCATTTTTGACACAAGGGTTCAGGACAAGTCAATATTCTATAGGACCTAGTAGTGAAGGGGAGATAATACCTAGGTCCCTACAACGTAGATCGTCTCAAAACCTTGCTCTCAAAAGAAATCAGGGCAAGAAGAAAAGAAGAAGGAAAGAAAAGGAAAAAACATTCGATTCTCATACTCACTCATTTACTCACTCCCGAATTATACAATCAAATCAATTGGGTGGTATCACGATAACCCAACTCTCACACATTCCTGTGGTGTTTGTTTTTTCCTCACTTGGACAAAGTCGATTCAAAGCGTTGCAACCAACACCACCTGGGCAGTCTGTACCATAATAAGCAAATAAGCAAATACCTAGTAAGCAAGCGACCTTCCAATGCTCTTCACTTACCTATGAAAGAGAAAGAGAAAAAGTTAAAAAAACGGCATCTCAACCTCAGGTTTCCCGCTTCAAATCACACTCACTCCATACATCCATATACATATCACTCTCTCACACCAAACTCAAACGGATTAGTTCTGCCGTAGTAGGATACCTAGCATCAACCCCGACCACGCCAGATAAATTTATCCCCCCCAACTACAACCTCTAAACCGTTTTTCAAAAAATACTTCCATCAAATCCTTTTCTCCTCCCAAAATTTATAGAAAGAGACATCAATATCAACTGTTATGATGTCTTCTTTCAATATTGATTGCTAGCTAGGTTCATTCCTCGCGGTCGAGTCGACTGAACGCTTTTTCCCCTCCACGATAACACCCGATCTCAACCAACGAAGACGCGTACAACATCAATGAAGTTGATTGAAAGTCCAAGGGCACCATTCAATAGTCAATGTTGACGCAAAGGATTGATTCTTAGGAATCCTTAATTTATAAACTACTCAAGATGGAGGGCGATCAGAATCAGGCAATGTTAGCACCACCTGCCGTGTCGCATCTGCGTGCAGAGGCCGGTATGATGGAACGATCACTCAGTGCGGATATTCGAGAAGAGAGAGAAGATCTCAGACAAGCAGCAGAAGAAAACTCTCAATGTCATCATGGATCTAAGTATGGATGGCACAATAAATTGGGTCAGCCCCTCATGGTCAGATGTTATTGGTACAACTTTGGATTCTGTTCAAGGGAAACCAATCGCCGACATCTTGATTGGAGACAACAACCGGAGTGTATTCACGGATACTCTGGAGGAAATGAAGAAAGATGATTCTCGCAGTTACATTGTAAGATTCGCCATTGAGCTGGGTCCGGCTTCAAGGTTATTACCACTAGAAAATCTAGAGCATGTCAAAGAAGGCGAAGGCGAAGGTGCGGCGATTTCGCAACCGGGACCTGCTACAATTGATCTGGAGGGACAAGGTATCATGGTACACGATCGAGGATCCGAAGCAGGCAGTCATGTAGGTTCTTGTCATAATCTTTGATCGGAAATGGACAGCTAATATTATGCAGACAATGTGGATGATCAGACCTTGGATAGCGCCACGAGAAATTCAAATAGACCTCGCCCCAGTTATCGTCGAATCTTTAGGTACTGGAGCACAAGTTCTTGCGAAATATCTCACTACCGTTGCAGAACATGGTCTGGATGACCCAGAAAATCATGCCCCGCCATTACCACTTCTTTGCCGAATCTGCGAACGTCAAATCCCTCCTTGGTGGTTCGAAAAACACACCGAGTTGTGCCTCCAAGAACACAAAGCTGAGATGGAAGTACAAATGTGTCAGGATAATTTAACGGAACATCGTCATGCTATCGTTAGAGTTTTGGATGCGTTAGAAGCTCGTCAAGCTCGGCCGAGTGCGGGAGAACAAACTGTGATGCCGACTCCACCTCAGGCTGAATACAAAGGATTACCGATTGGTGCCAACTCAACTACTTCTTCTGGTACAGCTTCTCCAGGGACACCCACATCGGGTAGATCTCGATCAAGGTCTACATCAGGATTTGGTCATGCAAGAGGACGATCCTTCGCTCAAAGGCGACCTCATGCTCGAATCGTCGAATTGTTATTGGACCTTTGTGATACAGCCATGGAAATCAACACACCCGCGATCAAAGAACCATCCCCTCAAGCTCCTGGAGAGTTTCGTACACAATCTCCTCAATCGGAATCCCGCATATCTCAAGTTATCCAATGGCAATCACCAAGTTTGAACGCTGTAGATCAAGAAGGCTTATCGATGCTTTGTGTGGATAGTGAAGCCGTTGCGCGTGCAAAGGTTGAAGCTGTCATTCGTCATCGAAGAATTATCGAATACTCAGAACGCATCCGTATGGAATTTTCGGCAATTGTACAAGATTGTATAGATGAGGCTATCAACAAAGCTGCCCGACTTGCAGCTGGTCAACTCAGTGATTCGACAGAGGAACCCGAAGAAACAACACCGGCTAATGAAGAGGGATTTTTTGCAGGTTCTTTTGACGGACCACATGGACCCTCATCACTGGCAGCAGCACTTCGAGCTGCTGAGCTTGGGACGAGCATGGTACATGAAGGTCGGCAATTATCATCTGCTGCCATTTCCTCTACCAGATCTAGTAGTCCTAAAGAATGTCCAACCCCTCGTTCACACCAAGGCGCTTTGAGTAGCATACTAGGACAATCCCGGGAAGCAAGAAGGGAATCGATCTTTTTCGAAAGTGATACGGGTGCGGAGAGTGATGGTAGCGTCAGATCATCATCGGTCATGGGGCGTCCGCCAAGAACGGAATCGCCAGTTTCAGAATTTGGAGATCTGCGTCGACATGCAAGTTCCCGACAACAAAACAGGCGAAGCATGGTTCTCGGTACTGGCACACTTTCACCCCGAAGACAAGAGTCTCCCGTTCGGATGCCACCTCCATCATCCCCATTGAGAATTTCCAAACCCCGCATCTTGCCGATCGCCCACGAGGGTATTGTTTCTCCAACTGCATCGCCGATGCTTCCCGGAAGCGAATTCAGCTCGCCCGCATTAGTTCCGTCACACCATCGACGTCAGTCTTCGGCTGCTGGATCAGACCCACGCCCACCACCATCGCCCCGATTAAATTCTGTTAGCGCTCCACAAGCACGTGCCGTACCACCATCGATCAAAGATTTCGAGATCATCAAACCTATTAGCAAGGGAGCCTTTGGTAGTGTTTATCTATCGAAGAAGAAGTCAACTGGTGATTACTACGCTATCAAGGTACTTAAAAAGGCCGACATGGTTGCCAAGAACCAAGTCACAAATGTTAAGGCTGAACGTGCTATCATGATGTGGCAAGGTGAGAGCGATTTTGTCGCGAAGCTCTATTGGACATTTTCAAGCAAAGACTATCTATATCTAGTGATGGAATATCTTAATGGTGGCGATTGTGCATCTCTCATCAAAGTTCTCGGAGGTCTTTCGGAAGATTGGGCGAAGAAATACCTTGGTGAGGTAATCCTTGGCGTTGAACATCTTCACAGTCGTGGCATTGTACATCGTGATTTGAAACCTGACAATCTTCTCATTGATCAAAAGGGTCATCTCAAATTGACCGATTTCGGTCTGTCGAGAATGGGCTTGATTGGACGTCAAAAGCGTGTATTGAGCAGCGTAGCGAATGAGTCTGCTCCAGATCTGCTGAAACAAGGTCCTTTTGCCCGAGCTACCTCCATGAGTTCCTCTCGTGCCTCATCATTCGATTATCAGGGCCATCATTCACCCGGTTCAACACCTCAAATGACCCCAGATGTTGGTGGTAGCTTAGGGACACCCTCGTACTTCAATTTGAGTCGTGAAAATACCATCAACAAGGATGCCCGACGAAAGTCTGGCCATAGGCGTGACAGCGGCGGCAGTGATGCATTAACTTCTATGTTCAACCAATTTTCTTTGAACGAGTCCCAAAACCAACAAGCGCTCAATCAAAGAAGAACACCTATTGAAGAATTGAGCGAGAACGAGGCTGCTGGATCACCAGACTTGTGCCTTCAACCAATTACGAGCCACAGTTCTGATGCTAGGCACAGTACACCACCACAAACTAGTACAGGTATGATGCCACCTCCAATGGCTCTTTTCGATCCTGATGATAGTAATCGTCGGTTTGTTGGTACACCTGATTATCTTGCTCCCGAAACTGTAAATGGCCTTGGTCAAGATGAAGTAAGTGATTGGTGGTCTGTAGGATGTATTATGTTTGAATTCATTTATGGCTATCCACCTTTCCATGCCGGCACACCAGATGAAGTTTTCGAAAACATCTTGGCTCGCCGAATTTCATGGCCGGATGAAGGTGACTACGATGTCTCAGATGAGGCTAAGGATCTCATGAATAAGCTTTTATGCTCAGACCCGCAGAAACGACTTGGGGCCAACAAAGAAGAGAAGTTTCCTACTGGAGGCGATGAAATCCGAAGCCACCCTTGGTTTGAAGGCACTCAGTGGAACAAATTACTCGAAGACGATGCACAATTTGTTCCCGCTCCGGAGAATCCCGAGGATACCGAGTATTTTGATGCGAGAGGAGCCACTCTGCAATCTTTTGCGGAAGAGATGGAAGATCAAGCATCTACTCAGCATCCCACACCTGGTGCCGAATATCCCGAACGCCCTCATGATGCTTTATCTCGAGTTCGGAGTCAAGTCAATAACGTCAAACGAGGTTTGATGCCATTACACATCCCACCCCACGTCCGAGATATGAAGAGCAGGCGACTGAGCGAACCTGTTGTAGCAGATGACTTTGGCAATTTTACTTTCAAAAACTTACCAGTTCTAGAAAAGGCAAACAAAGATGTTATTCAAAAACTACGACAGGAAGCCATGTCTGCCACAAGCAAGCCAGTTGTCAGTCCTGGCGGTGCTAACAACGTAGTCACATCCCCAGCTGCATTAGATGGAAGCCCTGTATTGCCAATGCCAATGCCAATTCAAAGAACCTTGTCAAATGCTAAAGCTACTGCTCGACCTTCGTCTCCTTCTGGATTTAGTCAAGCAGATGCTTCTCCAAGTAGGGCTTCACAACCTTCATCGCCGTTACTTGTCTCATTTATTGCAGGGCAGAATAACGAAGCTAGACGTAAAACTTCGAGCAATTCCTCGAGCTTATCACAGCAATCGAGCAACAACCTTGCACCACCTGCTAGTTTTATGGATGGGCCTAGAACATCGCCTGGGCTTCATAAGACCACTAGTTCTGCCGCTTCATCGCCTATTAAGATACGTGGGTCTGCACCTCCACCACTTTCATTATCATCGCCAGCAAAACCACCTGCCACCCCCCGACAAGGTAGTGGTACCTCATCATCATCTAGAGCTCGCTCGCAAACAGTTGGATCACAAGAAGGAAGCCCTTTACCAGGCGAGTTTTTATCCCATCGCAAGCGACGAAGTCAAGTATTCGATATGTCACCTTCTTCTTCAGACAATGAAGGAGAAAAGGCTAATGCATTACTTCGCGTTCAACGTCGCCGTCAAAGCTCAAGGCGGATGTCCCAGATTACCTTATCTGATGGTCCTGCTTTTAGACCTTTGGATGTGCTTATCTGCGAAGATCACCCAGTATCACGAATGGTAATGGAGAAATTGTTGGAGAAATTACGTTGTCGCACAGTTACGGTGTCAAATGGTGCTGATGCATTGAGATATGCCGTCAGTGATATTAAATTCGATATTATCATGATGGAATTCAAATTACCTCAACTCAATGGTGCAGATGTGGCTCGAATGATTCGCGAAACAAAGAATGCCAATTCTCAAACTCCCATAGTTGCCATCACTGGATACCTGAAAGAACTTCAAGCACCTCATCAATTCGATGCTTTAATTGAAAAGCCACCGACAGCGTCGAAGCTCACCGAAGTCCTTTGTAGATTATGTCAATGGAAAGAGCCTATATCAAGTTTGAACTTCTCTCCGGCATATCCTCCGCCGTCTGGTCTACGCCAGGAGAGTTTACGTCTTGAAGACAGCCCTACTTCTGCTTCGTCTGGTTTTGCACATATGCCAGCTGGTAGTTTTAGAGGTTCAAGTCGCGAAGATTCTATCAGCTCGAGTCTTTTTGAGGATACCGAGGCTTTTCCAACTGATGATCTTCCTGTTGTCATTAATAGGAGGCCTACAGGCGATTGGGATGAGACTGGACTTGGTATCAGTAACGAAGTTGACATGATTGAAGATAATGAATTACCTAAACTTCCGCCACCCAACCTTCTTCCAAGCAGCCCTTCTCCAGTGCGATTAGAACACCGTCGAAATCTTTCTCGCCAACGATCATCTGAAAAAATGAAGGCGAAACGGGAAATTTTGGAGAAGAACCGCCATGAATGTGCAGAATCTGGTGATGATGAGGATGAAGTTTTGGGTGATGTTGCTGTAAGAGAAAAGACCAGTCCAAAGGCTACCACTTCTCCAAAAACACATCGTGGCTCTAAGCTTGGTACAGAAATGATGCGTACGAACAGTCGTGGTAGTGTTGTGTCTGGGACTGAAATGTTGAGTTCTGACTCAATTGAGCCTCCACCTACCGTCACTGAAGAAGCGATTACTTCATCACCAACGTCAGAAATTCCCCCAGCATCCGAGATTTCCGAGGCCACTTCAACACCTCCAGGTAAATCTCAGGGCACCGGCGATAAAGAGGTTGATTTATTTAAAACGCCAAAACAATCACAGTCGCAATTCTCATTTATAGATGAAGAACATACTCCTCGGCCTACTTCAAAGTCATCACAAACAGTTGTCGATGGTAATTTCCTTCCTACGCCTCGACCTACTTCAAAGTCTTCGAAAATGGGTGAAAACGACGATTATCTTCATGTGGGTAAAAGTTTAAAGAGAGATCGGTAAACCTTATGTGGTAACTTCTACTGCAAACACAACTCAGCTTAAACAAATATTTTCTTTTCAATATCATATTATTTGCCTTCACCAGGCACATTACACCTCTAACAGACTTTTTTCTTTGTTCACTTTGTTAATTTTATTCGAAGCGTACGAGCTTCTCCTTTTTGCCTCTTTGGACTCGACATGCCGTAGTCTACATTAACTGAACCTCATGACTCAAGCGTGGCGTTTGGGAATGGGTTGGGTGGGAGATTATGCATATCATAGGGCGTTTTTTTGTATTTTTGGCACTCTTTGATCAAACATGAATGGGCTCGACTTTCACAGAGCAGATCGGATTGTGGGTTGATTGATGTTTCTTTTGTTAAGGATGTGGGGGATGGATGGTTGGGGAATTGGGGGAATAGGGAGAAATTCAAATGTTCACGCGGTTAAGTGGTCAATATCTTTTCATTTGACGAGAAGAATGAGATAAATTGCTGCCACTGTTACATCTGCCTGGGACGTCAATAGCTGCTGACAAGGAAGATTTTGTAGATTTGTTGGGTTTTGGAAGAGGGTCAGTGTGAGGAGACGGGAGGGGAGTGTATCGATGACTGAATACATCGATTGGCGATGTAGACTGGGAATTTTACTTTAACATAGCCACACATAAGACACGAGGAATACATATGAGCATTGGCATTAACAACCACTAATGAGCTTTGTTAAGCCTGGATATCATTATTTGCTTTGAGGAACACGAAATTTAATGGTTGGTAACAGCGTAGAGGATGATTCAATATTGTCGTTTCTACCAAAGAGGTAATACAGATAGTTTTCTTAGGTGATAAGCATTAAATAGCATTGGTGGCAGAAATTGTATGAGATACAGGGTACGAGAAGATTGCATGATTTAGTGGAGCTTGTTTACTAACACAATCATCTTTCTCTAAACCCCGCTACCATAGTTTATGACACACCCTATGTCATTTATGTATTAGACACCATCCTAGAGTTTTCATCAATACAAAACCCGTTTCGAAGTTATGTTCCCCCTGTACTCATAGATGGTTCAAAGCAGCTCACCTCCTATGAAAACCTCTAAACTAGCCCACATACCAATCCTCCATCTAAGCACCACCCATAGCTGCGCTCATGAAAAGCTTCTCCCTCTTCATCAACAAGCTCAACACTACAGTCAACGCTCCCGCCGTAATCACCATAGCATAAGTCTTACTCATACTCTCCACAATCGCCTGAATGACCTCCTTTTGCTGCATCTCTGTCAAATTCTTCACAAACTCACTACCCGCCCCCGCAATCGCCTGCTGAATTTCCGCAGCCGGCAAATCAGGCAGAATCGCTTGGATTTTCTCCTGACTTCCATTTAGGAAGACGGAATTGGCAATCGCGAGAGCGATAGTCACACCGCCCACTTGTGCACAGGTGATGAAGCCGACGGCGGACGAAACTAGTTCTTCGGCAACAACGGCTTGGGCAACGGAGAAGGAGGCTTGAGCGAATAAACCGACGCCGAAACCGATAAGGATGGTGAAGCCGTAGATTTTGGCAATAGAGGTATCGGGGGTGACGTCGGCGAACATGAGGGCTCCGCCGGTGAGGACGAAGACTCCACCTGCAGTGTACCATGGCATGTAGTAACCGTATGCGGAAAGAATGGCACCGTTGGATATGACGGCAAAGATCATCAGGATGATGAATGGCAGAAGACGTACGCCTGCTTCGAGAGCCGAGTCGTTACGGGTGAATTGGAAGAAGATTGGAATCATATAAATAGGGATGAAGATGGCGGTTCCTCCAGCAGATGTCATGGCGAAAAGAATAAGCATTGTTCTGCTCTTCAAGAATTCAATAGGGAAGATTCTGCGGCTGGTCGTGGTGAAGATAGTAAAGACTTGTTGGATGCCGAAGATGATAAACAAAATCCCTGAGCAGACGAATAAACCGATGATCTTCCCAGAGTTCCAGGGGTAAGTTACACCGCCAAATGAGACAGCCATCACACCAGAGACAAAGGCTCCAATAATAAGTATGCCACCGAGGTAATCAACCTCTTTTGCGCGATGGAGGAGTGGAACACCCGGGCGGGGATCATAATTTGGCAGGAGGAATAGGTAGACTGGAGCGCAAGCTGCGCCAATGCAAAGATTGATGTAAAAAGCCCAACGCCATCCTGCAGAGGAATCTGTGAATGCACCTTTGATATTGTTAGTACACTTTCCTCGTATCAGTCAATGAAAGGATGAGCATGAACCTACCTCCAATAATCGGACCAATTACAGTGCCTAAACCCCAAGTCATTCCAGTACCTCCAATATAAAGCGGTCTCTCATGGATAGTTGTAGAAGCAGCAAGTAGTGTCATAACACCCACATACGCACCACTACCGCCGAATCCACAAAGTGCCCGTCCAACAATTAGAGCAGGCATATTGGGAGCACCACCGCACAACGCAGAGCCAGCCTCGAAGATAATAATCGAAATGATATATGTCCATTTCGCATTGAACTGACCAAAGATCTTTCCCCATACTAGATTCGTACTAGCTGCGCCAATAAGGAAGCCCACACTAAGCCACGAAAGTTTACTAACATCATTGAAGGTAACGACGATGTCAGCTTGGACAACTGCCACAATGGTGTTATCGAGAGCGAAGAGAAAAGAGGATGAGAGTATTGCGGCAACCACCAGGGCCCACCTCCAACCTGTAATCTCTCGTACTGGAGGAGCATCCTCGGTTTGTTTAACTTGTGCTTTCTCTTGATCCATCTCCGAGATGGATGCCATCTCAGAGGAGATGCCAGTTTGGTTGGGTCGAACGTTTAGAGACTTTGCTGAAGCAGCAGAAGACTCTGCAAGTTTCTCTGATGTAAGATCCGACATTGTTTGAATCTATCTGAGCGTGTTAGTCCATTACATCTTGAAATTTCTAGCAATGAAACATAACTCACCTCTTAGTTTAATAGTTAAAGAGACTTTTTGAAACTATGTTGAGAACCACCTACCATACATCTCAAACCTTCAACATGGAGATGGTCACACAATATATAAAATTTCAAGGAGAGCCGAGAGGTATGCTTAATCTTGGGAGACAAGGGTCGGACAATGAAGAAAGAAATACTTGACTGTGCTTCATAAGCCGTGAGATTCATGAGAAAAGCCTTGCCGTTTTAGTCGGCATGACTCTTAACTTCAATTGAGAGTTCTAAGAAGCGTCTACTCAGCGTCAATATCAATGTTCTTTTCTCCATAATAGTTCTGAACTTGAGCTAGTTGCCATCCAAACATGGGATTAATAGTCGTAGAGGATCAAGGGTTAATGCATAGTGCTTACACTGGAAGCGACAGACCCGCAAGGCCATGGCTATTGACCTACGATGAGCTAGGGAACACAATCAATATCAAGTTATCAATTGACCCAACTGATCGGACTCCATAGACTAGAAATAGTCCGCGCGGAAGAAATGTTAAGCCGGAGGTGATACCGGATTTAAGAACAAACACCAGAAGTGGAGGAATTAAAAGATATCTGATCGGATTTTGGGCTATATCCGAAATGCGGAGGAATTCGGCGGAAGGATTGAACAAAAAGAAAGTAATCATTAAGCAAAGCTAGAATAAAAAAGATGCTTTCTCAGCAGGCAGCGGCTACGTGTCTAATTTTGTCTAAAGAAATATCACTTTTGCATTTACGATACAACTTCCATCACTAGAGGCAATTTCGCTGGAGCCGAGTAGGGCTGACATTCATATCAGGACCAGATCCACAAAAGACAACTCCATGAAAGTCTCCTTAGCACGTGTGTGAGCGATATCGTCCTTTATTCATACTCCCAATAGCTGTGATACACATTCTCATCGGTGGCACTATTCTTGATCGAACATCCGTACAACGTCTAGTACATTGCCTCGATTCTTCTGCCGGCACCTTGATTCATCGTCATTTGCTAATAGTTTCAAACAATGAGGCGCCAGACTTTAGCATGATCGAATTTTCCAATAAATGTACCAGCAACTTTGTACGTAGTTGATACGTGTGTTGACTCCACGCATTGTTGCTGACTGTGTAGGTAAATTTCTGCGGCTCGTTGTGAAAGTATGTGGGGGATGGGTGGGATCATCTCATTAACAGCGAAAGGGGGCTGAAATGGGGGGAGATTGTGTGTTATCATGGTTAATAACCAGAGAAACGAACCCAATAGCTTTCAAGATTGCATTACAGCATTTCAAACATGGAGAAAATAACGTGAAATGGGCATCAGACTCTCCACTAGAAGGGCTAGATTGCTCAAGATTCTTTAGATATGCCCCTTCGTGCGGAATTTCGCAGCTAAGTAGATTATCGCTACCATGCAATTGGACCTTGATACGCCAAGTTTGTAGAGATTCATTGGCCATTGACGCTGGGAAGGAAAATGTACGTGTTATCATCTTAAAAATCACGTCAGCACTATCAAAAATGACGGATCCTTTTGTTAAATTCAAATCCAGTCTGTCATTACCTGACTTGAACCTCTTCGCTACGAAATTAACCTGCCATTGATATGCCGATTTAATAAATTTCGAACGTTCCCGGAATTTGTAATTCATTCGATGCCAAAATCCAGCCCAGATGTGAATCAACGCGTCCATTATTTCCTTATCGCCATCCTTAAACAGCCAACTGTGCTGGACTCTCATTATTTTTTTTGAGATCTTTTGCTTGTAAGAGACTGTAAGCCATTCTTTGTAGTAAGGCGAATGTTTGAACGTCGAGGGTCTGAAGGCGTTGAGTATTTTCAACCACATCTGCCTTGTACTACCTACACATTGCCCCGGATCCCCTCACACACACATCAAGTCCTGCACTTGTGTAGAAACCCTCGACTTTCAATTGTATATTTTGTACTCGTAATAGCAGTTCTGGTATAATTTCAAGCTTTGTGAGAAATTCAAGTGAGAAGGACATTCTGCAGATCGAAAAATGGGTGGCTTTTCCAAATGAGCCGCTTCGAAGACTCAGAACTCAAGTCCGGTATGGCGATTGATATCATGTCGGCGTATTTCTCTACCGCCAGGCCAAATGAGAATGTGCTAATATTGAGCGTTGAGGCCGTCGTGTTAATAGCAGGAGGATGTGGGTGATACCGCTTGATCGAATATTCGTTCTCCATTTTGGACTGCTGTAAAAGCGTAGCAAAGCTCTTCTGAGGCCGAACTAATACTAGCCATGAACGATTGAGGTCCTAGATCGCATGCCTTTGTCTTTTCGCGATTAGATTTTTGGGCTGTCGCCCCTTGAGCTCACGCTCATAGAGCTCTTCGTGATTAGCTTCAATTTATACTATGAGCATTCACCCAGGGTATGGTCGTAGTAAATGATCATTGTCTTGCAATGGCAGACAGAAAAGCTGGGCATCATATTGTTGATTCATAGCTTGTTTGTGAAAGCAATTGTTTGTTGATGGAAAGGTACCTGCCCAGTAATACCTGAACGAGCTGAGGTAAAGTCTCCAAGGTGGATAACATAATCACGTGGCTTCTTATCGATTTAACATCCCAGGTGCCGGTAGTTCTAGACAGATGATGAGGTAATGAAGTTCGAAGTTCAAAGTTCAAAGCTTATCATCTGCCGACGATATCCAAATGTAACCTTCCCTTTTGACCTTGTTGTGATGAAGATTATTTCCTCTTTAGTATAATTCTCGAATCTTTTCTCCAATTGTGTTCAATGTTCCCAAAGCCCGATGTTTTCCCCTCATTTCATATCTCTTGCCCCTCCCCATTGATGAAGAAGAACTGATAAGAAATGATAAGATATGATCCAAGAAGCATATACTATCAACGTATTATCAAACTGTATCGAATATCTTCAAACATGAGGGGCTTGAGAGGGGAAAGAGTGATGATAACACTTCCATTCATAGTCAATTTTGTGGACTAGTGATGATCTTCAGATAGCATAGACCTCATACGTGCATGACCTACTTTGCTGTCGTCCAGTATTTGTACTACAGCTCCATCACGGTGATGTCTGTAATCCCTTCATTTCTTCGTTATTCGTTCAATCAAATTATCACCATACATTACACTTTTTTTTTAGCCGACTGCATCTTTCACTCTTCGACACCATCGCCAATCAAACATTTCTTTCGTTTGTTTATCACTAGTAATATTTGATCTTTTCTTTACTTGGGACAGTCGAAGTGTTAGTGACTACCCATTAAAGTTATCATCTACACTATGGTGGACTTAATCGATGAAAAACATCAATCTACCGACTCTGATGATATCAAAAAGAAGTCACAAGACTTGGAGCGAAATGTTACCTTGGGTGAAGGGGAATTGCAAGATCCCATGTTCAAGCATGCTGATCCCAATGACGGCGATGAAGCGCTTAAAGCTTTTGCTGGACATGACGGTGAAGTTATTGTCATGACGCCAGAGATGGAAAAGGCACTGTTGAGAAAAATTGATTGGAATTTGATGCCGGTATGTCTCTTATCGAATAATTCCCATCGGAGTACTCATCATACATTCGCAGATGCTCTGTGTTGTGTATGGGCTCAACTATCTCGACAAAACCACACTTTCCTATGCGAGCATTATGGGGATGAAAACCTCGCTGGATCTTAAGGGCGACAATTATCAATGGCTGGGGTAAGAGCGTTCTTAGTTCGGGTTTAATCGCTTTGAGAAATTTGTTGATTGATCCGTTGTACAGATCAATGTTCTACATCGGCTACTTGGTCTGGGAGTATCCCACCAATCTTCTATTGCAGAGATTGCCACTCGCTAAATGGTCATCATTCAACATTATAGCTTGGGGTGGGACCTTGTGTTGCATGGCCGCGACAAGCAATTTTGCGGGTGCCGTCGCTGTGCGCTTCTTTCTGGGAGTCTTCGAGGCTGCCGTGACTCCTGGTTTTACCCTTTTTACATCCCAGTGGTATACGCAAAGAGAGCAAGGCCTACGAACTGGAATATGGTTCAGTTTCAATGGTTTCGCTCAAATATTTGGTGGTATCGTCGCTTACGGCATCTCAGTTGGTGTTAAAAAACACGGATCAACCATTGCTTCATGGAAGATTGTGTTCTTGGCCATTGGTCTGTTGACAGTAACTATCGGTTGCATATTTCTATACTTCATGCCGGACAATCAATTGAATGCCAAATTCCTTACTCCGCAAGAGAGACTTATGGCTGTTGAGCGTATTAGAAAGAACCAACAAGGTGTGGGCAACAAACACTTTAAAATGTATCAACTGAAGGAAGCTCTTGCCGATCCGGTAACTTGGGCGTTCGTATTTTATGGATTAGTAGCAGATATTCCTAATGGTAAGAAGGACCTCAACGTTGAATGCCGTTCGGTTACGGTCAATCGAAACTGACAAAATGCAGGTGGAATTTCCAACTTTTTTTCCCAGCTCATCGTTTCATTTGGCTACACTCCCGACGAATCACTTCTTTATGGAACTCCGGGTGGTGCTGTCGAAGTTATAGCCCTCATTGCATGTGGTTATCTTGGAGATAAATATGGACACAGACTTCTGATCTCCATATCTGGTCTCTTGATAGCGATGCTAGGCATGATGCTTATAGTTGCCCTCCCTTTATCCAACGACAGTGGTCGATTGGCGGGCTACTACCTAACACAAGCTTCACCAACGCCGTTCACTGCACTTCTCTCCATGATATCGAGTAACGTCGCAGGTTACACCAAGAAAACAACAGTCGCAGCTCTGTATTTAGTTGCTTATTGCATAGGGAACATAATCGGCCCCCAGGTATTCAGACCAGCAGACGCGCCACGGTATAAACCAGCGGAAATAACCATCATTGTATGTTATGGAGTGTGTGCCCTGGATGTGGCTTTCATTTCTTGGTACTACAACAGGATGAACAAGAAGAACGAAGCGATCAGAGCCGCGCCAGGTTACAAAAAGCTAGATAAACAAGAGTTTCTTGATTTGACGGACAAGGAAAATCACGAGTTTGTCTATGCCCTATAATTCTATTAAGCTCATGATGCCCTTGAATTCATATTCAGTGCATAGACTTTCAGCTCCAGTCTCATTTCATTCTTCTATTGCTTGATATCTTTGGAGACGTATCGGGGAAGAAAGATAGAGCGTATAATTAATCAGAAAGAGTAAAGACAGAAGGCCAATTTCAATAGGCTGAAGGAAAGCTACGACTTAGTGCAACCTACCATATCAATTGGCATTGGTCACTGCTTATGTTGGGAAAATTTATAGGAGTTAGACAACACACAAACTATGCCAGTGTACCATACCCGTGCGTGCATCTGCCAAGAATCACCTCCTCGTCCGATTCTAAGCTTTTATGCCAGCAAAATTGTACCTCGGGGCATCACCATAATAACGAGAACAGCCGTTAAGATACAATGGAATGTTACCATTCATTGCATAGAATCTCGAATGGGGCACAATAATTTTCGCTCAAAGTGGGAAAAGGTTGTTAGCATTAGATACTCATGTTGACGAATTAGCATCAAGATAATGTTGCAGCCTGTGTTTCGGTGTAATCCCATAGAGATTATAGGATCTGTGAAAGTCGTATGAGTCTGAGTAGTATTGGATCCTAGGTGGCAATCATGAACAAATTTTGCAAAAGGAATCCGGGTCTATTCTTCCATTTGGGCACTTGGTAGGTTTCTCATATCACGCGGCGTTTTGGTTTGGGATTGGGATGACTGCATCGAGAAGGAAGATATTCGCAAATGCTGGGCACTGAAATAGATCGAATCATCTAATGGAATTGGATAAGGGAAGAACAACCACACCAGGAAAGTCCTAACGCGAGAATTTCACTTGATTCTTTTACTGTGGCCCCGGCGAGCCGTAGGTTCAATTCACATGGAAAATCGAAGACCTAGAGACATGCAAATGTTCAATGTTGTACAATCTTTTTCAAATTCAACACAGGCTAGAACTCCAAAATGTTCTAAAAGTGTGGAGAAATGAACTACTGGCCCGGTACAACGCGATCAACCACTGTTTCTTCTCTGATTTATGTCGCGTACAGGGAAATGATCCATGTAACCATGTATTTAAGCTCCAATCGAGCATCATCTCAACACTGATGCCGAAACCATTCCTCTTTCAAACAATTTCTCCGAAGCTTTAATTCTGGCATTCCCAAAAGAATTTTCCGCTCAAACAGTCTTTCAGATGCAATTGGACCGCATACGACAACATCTTGTTTCTCGTGTCTTCTTCAAGAGACATTCGTACCTGGAGTATGATTTTCTGATGCCAAGTCGAACCAGTGGCTTCGAACAGGATAGCTGAAAAGGCGTCGTTAATTCAAGCCTCATTCAACTAGTTTTGGGGTTGGTAGGACCTGGAAGCGGACTATGCTTGTTTGGCGCAGTATCAATCATGCCTTTTTGGTGGATTTGGACAGGGGGGTGGATATCATCCAACCAAAGTTCTCCAATTGATCGGGCATCTCGTTTGGATAATATATCTACGAGGTACGAACCCTACTCGTCTGCATTTTACTCCTGTAGGCCGGCGAAGTGGTAGTTGGCCCCCGGAAAATTCTTAAAAAATGTCGGATAATTAGGACTATAGAGAGGAGGATTTCAGCAGTCATTGGCATGCAACTGCTTTGTGCAACTTACCAGTTCCGGTATTTTACTGTCTTTGAAAGGATCAATGACTAGGAGGGGTAACTGTAATCCACTAAATCTAGAATTTGCTAAATGCATCCCCATGCTCGTCCAGACTTTCGGGCAGGATGGTCTGTCGGAATATTTACCAGGCACTTCACCCTTTACCATTCCTGTCACTTTCTGAGCATCTTTACTAGATCGTTTCGAGATTTCCCCGGTAGATACACTTCGAAACCCCAGCACATACATATTCAAAAGCTGGATGCCTACCCCATGCCTGTAGGCCGAAAGTAAAACGCATAACACACATCTCGTTTGATTTATTGATATGCAAAGCATGTATACCTGTATGATGTATCTTTTTTCTAGTAATCTAAGGTTGGTGGTAGTTCCTTCATCTAAGCTTTGGTGTCCTTCGACTCCAGACTTTTCTCTCGTCATTAGTGAACCACTATTTCAGCCTCAACCAGCAACTAAAATGTATTTTCAAGACAAAGTGCATCGTAAGACATTGGCCATGTGACGATTTTGAATGTGGTTTTCGTCAGTTAAGATTTGGTATTGGTACTGGAAAGGAGAGAAGAAGATATGCATCTTCCTCGATTCATTGCTGCAGCTCTGGTAGCAAGACAATCTGTGATGGTGTTGCCTTCATCATATTGTTCTCCTGACTGCCGTAAGTTTGATTTACTATTATCAGATACTGTAAACAGATCAAGATAGCATTGAAGTAAAGGAGGTCACAAAACTGATGATCATGCAGCGAAATGCAAAATCGAAGCGTTGGCATTTAATAGCACGACGTCTTGTGCAGAAAACTCAAAATTTATCACCAGCTGTGGAAACTGTCAAACTTGCGTGTTGACCTATTCAATTGAAAATCCGGACGTCAATACCGATCAACAAGAGATAATACCTCTCATCTCCACGCAATTGAATAAATGTCTCAACACGCCGGGGGGTGGGGAGATACAGCAGTACGCATTGCAAGTTTCAAACTTAACAGCTTTGTATTCGCGAATAGTTGGAACTGGGTCTTCCACGACTTCTGGAGCGACGGCAACAAAGACGAGTTCTTCGACTACGACTGGACTAGTTAGTTTGGTGACAACGCCTGCTAGTAGTTGGTCTGGGAGTTTAATGAGTGATTCGGGGGATTGGACAACCGTTTTGAGTACAGCTACTTGGGCAAGTGCTTATTTTAGTGCGCTCTCTGAAGGTATAGAACTCTACTCTCTCTCTCTTTAATCTTAAGCCCATCTTGATAAATGTATCTTACTCTAATTCTAAAAACAGCATCGATATCTGCCATGAAAGCATCCTCATATTCCAGGGCCTCCATAACCTCTATTTTATCGACTCCAACCTCAGATTCCATATCAACATCAATTCCCACCCCAACTCCAGCCACTAACTCCGAAACCAACATCACTTTCAATTCCACTATTCCCCAGACAACTGCCAGCACCACGCCCCCTTTAAACAAGACTTGGATAATAGGCCCCATAATTGGCTCACTTCTCGGCATGTCTACCGTGTTCATAGTAATATTTTTCACTCGTCGCAAACAACATCGCGAATTTCTCTTTCAACAACATCTTCTCCGCTCACGCCATATCCCAATCGATATAGAACCCTATAAAAATTTCGGCGGTCTTCATAGTCCAGCAAGTACGAGTAGTCATAATAGTTATGGTGATGGATATTTGGGAACCGGAGGAAAAGCGCAATTACACGGAGAGAGTATGGAGATGAGAGAGTTGCAAGGGAGAGAAGTAATGGCGCCAGTGGAATTACCGGCTAGGGAACCGGTGGGGAGTGAACTGTTGACACCGATTGGGAAGAATTTTAGGAGGAAGAGGAAAAGGGAAGCGAGTCCTGTGTCGCCATTAATTTCAACGGGACTTGAGGATTTAGGCGAACAAAAATATGAAAAGGGGGAGACGGATGTAGGGACTTTTAGTATACCGCGGATAATTTTACCCAAAGGAAATGCCAATGAAGTAAGAGACGAAGGGGAGGAAAACGATGAAGACGAAATAGTCGAGGAAGTCGAATGGCCATTGCCATTGAGTCCTTTACAAGCATTGTTCAAAAAGACAGAGATGAGGGATGGGAAGGCAGACGCTGATGAGGTACGGCATGAGACTTATTACCATCCCTGAATAAGGCTTGAGGTGAACTACCGACAGCATGAATGAAATAAAATCAGAGTCTCATGAGGAGCGAACTGCGGCTCAAAGCAGGCGCTACATGAAATTCAGATCTCTCTTGGTTCTGGGTCCCGCCGATGAGTCCTGAATCATTCGATCCAACAAAGATTTAAAATCGGAGGGAAGGATCACGGCATGAAAAATGTTTATTGCTGGTCATCTCAACTGCGCGAAAATCTCAATATCAAAGATTTATACATACCGAATCTCAAAATGTTAGATCATCCCGAAACAGGCTTCAGAATATAACAAAACGGACCTTTAAACACGAATCGGCTTGAAGCAAGTTCACATGCCATATACTTATATCATGTGACATACCAACTAGATACAACACTTCCACTAATACCAATACCCAATTGCATACACGCTTTCAAAAAATGCATTTTCCATGTCACAACAATTTATGTACAATCAAAGCGAGTGAGAGAGTGAGCGAATTAATACCCCTATAGTATCAGTTTTTCACAACATTCTCACGGTGGGAGTGTTCGATTTGGCTTTCTTCAATTTCCCATATGATGAAACGAGACGTTAGCCAATAAGAAAATAAGAACATGCCTTGAGTTTTTGGTGTTTTCTTTCGTAACTTTGGCTATCTGAGATGATGTTGATGAAAGCTTGCAGCAGGAGATGAGATAAGTTGTTCGGCAATTTTTGTTGATATCAAACGAACGAGATGATGCACGATCTGATAATGCAATGTAGTTATATTTCTGTGAACCATTTCACTAATTCCACTCACTCTAGTCATCGACTTGTATCAACTTCAATACGAAAGATTAGAATCATATCATGTGGCCCATCCATTAGCCACCTTATCTCCTTCCCTCTTTAAATCTCCTCAAAAAACTCCCCCAACAATGCATTTGTCTCATCACTCTTCTCTAATTGAATCCAATGACCACCTTCCCATCTTTCAACTCTAAAATCTGGAATGTAAGGTTTCATTTGCGAAGGAAAATCGGCGCCAGAGCTAATGAAATTGGTGGACGTTATGAGGAGAGTTGGTTGGTGAACAACTGTGCGCTCTTTGGGGATTGCTGAGTGTGGAATTTAGTTTTAGTTATGAATTGAGAGCTAATACAGAGGAATAAAAAGGATAGAGGGGGATGAAGGATGGAAGAAAAGGGAGGGTGATAGTACCTTTATCGTCATCTTCGTTAATCCCATGAAGTTGCATAGTATACCAATTCTTTGCAGCACCAAAGCCGCCATTTTGGGGCGAGAATGTATTTTTGAATGTTCCACGTCCTGATTGTGAGATATGTTTCAGCATCGATTCTTGCATCACGCTTTTTACATAAACATAAACAGAATTATCTTCACTCACCTCACTCGTTACAAAATGCGGATATGGAGCTAACATACTCCCCTCAAGCCATTTGCGAAAGCCGCCAGTGGCTCCCATATGTTCTTTGCCTAGCTCATTGTCAAGGCTATAATACAGGGACATAACAGATTCGGGCTATGTTGATTATCTGTTAGAACTTTGCCTTTGGCATAACCGGACGCGGGGAAGATTAAAAAAAATCGTAAGATCTTACATTGTTGTCCAACAACTCGGTACTATCCTCCTCATCCATCAAAAAGAAATATCCAAAGATTTCAAACCCAGCCATCTTCTTAACTTGAGCATTGATCAATTTCACCATGTCGAAATTGAAAGCCGGTCCATCAGGTGCCTGGTATCCCACATCTAGAAACACTAATTTCTTGAAAATTTCCGGATGATAGTTCACCATGCGTGAAAGCATAGCACTCCCCCAATCATGTCCTACACCCAATACTTTATGAGATTCAGAAATGGAGTGTAAAGACAAAATTTCATATAAGTCCGAGGCCATGTCTTTGAACTTGTAGAAATGGGCTGACAGCGGTTTGGAGGTGCCGCCAAATCCAAGAAGGTCAGGAGCAATTATTCCATAACCTTTCGCGGAGAAATAGGTTATTTGATGGCGCCAGTCATATGATGAGGAGGGAAATCCATGGAGAAAGAGGATATAAGGTTTTGAGGGGGATGAGGGCTGAATATGAATGTACGAGTAGGTAAATGAGCGGGTGGTGGTATGGGTTCTTGCTGGGAAATTTGAAGATGCCATTTTGTGAAAAGTGTTCAATTTTGCCCGGAGAAGAATATAGTGGCAATTATTCTGAAGAAGACGTTGAATAAGTAGGTATGGATATACATATACTTATTGTACGACATCAACCTCTTCATGCATGGCCAAATGATATATCTCCGGAAAGTGTTCAGGCGTACGTGATTGTGATTGGACACGGGGCTCGTGTCACCCAGAAAATCCGAGTGGGGTTATCGTGGTTCGGGTTCAAAGAGCCCGGAAAACCAAGGGTATATGTGGGGAAGGGATTTCCGAGGGATTTGGTGATAGGAAGGGGGAAGGTGGATATGTACCAAGATATCAGCATGTCAGCATGGTATAAATCCTTTATGTGGATGTCAGTGAATGAATATGTTAAGTAAAGTGGAGTTAATTGTCAATACCAGTATCTGTGTATTATTACAGCATCCGAGATGCATCACACTCTTCGATTCCCGCGGAACATTGATTAAAAAATTTCAAAAAGAGTTGGGATACATATCCCAGAGTCCCATGTAATCCTGCGACCAAAGATCTTCCATCTCCATTGGCATGAAAGCTGACATAGAAGCCATTTGATCTGTCTCTGATATTGGCTGTTGTTGTTTTTCTTGGAAGTCATCGATAGAGTTGGAAGTAATGGTAATGGGCGCATTGAATCCCGGCTTACGATCCACCCATGCTTTAAACATCTTCATGACCTTTTCTGAACACGTGAATATGTTTTCGGAATCACTACTGGTTCTTTCCCAGGCGGCCTCAGCTTCTGATTCTTTCAGACTTTGTCCTAGCACATCCAAGATTCTTCCAGGCGCACAAACCCTCCTGACCATGTCGGTATCCCATGCTGGATCTTTAAGCACCGTCAAACGATATAAAGGGAAGAAAACTCCTCCGAATTGTTTCCATACTGGAAGTGGTAATCCTATAAAATGTGAGGCTGGTGAGTTGAGGAGGATGTCGAACCAAGATTTTATGGAGTTGAGACAGCAATGAAGTGATTCTATTCGAGAAAGTGAGGAATCTATAGATGAAGCTTCAGTGGAGTTGGGAAGATAGATAGCAAACTCGTGAATCATCACTTCCGCGCCGTAAATTTGAAGGTTCAAGGCTCCTTGGAAGCTGTTAGCACATAGTTCTAGGAATGAACTCTCTACCTCTGAGGTGTACATACTATTTTCGTTCAAATGCGATGGTATCTTTTTTTTGACCTCCGCTAGTTGGGATTTGAGAGTTTGGATATAGAGCATAATAAGAGTGGAACTCCCAGGTTGGTCTGGTGTGCCATCACGGATGAGATTTATATATGATTCTGCCGTCTTACGCACAACGTGTTGAAGTCGCACCTGGTTGATTAGAAGCTCATCAGATGGATCTTTTCTTTCTTCGAGTTTTGATAAACATTTGTCAAGATAAGGACACCAGACTACGCCTTCCAATTTCTTGTGGAAGGTTGAAAGACTAGAAATCTTGGAGTTAGCCTTGATCGCTTTAAGCCTGCCATATCAGAGGGAATCTTTTTAGACGAACGTTGAGGTTAGGTAGTAGCAGGCTAAAACTAGCCTACGATGCTCCATATTTCGAGTCAGTGGTACCTCCATCATTTCATGATGACGAAATTCATGTTCCAGGCCCAGAATATGAGACTCGTCACTAGTAGGTTGATGAAGTTGTAAATCAATCACAAGTGTAACGATAAGATTGGAAAATAGAGTCATGAATGGCGCGGTTCGTATTTGATACTGGCCCCTAGAACAACAGTGAGTAACATGGGTTCAGCATTAAGACTATAGCTTACCATCCAACAAAACAAACCAAACCCAGTAACAGATCTAAATTTCTCTTTCCCTCCACAACAAGTTCCCGGGCTGCAATTTCTCGGATTGATTTGCCAAGTGTAATTTGTCGTTGGATGACCGTTGATGACATTGTCATAATACATAACCAAAAGAAGGGGCGCTCTTGTCGCAACTGGCGGGCAGTCATGCCATCTTGAAACTGTATAAATGGGAAATGGGGAAGATTTCTAGTACAAAATGAACGGAAATATATTTCTGCTTCTTCTGTTGATGGTTCCGCACCCTCTGGTAAAGTGTATGGATACGTTGGGCTTGCGCTCGATGCTGGTGTGGGAGGAAGATGAGCCGCACCTGAATCAATAGGTGCAACTTCATCGGCATCTCTCACTGAAGTGTTCACGGCAGTAGAATGTAAATCTGATGCATGCTTATCAGAGGTTCGAACTGTGAAACTGTTGAGGGCATTCTCGACAGCTGGATTATTCGGCGAAATAGTCCGCAGCAAAGATACAAGCCCGTCTAATCTTTGCTCAAGACGTTCTGCAGTCACGCGTGGTTTCTGTCTCCGTTTCACCGGAGCAGTAACACATCCTTTTTTGAGCCTACCACATCTAGACAAGTTAGTCTATGGAGACACAGGGACTTCGTGATAGAGATACCTCTCACAAATTCTTTGGTCACTACCAAAGTTACATTTAGTTTTTGCCTTAGCACAATTGAGACAAGCTCGTCCGTAGGGACCTGAACGTTCCGTTTCCGTAGATTCTGTCATTTTTGATCTTAGATTTGTTTGGAATGGGAAAAAAAAGAAAACGAGAGACAAATCATGGGGATGACGAAGAAAGTAATTGTTAATTTGTTACAATGGACAAGAGGGACGCTGCCGCTCGGGACAGTAAAACTCCCGTGTCCATCGGAGATCGGGGTTTGAATCTCCGGGGATTCTTTTCTTTTATCCAATCAGCGGTCGTTCCTCATAGAACCATCCCTCGTTCTGCTCTCGAACTTCGATTTTTCAGTGACACTTAGGAACTAAAGATATTCAAGTCAACCTTGCGCTCATTATAGAATACAGATAACGACCTTGGATATGAAGTATTACCAGAATGATAGACCGGTAGAGCCCATTGCTTTGGACGCAATGTAGACTGTAGCTATCAACTTGTGAAATAAGTAATCGGTCTTCGGTTTTGGGATTTTGTCTCCTTCACAAAGCACTCTCTCTCTCACATGCGTCTTTATCATAAGCGAGGTATAAAACCAGAGCGATGCTATTCGAAGAAGTCGTCGTAGTCGGAGGTGGGTAGTTTTACACACAAGCCGCCTCTGAGCTTCCAGAGCCCGCTTTCCCCAAGCAATGCGTGTCAATGCGAGCCCTATGTGAATTTCGCCTGCTTTTGGAAAGTTTTTGGAGTAAATTACTTGATCCGTAATCATATTTAATAGTCACTCGGGCATCATTTCTCACTGCCAATGAAGGCGAAGTAAAGCACGTTGTCCTCCATTCATCTTACACTGTCCAGACAAATCCAGAATCTGAAGTTGGAATATCTCACAAAAGTTTGGAAGCCGTTGTCATCACCTCGGAATTGTCACATATCTTTATCCTTGCAGCTCCTTTCTACCAGCAAAATGATTTTGAATATCCTAAAACATACTTGTATCCATCTGTTAGAAGACGGGACATTGTAAGCTGTGGTGGTTATTAGCCTCGTACTACCATCGTTAGTTGTATGAAGCTCTTGACTGCCTCCGATTCAAGCACCCAGCGAGAATGTGTTTCAATCACCAATTGTAAAAGATAACGAAAAGGCAAGCATCCTGTTGAAATGGTCCTTCTCTTCCTCAAAGTTTGTGAGGTAAAAGTATATCAGGCGAGAATTTCAAGCTGTCTAGTTGATCAACTGATTGAATGGTTCATGTTTGCTGATAGGAAGCCAGTGACGATTCATTTTTCGTGTCCATGTCCCAACCGGTTCGAAAAGTGGGTGGCATGGAACTCGAATTAGTTCTTGAGCTTCTAATATTCTAGGTGAGAACGCGAAAGAAACCCAAGAAAACTCTTGAGCAATTAGTCCCTTCGTGTATGACTTTCACCTCAATTGCATCTGGGGGATTCAATCGTCTACCTCTTATTTTGAGAATCAATAAAATACTGGCATGCAACTGAATGTTGAAATATGAGGTTACCCATGGACAAATTATTCCGTAACCCTTTCCAGGCTCTATGTGTAGAGAAGAACCCCCACAGAAATATGATCAAGACATGCACCGTTACCCCTCTTTGCCCCCACCAACCCCGCATACTGTGCTAGTCCATACATATCTGCAGTCGTCGATCACACGTCACGTATCTAATCATTGTATCCATATAAACTAGACGGGTTGGTAGAACAACTACATCTTGTATTTCAACCATAATTTCATAGTATCACTAATTCTTAGAAGCTAGTCTTATAGCCCCAAAGATGCCATCCTCTTTGTCTCCACTACCCCCAACCCCATCGTTCTCCTCGCTCCCTCTCCAAGCTAGTGGCCCCCGCGGCAATGCATGGGGTCTACACGGCCCTACCGACCAGCTCGGATGTCTCAACCGTCTCACTCCCGAAAACACCATTGAAGCTGCCAAGGAAATAAAATACGGCATTCGAATATCTACCGACTGGGCTTTAAACAAACCCAAAGTTCCCTGCTTTGGACGTGTACAGTTTGAACAAAAGATCATACATAAAAGTCCAAGAACTGTGAATGATGACGTGCTGGTATTGAATACACAAAGTAGTAGCCAGTGGGATGGATTTAGACACTTTGGTTGGTTCTTTAAAAATGGATTCGAAAATTGGCGAATGACTCTAATTGGACAATTTATACAGGATATCAAGACGCAAAGGTTTACTTTAATGGGTGTACCCAAGAAGAAATCCACAATTCAACACGAAATGGAATCGACGGCACGTAATCTCGCATAAGGCCTCTATACACACGGTTCACCTGCTGACAGCCTCTGCTTGTAGTCTGGGTAGAAAACGGCGGCATAGTAGGTCGTGGTGTCCTTCTTGACTACGCATACTGGGCCGAGTCCCAAGGTCGTACTGTCAACCCTCTAACAACAATCAAAATACCCCTATCTGAGATCAAAGCTGTGGCTGAAGCTCAAAATGTCACATTCCGTCCAGGTGACATCCTCTTTATTCGTACTGGGTACCTTCGTGCTTGTAAGTCTTTCCCATACTCTGATAACATTGATATAGAATCCGAGATTTCCAATAGTCTGGATTTCAACCCGGATATCAAATAAGATGCTTTGAGTTTCTAAATCCAATTAGAATAACTTTTGCAGATCGAAATCTTCAACCCAGTCTACAAATCCAGACTATTGGCCATTGATCCCCAGGTCCTCTTGTATCATATAGAATACTAACGCTTCTCCCGTCTCGTTCAGTTGAAGCTCTGTCTTCTTCCGAAGCGGTTACCCTCGCCACCGCTTCCCAAATGACAGCAATAGGCCTTGAGGCCTGCCCGGAAGTACTAGAATGGCTATGGAGTCATGAGTTCTCCGCTGCTGCTGGAGACCAACCCGCTCTAGAATCTCTTCCTTTTGACCTTACAAACCAACACTGGATGCACGAATGGCTCCTTGCTGGATGGGGAATGCCAATCGGGGAGCTATTTGATTTGGAGCGATTGGGAGAGGAGTGTAGAAAATTGAAGAAGTGGACTTTCTTTTTTAGCAGTGTACCTTTAAAGGTATGTTCATGAGCTCTCTTAGCATGGTTTGTTGTCTTCACTTTAGTGAATTAGATTGCCATTTCATTTGTAATGTGTTGGAAATCAACCAACTTTGGAGATGCATCTCGGTAAACGAAATTCACAATCGATGCCAATGCTAACAAATGACGAGGTACCGGGAGGTGTTGCGAGTCCTCCAAATGGCGTTGGTATCTTGTGAGGCATTACTGTATTCAAAATAGCAACCTGCTCAAGTCATTCGATTTGGTCCTGTTCATGTGTCGGAAATCTTCCTTGGAAATGAGAGGAACAACTAGCTTATGATCAATCTTATCACCTGCAAGATCCTGCAAGAATCAGTACAATGAAAATGAGAACTTTATTGGAAGTAAATTTTATGAATAGTGAATGGACGGCATAGAAGCTCGTTCTGAGCTTAATGTACCTAGGTAGTAAAGGAAAAACGGGTATCTATATTTCCATGAGAGTGATTATAATCTACACTAATAATACCCAATCATCATACATCATGCATCGCGCTGGGTTGCGCTGCACCCATTAAAAAATCACCCTCTAATACGAATGTAACCTATAACAAGATTGCTATGACAGAGAATGTCTAGCTTGGAGACACGTCGATTGGGTCCGTCACGAACCGAGCCTCCAAAGCATCCCGTACTTCAAATTCCTCGAGTGCGGCCCCAAATCTACAATTGTTAGCTCATTCAGACCTGATATAAAGACAAAGAAACAAGCGCACGTACCCGTAACATCTGACTTTAGGTAAAAGCTCTTCACTCATGTTCTTCAGGTCAACATCCGTTAATTCTAGAAATCGCGGATGTCCCAATACCATACCCCATGCCATAACCGGTGTAATCTCCCCATTCAAGTCCAACCTCTTACTCAAATCTAACAAATTAGCTAGATCGCTCTTGCTCAAGTCCCACGTCTTTTGTTTTGGAGGAACCCCATTCATTTCATCTGATTCATGACTATGTGGCAGACAGTGCCCAAACGGTATGTCTGGGTGCATCTCCATTTCTGGTTCTGGAGGACATGTAGCCATTAAAGCATGGCCAGAGAAAAACTCTCCATCAGCATCGCTGGATCGTTCGACTAAGAACTGCATGTGGTCCATACAGGGTCTCTCGAGTCTGATATCAGTATCTTGCCGTTAGCTATTGTCGGGGAGGCGATAAGAACGTTTTGGAGGAATCTTTGCCATACGTTAAAACAAAGTCAATTCCTGCTTGATCATAATCCACACCTTGAACTGGTTGATGCGCCATGCTGCTATCATTTCCATTGTAAAATCGGTGCGCTCCTCCCAGTTGAGGTGATCCAGCATCGTAATAGGTACTGTTCGGATTTGAGTTCGAAGAGTGGCTTAGAGGTGGAGGACTGAATGATAAAGAGCCTGGCGCATAACTGCCGGCCTGGCTATCACTCGATTTATATCCTAGACTCGGATTATTTGTGAATTCGTCGACTCCTCCGCTGCCATTCCACGATATACCATGTTGTGCGAGGAGTTTCTTTAATTGTCGATTTTCTTCTGCGAGGGATTGTTTGCTTTGAGTGACGTTGCTAAAATTTTCTTTTAATCGAAATACTTCTTGCTCTAGGGCTTTGATGTATAATTCCTTGCGCTCACGGTGGGTTCTAGGAGACATTAGTGGAAGTCCAAATCCTATTCCTGATACCAGCATACCTCTGAGCTTGTCGATTTAATTCCTGCCTCCTTGTTAAAGCAGGTTTACTGTCGGGTTTGGGCCCTCTTCTTTTCGGTGTCGAGCCGTCGACTGTTCTGAAATTTAGTTTCCAATTGGAATAAGTTGGGATGAATCTGGAGAATCATACCCCGCGTAGACTTCTTTTCTGTGAGGCCCTTGAGGAAACTCAAACTTGACGAAAGAGGTGATTTTCCTGCTTCTGATTGCCCACTGGCATAATCGTAATTTTCGGTTTCTGCGGTAGACATCATAGCGCAATTTGATAAAGTTGAGAAGAAATCAAAGATATGCCTATCTTATCAGCGTTGTTGTTGTTGTTGTAGATCTTAAGGTGTGCGCGGAGAAGCGATGAAGGGGCGAGGTTGTCGCAAGTTGGTTATTGATTGATTAACAGCGTGGCATACCTACAGTAACTCGATAGTATTCTCTGAAATTGGATTGAACAATTATTGATTATGTTAGACCAACAGTTTCAATCTTTATTCTGGAAATTGTTCGCGGGGCAATGGACATTCGAAAGCCAAGTTCAATGATTGGATTGATCGAAAGAACGGGGCCGATAGAGATATCCCCGTTATGATGTAGGTATTTCTATATTGACTTTGCAATGTTTGGTCGACGCGATCAAGTCTCTCTCTTGAAGATCATTGAGGACTTTTGGACTTAAACAAGGTCAGCAATTCAGGAAATAAGTCAAGAATCAAGAACGAATACGCAAACGGCAGCCGCGCACTGGCTCTCGAGACTGGGAAGGTACTAGGTACGCTTACTACATACTTCGTAGGGACATAAGATCTTACCCAGGTAGGTAGATCCACTATTAGCACTTGGACTGTGCTAGAGGTCTGGCCAAGGTATTCGTATTCCATAAGAAACCTTGGATATCGTGATTGATAAGTACTGGCTAATTCCGACTACGACTATGTACGTACGATGGACTCGATGAGTGACGAAGTGGTATAGTGCCGAGAGGACTCGACGTTGTATTCGGCAGCAGTTTGTCCTCGGTGCATATGGTCAGACATCAATATCCGGTAGAGATCATCCAATATACCGACAGGGCTGAGAGTTTGAGGAGGGTCGGAATGGTTATGGAGGAAATTTAAGAGAGAGAGAGAGAGAGAGAGAGAGAGAGATGTATTTGGTTATCGATGGCAGCCTTGATGCATACCTATGATTGAACGCATTTTGAACGTTCAAGATATATGATGGCTGAAGTTGACCGCCACGGCTGAAAGGGGAGGGAAGTCGGAAGCCAGTCGTTCCGGCAAGTGCCACTCCGTGACTGGAAAAATTGGTAAAGTTGGTGTGGCGACCACTTCTGCATAGTCTGGGCGTACGGAGAAGTTCTTAAACTTCACATGGCTACAAGTTAGGGACAAGTTAGGGACAAGCTTGGGAGATGCCCGGTGAGCTCTAAATTCTGATTATGAATTGTACGTGAGGTCGAATCATCTATCTCCGGGCAAAACTGTCGAAGAAGCTCACATTTGGATTAATGTTTTCCTTTTCTATGTGTACCGTACCTAGTCTTGAGTGATGCAGGTAATGATTCCATCTCCCGCCAAAAATGGAAAGATGCTCACTTTGATCATAAACTATCCATCGTCCTCGTTTGTTATAAATCTTGACCTTGATCTTCTACGGTTAATTGAATGGTGGATTGGCAAAATATCTCCACATATAGTATACAACATCCCTGAATCCACCTACGTGATCAACATCGAATTTATTGTCCCCCCTCGAACATTTCCATCGGCGCTCACCTCTCACGCGACCCAAATCAAATCCCCATAAATGCATCTCATCTACCTACAAGCACTCAAGGCCAAGCTTGTGGAACTGATTTGAGTAACGCTTGGTTATTTATGATGCCCGTGTGCTGAGCTCCATATTTCCATGAGTAAGCAACACAGAAGTAATGAATGAGGTTTGATTTTCTCTTGTGATGTGTTGTCTGCCCCTCATTCCTCGTGTATGAAATTTCAAGACAACCACCATGAGTCTAGATGTTGTATACACGAGCATTCGTGGATTTCTCATTGTGTTACCATGGGCCCTCGAATTGGTCCTCATGGACCTCATAATCTCTTTCCTCTTACCCGTCAGTTATCTTTTCCCTAACTGGGTATACAATGCGTCGTCGTTCGTCGCCTTTACAAACTGGAATTGGATCCAAGTCATTTTTGAGGTCTTCAACGGAGGCAAGATTACCATTTCTGGCGACACTCTTCCGGAAAGCGAAACCGCGATTGTCATTGCAAATCATGTCAGTTGGACCGACTTCTATATGATTCAAGCACTTGCTATCAGAGCTGGCATGCTTGGGAGGTGTAGATGGTTTGCCAAGATTGAATTGCGATGGGTTCCATTACTTGGATGGGGAATTTGGGGGATGGGTATGCCCATGGTTAGTAGAAATTGGCTGAAGGATAAGAAAGAGTTGGATCGAGTTTTTGCAGGAGTTGTAGTAAAGAAATGGCCACAGTGTAAGCTATGCGTGCTATCTACCCCCACTTAAGGTAATTTGGCAGTGCTAACTTATCTATCATCCAGGGCTCATCAGCTTTAGTGAAGCGACACGATATACCCCCAAGAAATACGAAGAAGCAAAAACATGGTGTAAACAAAACAATCGACCTCTCCCCAAGCACCTTCTGTATCCACGAACCAAAGGCTTTGTAACAACAGTGCAGCACCTGCGAAAGGCTAAGCACGTCAAAGCTGTTTATGATATGACGATCGCGTATTCACATCATAATAAATGGCATCAAGCACCAACCATTTGGGAATCTCTTAGTTGCGGGGACCTAAGCGGAAAACGAGGATACAAATTTCATGTTGAAGTCAAGCGATTTTTATTGGAGGACTTGCCAGAGACTGACGAAGGATTGGCAAAATGGTTGGAAACTAGATGGATAGAGAAAGGGGAATACTTGGAAGAAAAGAGGGAAGAATGGTCCAGAGTTGGTAACGGACATAAGCCAATTACGGCATAGTTGTCGCAGCAATGTCTTTATCTTTTCCCTTGTTTGGAATGTCTAGCTGGAGTAGATTAGACGAGCGCATCTGTTACTTTTTCCTCTAGATTAAATTCTCTCTAGATTGAATTCGCTCCAGAGTTTGAGATTGCTTGTAATATTTTTGCATGCAGAACAATTCTGGAATATTTGTTAGAGTTATTAGACAGGATAAGAAGCATTCCTTTGTTCCCGCCAACACCAAGCCTCGAGAATATGTCCCTCAATTCCCGCACGCAAATTATTTCCCGAACACAAAGAAAAGTTTTTCCAAAATGCTTTCTCAAAACGTTCCATTCCTCACATTCCAAAGCATTGGGGTGTGGTGCTACTTATTGTGCACTGAAATTGGAATAATCAGAAGTTAACAAAGGTATTCATGCTTCGTTCTCAATTCTGGAGGCAATCCTATATTTCCCAATCAATCAAATATGTCTTTCCTCATTTCCATTTCCATCCAATTCCTAATCTCAATCTTTTCAAAGATCTCAGCCATCGTCGATCACAACCTCAAACAGTATACCGAGACAGTCAATTGACTTCATCACATTCTCAAGCATTTAATCACCCAAACACAATACTCCATAAACAGTCTCATATATTGAAAGAAGACAAAATGCCAACAGGCGCACTTTCAATATCTATCCCCGACACACCCACTACTCCAACATCAACTACAAAACACTCCGCTACTCGCCCAACTTTCTTCCCTACAGTTGCTTGGTGGAGACTTTTCCCAAGGCCAAGATTCCCGAGCTATTATTCCTCGAATTATAACACTCACGGGTACAGAACTGACACTCATGACGAAAATGGAAGGACGAGAATGGAAGAAGGCTTATTGAGTGACGGCGAAAGAGAAGATTATGATGGGATGATTCCTAGGGTTGGTATGCAAAGTGACTCAGGTTCCAGTTATTGGAAACGGGACAGTGGTGAAGGGCGGAGGATGGGGAGGCTGAGGCTAACAGTGGAGATTTTTGGTGCTGTCGGGGTTGTTGTTGCAGTTGTTGGGTTAGTTCTCTTAGTTTTTGGGTAGCAATAGGAGAAATATATACAAGGCTGCGGGATGTGAACTGGAATGTGATTGAACTGATGCCCAGCGGTGAAGGTTGGTCAGCAGTTGATTGGGATAGCCAAGAAGTGAGAGAGATGTCGGAAAGAAAGGAGTAGGACAAGCTGATAAAAAGTGTGATTGGATTAATATGATGCCGATGCATACAAATATATGCTGGGACGAAACTACGTTAGATTTTTTTATGGGAAAGTTCTCGATATAAATACGGTTCCCATCCTATTGGACAACCCGCTTCCAGTATTAATACTCTGAAGAAAGTGAAAATGGGATAAAGTCAATCTTATCATGAGAGCCTCCTTGGGATTCCATACAAAGGCTATTCAGGACGAACTATACTTGGAATTCTCTGCCCAAATTCTGCCACTTGCTCCAAGATCACCTACTCATTACTGGCAATAGCTTGATTGAAGAGAATCGATTCCAACATCCAGCGTAATGTCTTTCAGAAATCTTACTGCATCATTCTCCGTCTCATCTAAGTATTCTTGATTTGGATATTCTAGCCAGTCCTGAAATCTAGATTCGGTTGCCCTCGTAAATCTTTATTATTCAATACATTTCTATCGAACTTGACTCAAACCATCATTCACCCATATTGCACTCATATCTCCCGGTAGGCGATGACATATTATTTTTGAACACATTTTCACCAACACGTGTGGTTTGTTGTCGTATAACACCAACTTGTGAAGGTGTTCTCCGGGAGTGAAAAATGGGAAAAGAGGATTGTGATTCCAATCGAGGCTTTGATGTATGGCGTGGTGTTCCACGTCTGTGCTTCGAACACTTGTGTGTGGGGTGCTTGGAGTGCGGGGTGTTGGCGGGGGCCGTAGAGGGATAGAGAGTAACCATATGATTTGGAGGACTCATAGCCCTTGATTAGTTTTCAATATTGCGAAGCACAAGGGCTCAATGTCGTCGAGTTGGTTGCACATTAGCATGCTTCTCCTTATCAGAAAGTATTTAACAAACCATATTATAAACAGCGAAAAACATTTTCTGCTGTAAGCTCGAAGCCTGTGAACTCCGTGAATCAATCGTCTTCCAAGTTTTATGGTGTGGCTGGAGTCATGCGAGCAATGGAAACATTATTTCCTAATACGTGTTAGCCTAACCCAACATCCTTCGCTATTTTCAAACGTAGTAAGCACTTAAGTTCTCAACAATGCTTTGGAATCATTGCAGGATAGCCATTTTTAATGTGAATCGTCCTATCACCATGGTATGTATACACAAGATGCCAATATCAATAGGAAATCGGCTTCTGCAGCATGAAACTTTGGAATCACAATAACTTGATGCGATATTCCTCACATAAAAGCTGATTTAAAAGAGTAAGATCATCATTAAAATGACCAGGCTATGGAAACAAGTAACTCTGCAGAGTAAGTATGAAAACCATGCAAGCTGTTGGAAATCAGACGAAAATTGCGAGGGTGAAAAGCACTTCAGTGTGATTTGCGATGATATATTAAGTGACAGCAACACGGCCTTTAACAATTCTTTTCTCTTTTCAAATTCAAATCAACTCTGGATTCTCATTCACAACTCATAAGCAACATTTGACCCAGGTCGCTGCAGTTTGAAAGGACGTATTCCCGAAACTCTGAATCCTTTTCTGTATTTCAAACCATCCTACAAAGCTCGGTATCTCAATAATCTCCCCTGCATCTCCCGTATCAGGATCAATCCTACAACAGATTAACATACCTCAAGGTCGACCTTGACCATGCATCTCTTTCGAACCTTTCTCCTCACTCCCATCATTCTTGCAGCTTCGACAATCACTCGACATCATTCTCGAGACGCAGCAGCATACTTTCTTGACAATAATCCCAATGGCTCGACCATTATTGCTATGAGGATATCCCGAGAGGATGGAACTCTTTCCCTACCTACTCGAACTTCTACTGGAGGAAAAGGGATGCTCGGTTTGAATGCTCCAGCAGCAAATTCAACCGTAGCCCCTGCACCTGGAGATAAAGGTGTGAATCAAATTCAATAAAACATTGAAAAGGATCTTCATACTGACTCTATGATGTAGATACTTTGTTTGGTCAGAACTCCATAATTGTATCAGGAGACGTAAGCAAATTCCAAGATATAAGAGAATTGGCTCACGAACTTTAACTGATATGAACTAGAAGCTCTTCACTGTCAACACTGGAAGTAATACATTGGCTATGTTCTCAATTGACTCGAACGATTTCTTACATCCGCGTATGGTTGGTAAACCGGTGGATACCATGGGAGAATTCCCAGTCGCCGTTGCTTATTCGCCAAAACTCAAGACTGGTGAGTCCTAGGATACCTCTTGATAGAACCATTCATATACAAGAGCCAGTTGCTGATTATCCCTTAGCTTGCGTACTAAATGGCGGTGCCGTAGCAGGAATATCTTGCTTCTTGACTCATTATAGCAAAGGGTTATTAGCCAGTGGATCTTTCCGACCTATTGCCTTAAATCAGTACGTATCACTCCTTCTTCAATTCTCACTCATCTAATCCAATTATATAGAACGACCCCACCCGTTGGACCTGCCGGGACTGTCTCGGATCTTCTCTTCAACCCCTCTCAAACCACCCTCTTAGCGTCCGTAAAAGGTAACGGGCTTGCTCCAGGCTCATTCATCGCCTATTCTGTCTCCGAAAGCGACAATAGCATTTCCAGTATTCCCATCATTTCCAAGCCTCCACAAGTCCGCTTGAACTTTGGCATAAGTTTTCTCGGCTCTGACCATCGACTTGCTGTCTCAGATCCTGCGATTGGCGCATCGCTCGTTTCTATCTCGTCATCCTCTATTGTAACGTCAGATGTCCCGATTACTGTTGCTGGAGAGTCAGCAGTTTGTTGGACAGAATACAATAGGAAAAGAGGAGAACTTTATCTGATGGACGTAGGTGTTTCTAATATCACAGTAGTAAATGCGAAAACGGGGGCAATCAAAAAGGGGATCCAGCAAGATGATGCGGGGCTGGGGAGTTTGGATGCTAGGCTTGGAGGAGACTTTTTGTACGTGCTGAAGAGTGCGTCGGAGATCAACGTTATCAAGACATCGGGTGGAAAAACTATCCAGAGATTCAATTTGACAAATTTGGGAAGTAGACAAGGGTTTGTGGGGATGGCGACTTGGGGGTTTGGTCAAAACTAGAGGGAGGATGTGGATAGTAGGAGACGGATTGTTGGGTGAAATGAAAAGATTATGACTGTTGTCTAATTTATTGTTTAACTCATGGATTGAAAATTTTGGAAATTGGTGGACTGACAGCAAGAATTTTTAAAAAGATGGTTTGTCTTTGAACTGCTCATTTACCCCTTCATTTGTTCCGCTTAGATGAAGTGAACTCAAAGCAGCCAGAACTCAAAATGCGGGAGATCACTTGAGCTCATATTCTAGCCTCAGAATTTATTTTCACTCGAAAACCTATTGAACTGCAGATTTGATTCTATATTTATTTTTCGATGGCAAGCACTTCAGAACACACAGACCATTCTCATTCTGATTTTCCAGGATAGGCGCTACCATAACACCATGAATCTTAAGGTTACGACTTCAGCAGAAGTTGCAAGAAACGAGGCAAGATTCTTACTATGATAGACATCCCTTCTGTTTATGATGTAGATAAATACCTGTAGGTTTTTGTTGAATACAAAGAATGCCTAGAATTCTCAATCGATTCAACGTCTTGGGAATCCGAAAATAGAGCAGCCAACAGTGATCAGTTCAGGGATTACTCCGAACTCTTCCTCCAATGTCTCCAAAGTGACATCACGTCTCTTACTTGAAGTTTCGTGTTTGATGATTTTTTGAAGTAAAAAGCAAAGGAACATGTGATTCGGACTTCGGAAGCAATCATTAAGATTGAAACCGCTTGTATACCACGTGTATACGTACTTATCTGCATTGAATTTCCGGGGATTCCGGCATCAATGCCTCCAAAGTAAAGAAACTTTCGTATACTCGTTTCTGTTGTTTACCAACAAGTCCCTTGTCCGTAAGAAAAACAAACTATGCCGGTAGCTTCCATGGCTTTAACGCCATGTAGTAACTACCTTGCTCTAGAACAGATGGAAGTGGAAGAGAATGAAAAAAAATGTGATGAGTCTAACAAATCAACGCGTCCAATTCGTCAAAACTTTGACATCGCCACAGGGTCTAGGATGATGAGTTGGTTGTGTTGGTTGGTTGGTTCGCAAGGGATTTCACGTAGGTATAGATTCTATACGCGGAATCGATTCATTTCGAAAGAAATTTGAATCTTCATCTCTGAATACAATACAAGACACCACCATTTTCAACTTTCGCATCACTTAGACCAAGTACCATATCATCTCCTGTGGGGTTCACATATTGTCCACAATTGCCAACCGGTATCTAATCGAACGAACTCTTTTTCTACAGAGCTTCACGAAAAGTTGGGTCTCCTTACACTGACAGCAAGCCACAACCTCGTATCAGAGACGGATTTACGGGTATCAGATGAACTAAACCTTGCAAGTCGAAAGATACTATTTGTGGTTATAGGTTCAATAAGTAGCCGTGGGCACCCTTTGAAGATCTTCGCAAATCAATCCAAAGGTCACCATTTCCCTCACTTTCGTTCATTTAAGCTACATCATACCAGACATTTGAATTCAAACTTCACATTTTGAAGGTTTTATCTTAGTTGGTAAGTCAATATAGAGTACGCGAGTATGTGCTAGCGACTCATTTATTTTCAATTTCCATCTAACTGTCTGTTTTGGCGGGGTGATTGATAAAGCTCCAAGCTTTGGAAACAACAAGATTATCATCAATTTGCTAACAGCCATATAGATCTACAGTCTTTTCCAAAGATCGCGACATCCTCACATTACCACAATCAATTTACACCTACCTTTCTCGATTTTGCCTCATCGGTTCCATCTTGTAACAAAACATCAAGTTTCGCAAAAATGCTTCAGACCCTCGTAATTGTTCTCATCTGCATCGTGGCCGTCATTGTTCTGATCGGTCTAGCCGCATTGATCAACACGGCAACGAAGAAGACGGGACCTAACATTCCTGTCTAAGATGTATAATCAGGAACAAAATGAGAACGATGTCTTTCAAATAATTCCTCTAAGCCACGACTATTTCAAAGTGAAAGCCAACGATTCCAATCATCTCCTCGTTTCTCCCTTCACATTTCGATCTCAAGGCATGATGATTATGATCATATGCCATACATCAATCTTCTTCGTTCAGCGGCTGTCACGATATTATGTGGGTAACGGGGTGCGAATATGTTTCTAGGGCTCTGGGGTGGTGGAAAAAATGGCGTCAATAATGGATATCCGGCGTGCTTTTTATGTTCAATATGAAGATTGAGAAAACCGTATCTTCATTTGCATTTTGGGGGACTGCTGGATGAATTCTTCTGACTGGACGTCGGTTTCTTCTCCAGTGTTGGATAAGTACAAATGTTTGGCGTATAGATTGCTACATGGCTGGCAGGCTGGGCGAGTTTGAATCCCAGTATACCTCCTAAGCTCATTGAGCTCCACGATGGTTCCATGTTCTAAAGATTCATCAAAAATAATTGATGGGTCTGGGGAAAGGGCACCAACAGTTTATGGAAGCATGTAGGATGGAGCAATCGGAGATCGATTGATACATGAATGTATATGCTGTACATGATGACTAGATGTTTCCATCTTACTTCAACCTTTGCAATGGAACTGTCTGCTTACTTTCCACTTTGATGAGTCCACAATAGCCGATTCTTAGAATCCAATTGCTTGAAAATATATGTAATTCCTACTGGTACAAGTGTGCCGATGAGTTTTTCAATTATTGCATCATCGGTTCTATTCATAGAAATATCCAATGAATTGCATCCCGATTCATCAGCCATCAAAACATCAAAACTGATAGTCAGATCTACTGTTTGATCATGCAGTACCCTTTTAAATACTGCCATTAAGCTCAAGTGCACTCGGCCTCAATGAGATGCTTGCCATCGGAACCAATCTCTAAATATCACTTTCGTTGTCATACTCCTTCCTACATTTCTAATCCCATACATGGGTTCGTGCAACTCGACAGATATATGCAAAAATCACCTGATTTCACAGGCGTTGAGAATCGTATGACATGAACAAAAAAGTGGTCTTATATCTAACCCATCAATACAAAGCCACTCATTACAACGTCAATATCTGCACTAAGGAAATCGACTCTTCCATCCTATCCATGAACTTAATTCATACGCTCCCTACTATCTTTCCCATAATCATAATTTCTTTATTTTTGAAATACATACTGTCTATTTCCCACCAGTTTTGCTTCAGCATGGCCCAATGGTATTCTCAAAGTGGTGAAAAAGTGGCCATAGTAATTGGATCCGGGTTAGCTGGTTTGGCTGCCTCCTCCCAAATTCTCTCACAAAGTCATGATATCAAAGTTTATCTTCTTGAACAAGCAAGTCGAACCGGAGGAAACAGCATAAAAGCCTCTTCTGGAATAAATGGTGCAAGAACATCGTTTCAACTTGCATCGAATCCTCCCATTGTAGATAGCGTCGAGACGTTTTATAATGATTCGATTAAGTCAGCAGCGGAAGCTTTGCGGGTTGGCGGCGAAGGGGAGAGAAAGGAAAGGGAGCGTTTGATTAGGGTACTAAGTGAGGAGTCCAAGGGTGCTGTTGAGTGGTTGGGCAGTAAGGGCGTGGATCTTAGTGTCATTGCTCAATTGGGAGGACACAGTATTGCTAGGACACATAGAGGAGGTGGGAAATCTAAACCACCTGGAGCAGCGATTGTTGGTACTCTTTTAGAGGAATTGAAAGGAAACGACATGTTTCATCTCAAGACTTCATGCAGGGTAATCAGAGTGATTAAGGATGATAACGATAAAGATGTCAGAGGTGTGGAATGCGTTTGTGAGAATGAAAACAATACACCGAAAGTCGAAATATTAACAGGCCCTTTGATCTTCGCAACTGGCGGATTCGGAGGCGATGCGTATGGGATGTTAGCACGATATCGACCTGATTTATCCGGATTTCCCTCCACCAATGAACCACGTTCCGGGTCTCAAGAACTTCTCTCGGATATTGGAGCTGGACTTATCGATATGGAGAAAGTGCAAATCCATCCTACCGCATTTGTGGATATGAAAGATACCAACAATCCGACTAAATTTCTAGCAGCGGAAATGTTGAGAGGCGAGGGCGGTGTACTTTTGATGGGTGGGAGGAGATTTGTAGATGAGTTAGAGACGAGAAAAATTGTTACTGGGAAAATAATGGAAGCTGGTGAAATTGTAGGGAGTGAGGGACACCCAAGACAGTGGGATGTGAAGCTTGTGATTGATCAGGGGGTGTATGAGAAGACAAAATCACATGTTGACTTTTATTTGTGGAAGGGTTTGATGAGGAAATGTACTATTGCGGAAGAAAATTTTGGAGAAGATGCCACAGGGGGTTTGCAGAGGTATGCAGACACCGTAGCAAAGAGGTTGAAGGATGAGTTTGGTAGGAAGTCTTTTGGATGCTGGAAACTGAATGACGTAAAACCCGATTCGGTAATATACGTAGGAAACGTCACTCCTGCGGTTCATTTTACGATGGGAGGGGTGAGGATTGATGAGCAAGGAAGGCTTTTGACAGCAGAAGGGGACGTGATTCGAGGAATTTGGGCAGCAGGCGAAGTTACTGGAGGAATTCATGGGGATAATAGGCTGGGTGGGAGTTCATTATTGGAATGTGTTATTTTTGGGAGGAAGGCTGGAGATGGAGTATTAAACTTATTGGGGGGGTGAACACAAGAGTAGTAACCGAGGGTGATGTATTCGCCTGGATACACCTGGGAGATGCGAGCGCATAGCGGGGCAGTGTTTCCAAGTGTGCAGACTGTTGTCTAAGTTCACCATATGGAACTCTGGAACAATCAAACTCTTTAAAAAAAAAATTGATTTTGGAGATTGGAAATCTCGTAAATGTTGAACCTCTTTGGAACGATGGATTCATCGAAACCCAAATGAATGAAATAAAGTCGGAGATCGGACTGTAGTCCGAGATGTGAGATACAGTACAAACGAAATACCGTTGCGTTTCATTCCAACCGAGCCATGAATTTCCATTTCGTATCCAATGAAAGAAGACATGTAGAAAGAAAGGTAGTGAAAAAATTAACCTAAAGACATTGAGAATAATAAGCATTTGCATAAGTGCACGTATATGGGCTAGCACAAGTTGTACCACCCGTATATCCAGTTCCGCCACATTGTCCATAATGTGCAACTCCAGTGGATCCAGGAGAGGTAATGATAGTTGTAGTACCGGGGCTAGATGGAGTAGTAGTTGGGGACGTACCAGATGAAGCGAGTTGTGCATTTACGAATGTTAAGGCTTGTTGACCATATTCGGTGCCGTAACCTTGATGGGTATTTGCATCAGAACCAGTACAGCAGTACGGGTCAGCAGCGTCGCAATAAGACTTTATCTTTGAAGCGGAGGGACAAGAAAACCCAGAGGGACGAGGTGCGAACTAAAACAATTGTTAAGACATTGTTCGCAAATACTCAAAGATATGAGTGTAGTCACATGAGCAACATGGGAGGTGTGAATTGAAAGACTTACTCCATGAGCTCGACAGGTACCAACTTGATAAGAAAGTCCATAAATGTAGCGTGGGTTACCCATGAAAATTGCGGCCTTAATCATATTGATAGCACTGGCTTGAATTGGAATTGCGGTATTCGTGAGTCCATTATTCGCATCTCCACCTCCACAGAACGCATCGTCCATTATTTCACCACCCTAATTTACAAATTAGTGTCAAATTTCTAGATTTGGATGATGGACAAGGAAAATGACACGGCAAGAAAAGTTGATCTACCTGAGAATACCCCACCAATACCAATTTAGTACTTGGGCATTGTGTATGATATGCATTCACTGCAGCTGCGACGGCAGCAACTCCTGCAACAACACTATTTCCATAGCTAACTCCACCACAGGAAGATTGACCGCCACACGCGGGATAGTTGATGGCTTCGGAAGTTGACCCAGAATGAGCGGCAAGGATGAGGTTGACAACTACACCTGCGGTCCCATATCCGGCTGGTGCCGTGGTCTCTCTAGCACCAAAGACGTGAATTTCAGGACAGGTTGCGCGGGTGTCCAATTCAGAAGGCAGAGCTGAAGCGTAGGTAAGGAGAGATAGAAATACCGCTTTGAGTGTCGTGCTTGAAAACATGCTGAAGATTGGATGGGTGAAAGTGCTAAAAGAAGGCTGTTGTTGATGCTATGTAGTAGATGGCGATACTTTGGATGAAGATTCGAAAACTAATGTTAAGTGCGAATATGGATCTATTTAAAGACTAGGAAACTCATTATTATTCTTCGCAATAAAATTGCCTCCTTTCCGCCGATTTATATTACCCATGACATTCAGCTTTTTGACACATAATGATGATCATATAACTATCATGTCATCTCTGCTCCGGGGTTTGTTTTGACAGCCGAATAAAGTATTCATGTAGATTGCCAAGTCCGTCTTAAGATTTCAGGCTAAGAATTATGCGAACCCAAAACAGTAGAACAGAAGAGGGGAACGCATAAAGGGAACTTACAGTTCAGACGATCCAAATTAATAAAAGAGAAATTTATGAGTCCTCTTTCACCACGTAGTGCTAGCAGGTGATTAGGTATTGAGGCTGATATCCGACATGGCAATACCGAATTTTGGCTAAACTCGTACAGCATGTACCCCAGATCACGATATCCTGGAGGATATCCTGTCGGTTCTAGATTCCTGTACCCTCGAAATTTGGCCAAGAACGGTAAGCTGGCAACATTTAAACGTTCCAAAGTGACCACTACCTAGGAATACAGAGATGAAGAATTGTGGGGTTGACGGGAGTTACTAGGCTTATGGTTATTCCTGCAAACATTTACTCACAATATGATTGAAAAAACATGGGAAGAAATTCCGGCTCAACGGCTGTATAGAATCTTGAAGCAATTCATGACCAATTTGAAATCTCATGTGAAAATTCAGCACAGAAAATTGTTGTTGGAGGTTGTGAAGACCGAAGCAAATCCCCAAATAGAAATCTAGTGATAAACAATGTTTTGCTGACGCTTCCTATGTACTCACTCTACTTGTGGCCGGGTCAATCTTAAAATGCCCCAGACGTTGGGAAGCTCTGATCCATTGATCCACCGAGTGTGTTTGAGAAAAATTGAATTTCCGAGGGGAATGACAAACAACTGAAGCTCAATTAGAGAGACACAAAAACTAGTCTTCTCATATATATGTAACTCTAACTCCGTAGGTACCGCTATTCTTTGAGCACAGCAGTCGTTACAATATGCTTAGCCTACCTAACTCAAGTACCGAGATTGAGATCGACAATGCAAAGTTGAAACAGTGACCGTTCATGGTCCAAGTGCCATTGAAAGCCTTAATTCTTGGATTCTTCGAGATTGTTTCAAAGGAGCTGGAGCCAGAATGTAAAGAAATTCGCTACAAATACAAACCTCATCTGTGATGATAGACAACAGCGACATCATCTCAATGGATGATGATGGGTTGACGGAGATATGTATATCGTTATCACGTGAGCGGAGATAGTCAGCCAATTGAATACCAATTTTTCTCGGAGAATGGCGAAAAATTCAGACCTTTAGTGCAGTTGACACTTGAAATAGGAAATGAATTTCCCGCTCCCCTTTCCATGAAGTTTCCCTATACTCGTTCGAAAGCATGATAATTCTGAAGCTTTTTGCTGAATTTCTGTTGTCGATAAAAGAACAAATTGATATCTTGGGTCCAGCGGTGAATATTTGTTGTCATGTCAGCTCTCGAACCTGAATTAGAACCGGAACCGGAACAAGAACGTCGAAGGAGAAGACCAGCCGTGTATGTTAAAGTCACCCACAGACTTTCTCGTTTGTGGTTAAATATCCGAACTGATATATAAAGAATTGCAGTTCATGCTCCTTTTGTAGGAGACGCAAGATCAAATGCAATCGAACTCTTCCATGTAGCAATTGTGTGAGATCAAGAACCACATCAAATTGTGTTTATGAAAAATTCCCCAGGTCTTCCCGTGCTCAACATGACGAAAATAGACGGAATTCAAGCGATAAACAGAATTATGACATGTCCGATGAGCCAGCTTCGGAAAGAGAAAGGGGTTTAACACTTGGGGTTCCATCATATCCGGCACCACCGACATCAAATAATTCTTTCACATTATCACCAACGAATGAATTCATTGCACCAATCTCAGATCCAACTAGTGATCTTGAATTCATGAGGCAAAGGATTAAAGAACTCGAAGATCAGCTTTCGGTTGCGACCAAATCATCCGTTCCGTCTCCTGCTCTCTCTCAGCCTGCACCTTCCCCTGTAACATCTGTAGTTTCTAACATCGAGACGAAAACTTCACTGGCTGGAAGCTTTCACATACACAAAGAATGTCGACCATTTGGCCAAGATCATCCTGCGGTTGAGACTTATGGCGTACTACATAAAACCAGACTGTTAGGCCAGAGTCATTGGATAAATGGTGTATCTGGGGTAAGATAACTCAATAACCAAATTAGATGACCAACGACTTATCAAATAACAATCAACAGTACCACGACCTCTTTGAAATGATTGAGCCACATATACAAGAAGGAACGAAGGCCGCCATTGGTCTACACAAATGCAAAACTTTTGGAAAGCTTGTGAAAACCCGAAGAGCACCGTTATGGCCCTCACCACCAACGTGGCCTGATTTACCTTTAAAAGAAACTGCTGACATACTAGTTGATTGTTATCTCCGGACAATTGAAACCATCCACAGGGTTTTGCATATTCCTACCTTCAAAAATAATTATGAAGCAATATGGACATCGACTGGAAACCCTGATACAGAGTTCTTAGTTCAGCTCAAATTGATATTTGCTATTGGCTCTGCTACATTCGATGATCAATTTTCCCTTCGTGCTTCAGCTGTCCGATGGGTCTATGAGGCGCAGACATGGATTTCAGAACCGGAGTTCAAGTCAAGATTGACTATCAAATCACTACAAACCGAAATTTTACTTTTGTTTGCTCGAGAAACAATCAACATTGGTGGGAGATTGATTTGGACTTCGGCTGGCTCCTTGTTTAGAAGTGCGGTACACATGGGACTGCACAAAGATCCCTCTTATCTTCCAAAGAAGACCGTTTTTGCTGCTGAGATGCGACGAAGATTATGGAATACGATATTAGAGTTGATGTTGCAATCAAGTATGGATTCTGGTGGACCTCCCCTCATGTCTCTTACCGACTGGGACACCGAGTCTCCTGCAAACTTCAACGACGACGAACTTCTGAGTACTGATGCTCTACCTCGGCCAGAGAATGAATTTAGTCAAACTTCTCTCGCAATCATACTTCGCAAGACTTTTCCGCTTCGACTGGCCATCGCAAAGTCATTGAACGATTGCAGCACAGTTAATACATTTGAGGAAGCTACCAATCTTGATACAGAGCTAAGATCTTGCTACAAAGCCTTGTGTCAAGATGTTCAAGAGTTTAATTCAACCAATGGGCCTTTACCCCCTCAATTTGGAATAGACATGCTGAATATCATAATGCTACGATACCTCTCATCCCTCCACATTCCATTTTTCGTATCGGCTTTGCAATCTCCTACGTATACGTCCTCTAGGAAGGTAGTTTTGGAGACTTCACTCAAAATTTGGTATATGGTGTATTCAACCAAGTCAAATGATGAATCCCAATCACACGAAGAATTTCTCGAAGATAGTCAGCGGTATCTCTCCCGACTTACAATATGTGGCTCAGGATTACTTCGTACCATGGCGACACAAGCCGGGTTCATAATTGCTATGGAAATCAAGACCCAGCTTCAAGAAGAAACAAGTTTAGGACCTATCTCTCTACGCCCAGATCTTCTTGACGCCTTACAAGATGCCAAAACTTGGAACATGAGATGTATTGAAGCTGGAGAGGTTAATATGAAAGGATACCTGTTCATCTGCTTAGCAATTGCACATATCGATGCCCTCCGACAAAGTCAGGCTGGAGAAGAACTTGCAGCTTCAATAGTAAGCGCTGCGGAAAGAGCTGTGGATGAATGTGCAGAAATACTTGGAAAAATGGCAACTCATGGATTAAATGAGACGGAGAGTTTGAGTAAGATGTCGCTAGCTACTCCGACTGAGTTGATGGGGGGATGGGATTTTATGGTAAGTTTAGCCGGTTCACTAAAAAAAATTGCAGTGTAGTTAGTGTAGTTACTCATGAACTTTACAGATGACCGATGCTCAGTACAATTTTGGAGATGCGATGGGTTGGGCGTTCAACTACGATCACCCTCAAGATATATCAATTTGGTAGTATTTTCTTGAACCAGCATTGGGACTTGCGCTTGGAAAACCAGTGAAATGTAAGTCAGAATGAACAGTGAATGTTCGTCGAAGTATTGCGGTTCAAAGAACCAAGCAAATTATTAATGGAAGTACGAAACTTGGAATAGGGTAGCCAAAGATACTCAATAGCATAATTTGAAACCTTTCTGATTCTGATTCTGATTCTGATTTCATTTACGTCCACCTTCAGTCTAAGACTATATAGGACGGCTAGGCCTCTAGAGGCTCTAGCGGATAACTTTTTATTCTACAAAAATGGATATATACGATTTAGAGAAATGAAAACAAATGCTAAGGAACAGTACCCGCTTATTATACGCATTGCATATAATAAGAAAATTATAAAAATCAAGAAATTGTAAGGAAATCAAAGCCCTCTCTTATTTTCCTAATTACTTTTTCTTTATTCTCTTCTCCTTTCTCCTCTTTTACTACTATTCCTTCCTCTATTTTGTTTTGTATAAGAGCTCTGACCAAATGCCATGCTCTTATAGCGATTTTAATAATATTGATAAATTTAATGGCTAATTTAATATCTACTTTTATATAGAATAAGAACTATATAATAATCTTAAATAATAATATATTCTTGAATATTTCTTTTCTCTCTGTTTTATATATAGGATAATTAATAAGAAAATGTTGTGAAACCTCAATATTATTATATATACATTTGTTATCAGAAAGTTTGAATCGATATAAATTGTCACGGGGTGACACTAAGCCCTTTCTGTCCTGTCCTGTCCTGTCCTGCTATATATGTGAGAGTAAGGTAGAACTTTCAGTTCTACCTCCTAGTCTTTTGAGCGTTTAGCTTAACAATAAAGCTTCTAAATATTCCTAAAAATGATCCTATGATATTAGATAAAACTATCCTTAGTTATAAGTGAAATTGTATAGAGGGCTTACTTATAGCTTATAAGCTTTCATTAATTTGGGGGCTAGTATATGTAAATCCTATTTGCCTATCTGAATGCCTAAAGCATTAAAATCCAGAATCCTGAAACTTCCTAGTAGATGATGATATGGAGACTATACCTTAAGGAGGGGAGTAGTGTTACAGGGTAACACTAAGCCCTTTCTGTCCTGTCCTGTTCTGTCCTACTATATATATAAGAGTAAGATAGAACTTCTAGTTCTACCTCCTAATCTTTTGGGCGTTTAGCTTAGCGGTAAAGCTTCTGAATACTCCCAGAAGTGATCCCGTGACATAAATAAGATTTGATATATCCATAACCTAATTTGAATTAAAAATATGCACTAACAGTATTTCACTTGATTTCGCTTGATAATTTGATCTTCAATCCTATCTTCTATAGAAATAGCTTTGAATAAATCAAAAAGGATTGATTTGATCTGAGTTTATATTGATTGAGAATAAAAAGCTATTAATCTGAATTGTATTTTTTGATCATCATATTTAGAAGTCCAAAACTTATTTCATTTGAAATAGAATGTATTGTAATTGCTTCCTTTGCTAATTTATTTACTAGCTCATTTCCTTTTACTAAAATATATTCTGAAATCCAATTTAGAAATACTTCAGCTCCTTTTGCTTTAATGATTTCTACTACTTTAATTACTCGAATCTAATAAACCTATCCAGAATAATCTAATAATGTTTTTAAGCGATATAGACCAGCTTGATTATCCGAATATATCTTGAATTTATTGTCAATACAGGCAATTGTGCTAGTATATTCAATAGCTCTAATAACCCCATAAAGCTCTTCATTATATTATTATTATTATTATTAGTAATTTTCAACCGGGCCGTATAGGCGAGCCTCCCAGGGGGCATTGCGGTTGGGCTAACTGCAGGATGATCTTCTAGTTTACATGATCCCCCTTTCCTAGGGATGGGGTCTCAATACCCTCAGTAGCCTTTCAAGCAATAACTAGCGTATTTACACCTTTGTCTCCAATCCTCTGAGCATCTTTGTGTGTGTTTTCCGATTTTCTATATAGTATTTGTTTGAAAGTTGCTTTATCTTGTAAGGGTAACTTTTGTATATATTTTATTGCAATATGGTATGCTGTGTACTTCAATTTTCTTTCACATAGCTTTTCTAGATCTATCCCCTTTTATTTCCTGTTTATGTTCGCTTGGATCAATCGATCCCTTTTCTTTTTTCTTTTTATTCTTCTAATAGTGTTTTAGGGTATATGCTTTTATAGAAATCTGTTATAACAATGAATTTAGCGAATTTGACTGGTGTATATATTAACTGTTTCAGTAGTCGTTTTTGAGTTGCTTGATTGTAGGATAAATATTTGAGCTTGATATCTAGAGACCAGGTTTTATAGGTTATGAGGATTTTGTAGTAATGTATAATATACTCGAAGGATTTGAATATTCTACATGAATAGTGGATTGTTGTTTTCTTATATTTAAATTGTTAATAGTAGTTTTCAAAGTTGTTATATACTAAGTGGATTGCTAGTATGTAGTGAAAAGTTGCTTATAAGAATTCTAATTCCTTAGAATATTTGTTTGTACTTTTTGGGTTCTATTTCTGATATTATTTGGAGAACGTTGATATTTGTTTGATTTATTATATTTGTACTGCTAATTCCATAACAGTTTTTATTATAAAGTGAATACTGTTTACTATAAATCGATTCGTATATCCTAAGACTGATTTTCTTGTTCTTTTGTTAATAAGTGTATCTATACACTTATTCTTTTCGATTTCTATATAACCTAGCAACCATTTAATTTGAATCGAGTGTGTTTGTATCAGTTTGTAGTATTTGAAGAAAGCCTATTATAATGTGATAAAGACTGTGTCTTTCATTCTTTATATTATTGATATACTATTGATATATATATAGATTTCTATTTATTTTATACCAATAATATTTTTGATTACTACTTAAAGGCCTTGGTATACCCCGATCATTTCCGCATTGAATATATAAGAGTTGTAATGTAATTCACTATTTCCTTTGTATATTACCGTTTATTCTTTATATATAATATATTCATATCCTATTCGCCTATTATCCTTATCAGTCTGTTCCGATCTATCAGAAAATATAATGATTTAATTGTGTATATGCTTGTTCTACCATTCCTGAAATTGTTCTACTACTATTTCTTTTGTAAGATTTCTAGTGGGATCTGTTTGATACCCTGGTGTGTAATAGAGCCCTGCTAAAATCGTTTTCTTGATTTGGGGAAGGTATTGGCTGATTACCTGAACCTTTGTTCTAACTGGCTATAATTGGCCTTCCTTGTTGTTGGAGGAGTAGATAGCTTTTATTTCTTAATGATAAAACGAGTGTTTTGGATTAATAGTTTAGGTATAGAAGGCTGCTCTTTATTTTATTTGTTTTAGTACTACTTTTGCTAGTAAGAGAGCGCTGTCCCTCATTATTACTATATTCAGGGTTATTCGCTAGATTGGGAAGACTCCTCTAATTACTATTCGTAGGATCTTATTAATAGCTAGAATCGCTCCTCCTAATCGAACGCTCACTATTATTGGCATCCCATCTCAATACTATCCAATAGTTTTTGTTTGTTCTGTGTACTATACTTTTGCCCTATAAAATAGAATTAGGTATAAACAAATGATTACTACTTTCCATAAGGATACTACTAAAAATCCATTTATAATCCGGACTAGCCCTTGAATATAATAAGCCAATTTCCGGTCTTTGGCTATTTGTGTTTCGATATACTGTTTGAATATAAACTTGCAATCAAACTATATACCTAGCCATTATAAAGCCGATTCTGGTGTAATCGGAGAGATAGTGTAATCACAGCTTATTTCGTATACCAGATTAATAGAATACTTGTACTATATTATATAAATCATTTTTATCTTTTTGGGTACAAAGATTATTTTGTTTTTAGCTTCCCAGCGGAATATGCTTTTCATATCTTTTATTAGTATTACAATGTTTTGTTGAATACTTGCTAATAATCGGTATAGATAGATATCATCTGTATACCCGAATCGGAGTTTAAAATCTTGCTGGAGTAACTCTGCGAGATAAAGCATGTATAGAATTAGCGAGAGGGGTGAGCTTTATGGGGTACCATATTTTATTATATTTATTTATTTATTTTTTATTTATAGTGATTAACGTCTTGTAGAGGACCTCCCGAGGGGTATGAAAGACGTGGCTAGATCTAGAGTTACAAATACAGAAAGGCGCTGATGCGCACGCTAGTAAAACCTCACAGGGTAAACCCAGTTCCTTCTATATATCCTAAACAAGCCAGTGTAATGATCGCAAATAGGGCCGTTTTTGATTGGCCCCATATTCCTAGCGCTTCCTTCTGCTCATGGAGAGGAGCGCTCTGATTGTACAATTACTTCTGTCATAGAACCATGTTTTATGGACAGGAGCGGTGTGTACAGGTGTGCCGCTTCAAAGAAGCGGGTGTGTGTGTGATGGTGCTCCAGAGGAGCGGAGGATTCGGCTATTGGGCCGCTCGAGAGGAGCAGCCGGAACGATGGTTCCGCTGAGTAGCGGAATGGCGCATAGGCGCAGTGGTGGCGGCTGGAGGGGGGATCAGTTCCCCCTCAGCATTCGATCGATCGCTTTTGCGGCCCATAATAGAAAAGCTCTATTAGGGTTAGCGGTAGATTGTCGGAGCTCAGTGGAGCTGTGTCAGGAGGTCCACACTAAGGTGGCCTATGAGGCGGCATATAGGGTGGATCCATGTGGATCAGATCGCTATAGCCATAAGTCGTAGAACAGTAGGAGAGTGACCCGATCACTCTACCACTGAACCAGCCAGGCTCCTTGCGGAGGACAATGGTCTTTTTGTCCATATTTTATTATACTATAACCAGTTATTGCTTTATTAAGTCTAACCCTAAGTTGCTTTTAAATTAAAAAGAAGTCGATTAGAGTAATCAGGTTTTATGGGAATCCCTATCCCCTTATTTGTTTTAGAAGTCTATTTTTAAGTAGAGTATCGAATGCTTTTTGTATATTCAATGTAATTATTATAATCTTGTAGTCTTTATTAAGTGCTATTTTTATATTGTAAACGAATGATGTTATTAAGTCTATAACCAATTATTTTGGAAGGGCATTACAATGTTGTGGATTAAGTATTTCTTGTGTTAGGGCTATCTATGCTAGACATCTTGCTATGATTCTTTCAAGGCTCTTTCTAATATAGGAGAGGAGGGCGATAGGCCACTATGATTGTGGGGATGTTCAGTCTGTCTTCCCCACTTTTGGTAGTATAATTATTTTTGCTTGTTTTTATACTGTAGGAAAGTGATTGAGCTGTAAACATTTATTGAAAATGGTATATAGAACTGGGCCTATTTCTGTTCAGATAACCTTCAGTAGTTTTATTGTAATCCAATCTATCCCCGAGGATATACTCGAGATTCCTATAGTGTTATATTCCATTTCCTTTATAGAGATAGGCTCCCTCCAGGATAGTTTTTTCTCATTTTGATTGTATTCGGAGTCTAGGAGATTGTTAATAACTTTGAAGTGTTGTAGAATTTTCGAATGTAATAACTCGGTCTTTTCTTTATTCAATATAGCAATATATTTGCCTATTATGATTAATAGAGAATGGTATATAGGGTTTAGATTGTGTTATCCGATTATTCTATATAGGTTTCAATCTGATTTTATTTTATTAAGGAATTTCTTCTAATATTCTTTTTTGGCTTGTTGTATGTACGATAGAAATGCTTTGCATTTTGTAGAGTAATCGCTATTAGTTATGCGGCTTTGGAGGTATATATCTCAAGCAATTATGCAATCGGGTATTCATTAGGGGGCCGATTTTCCTGTCTTCCAATCCGATCTTCCTATCGTTCTGATTGTTTGTTATAGTATCTTCTGTATATTTTCAACAATTCGATTTAGGGCTATACTTGTAACTATTGTTTGTGCTTTCTGTTTGATTCCCATTATATTAATTGATACCATTCTTTGAAACAAAGATAGGTCTTTCTCCCTGATACAATACGTATATTGGAATCTTAATACTAAGCTTACTCTTTATATAATAATAAAGAGAATATTGTGATCGAATCCGCAATATATATCAGCTCTGACTTCTATATATATTCCTGAAATATTGGAAAAGATTAGATTGATTACATATCCTGTTTTATATATTGCTTGCTTTAGAATATTTATAAACTTGAGGTTTTTATTACTAAACCATTCCGCAAACCGATTACTACTATACACTGTATTCATATTTGGTTTGAATAATGTATAGTAAGTATTGAAATCTTTTCTAATGATTATATTTCTAGTTGATATTAGATCAAGGATTATCTTTAGAATTTCTGAGGTATTTAATTTTCTATATAGGTTTAGTAATGTCAAGGTACGGGTAAAGACTTATATTGTACCATAAGGGTAGAAGAGCTATGGAAGAATGAAGCCCTACTTATAGGAAGTAGGGCACACTAGTATGCTATGCCTAAAACACAAAGGCAACTACAGATCATGTAGTTGGCGCCGTGACAGTACCCCCCGCTCAAGGCGATCGGTCTACGATCGCAATATCAATTGATCTTTTAGAAAACAAAATAACACTAAAATACTTTAATTTTTATTATTGGATTAAAATGAACTTTCTTAAAAATAGTAATCAATTACCAGAGCTTTTTAGGTCTACCTCAACCTTGATTCGGGGGTGTGCTTGGTGTAAGTACTAGCAGGGGATCAGGAGTAGTAGATCTTTTGAAGCCTACCTAAGCGGGCGATTCTGGCTTATCTAGATTTGCTAAATAAAAAGCGATGATTGTATCTTCTTAATCGCGAAGGTTTTCAGCGGGTTGCTAAGATGCTGGATAATGTTTTTATTTGACTTGGTAGTGAAATCCGTTCTCGTTATAGTAGTCAAGTAGTTTATCGAATTCCCACTACTCGGTTTCCTCGTTCGTTTCGTCATCTCTTTCTAGAATACAGCCTTGGTTTCAACGGGATTCGGCTTCGTTGATCGCTTCTTGACTGGCTAATCCAGGTGAGCGGTGGAGTGGTCGGAGTAATGAGTTGTGGAATATTGGAAAGATCTTAAAACTAGTGGGGAGCTGGAGTAGACAGGCTCGTTTATAAACTTTTAGAATCTTATAGAAGTTATTTTATTTGTTATCATCTTTCTTTATCGGGTGATTGATTTTTATATTCTTAGTATTAATCTATACTTTGTTACCTTCTTTGTATAGAGGGGCGTCGGTGTAAGTCTTGTTAGTGTAATCTTTATATCTCTGAATGGATTGAGCGGTTAGAGCTTTCAATTTTGTTAGAATGATATCAAATCGATCCGCAATCTTGTTGGCCTTTAGGAACTCGCGTTTATGTTGATATGATAGGTTTGGGGGAACAGGTAAAAAGGGCTCAATGCCGAGGCGTGGGTGAAAACTGTAGTTAGTGAAGAATGGGGATACGCTGGTAGTCTTTGAGGTGGTATTATTAAGCGCAAACTCTGCGAGTGGGAGCCAATCGTACCAATCATCTTGGTGAAAGTTTATAAAAGCCTGAAGATATTGTTCTACTATGATATTGATCCTCTTTGTTTGTTCATCGGACTCGAGGTGGAACGAGAAGGATTGTTTCAAAGTGATCGATAGACGTTCGGATAAGTGTTTCCAGAATTCTGATATAAATTGTGAACCTCTATCGGATACTATATTGTTAGGTGCACTGTGTAGGCAGTAGACTTTTTCGATGAACCGATTGGTGAGCTTCTTTGCGGATAGTTCTATAACCGGAATGAAATGATGTATTTTTGTTAGGCGGCAGATAATTATGATGATATGTTGATACTTTTTGCTATAGTATTCGCTGATTAGTAGTAGTGTAATGTAGTCAATAGAGATATCGGACTAGAGGCGGAATGATACTAACAAGGGTTCTAGGAATCCGGGTGTAGCAAGACAGAAGGCTTTGGTTTGGAAGTAGAGTTGATAGGCTTATATATAAGTTTCGATTTCCCTCAATATATTAGGCTATTAGTATATGCAAGAGACAAGATCAATAGTTTTAATTCGATTGGAATATCCTACTGGACTAGTGGAGTGCATTCAGTATATAATCTGGGTATAAAGTTTAGCAGAAGGAAGAACAAAGAGACAGTCGCAATAGAAAATTTTATTATTAATTAATTTACAGTTTTGAAGAGCGATTCGGAGATCTTTTCGGATCGATAGCGGCTAATGATAAGTAATTGGGTTTTAAAATATTTTATGCATGATAGTGACCAATTTGGATGATTCGTATACTTTATTGATAAGATTGTTGATTGGCTTTTCAATATCGAGAATAATTATATCTATAGGCGTTGCGGTGAGGTTGATATTGTTATTTATTTGTTGGATAAGATTCTTGAATACAGCGATATCGAATACTCTTTTCGGGAGAACTATTTATAAGCGATTCTTGATTCGGTTGTTATTAGGGTCGGTGTATATAGGGCGATCTTCTATTTTCCTATTTAGTATATCAAGGCAAACTGTTTTAAGATTCGGTCTGTATATAATACGAAAATTGAAACTAGTCAGGAATTTAGCTTATCTAGTTTATCTTTGATTCAATATCTTTGTTGATGTGAAATACTCTAAATTCTTATAATCAGTAATGATCTCGAATGGCTTTTGAGTTTTATATAGTTCAGATCTTTATTTTTTTAAGGACTTAATGATAGCTAGTAGTTCTTTATTATAAATCTTGTAATTATATTCGGCAATACTATATTTTGAGAAGAAGTATGTAATTGGGTATAGTTGGTTTTTATTGTTATATTGAGAGAGTACTCTACTCATAGTCTAGTCAAAAGTATCTATCTTGATAACTGTGTAGTGGTGATAATCAAATATTGCAAGGATTGAAACAAAGGCAAAGATATACTTTAGGTTTTTAAAGGTATTCTTTTAATCAGTAGTTCAATTCTATATATTCTCTTTTTTCAATAGGTGGTTTAAAGATTCCGTGATTTTAAAAAAGTTGTGAATAAAGTATTAATAAAAGTTAACAAACCCTAAAAAGTATTAGAGATCTTTTAGCTTAATTAACAACTTTTATTTGAGGATAATCTTAATCTTGTTAGAATCCATCTCGATATCACCAAAAGTAATAATCAGATTGAAGTATTTTGTTCTCCTTGTTTTGAATTTGTATTTGTCAATATCAATTTGTAATCCAATGTCAATAAATCTCTACACGACTTTGTGAACTTGCTTTCGATAATCTGTAATATTCTCAGAATAGATTAAGATATTGTTTAGGTATGCTGTACAATTTTTATTCAGAAAATCAAAAAGAATATGATTGATATAGTTCTGAAACGAGATAGGAGTATTGCAAAAGCCGAAAGGTATTATCAGGAATTCGAATAAACCGAAACGAATTGTAAAAGCAGTTTTCCATTCATGACCTTCTGCAATCCGTAGTTTATTGAATACAGTGATAATATCCAATTTGATATAAACTTTAGTATAGCATAAAGTATCAAGAGTTTCTTTGATCAGTAGCAATGGATAATGGTTCTTAATAGTAATATTGTTCAATTTATAGTAGTCCTAGCAAATTCGAACGCCCCCCCCAGGCTTTACAGCTAGGAGGAGTGGGGCAGCTGATCGGAAGCGGGATTTGCGGATGAATCCTTTATTTAGGTTATTATCGAGCCATTTGCAAACGACTTGAAGCTCGACTAGGGATATTGGGCGACCTTTGTTATACAGAAACTCTTTACCTAACATAATCTTGATTTTGTAATCCTAAGAGCATCATAACGGAAACTCATTAACAAAAAAAGATAAAAACCTAACGAATAGATCACAAAGCCAGAGTAATAGCTTATTCTAAATCTCTATTGTAAATAGTACAGATCGATTGGTCTTTTCTATAAACTTCTTGATATCGCTTTCTATGATATTACAATATAATTGAATAGGATCGTTTGTTATTATACGATGTAACTCGCAAGCTCTATCTAATTCATTCCAGATTACTTTTGTAATATAAGCTTCCTGATCTTTATAGAATTGAATAAAGCTATTAATTGTGAGGAACTTTATATTATTCATTTTCTATCGAATATTTTGTAAAGTGTTAGTCGATTTTTTAGAGGGTTTCTGTAGCAATAGGGGGTTTAATGAGAATAAAACGTTTTGATTTTGTGGCAGTCTTTTGTATATCCTAAAGTCTGCAATAATTTGTGTTAGGGCCGATTTCAGAATCAGCCGGTTTAGTATCATCTTGGCACGGGTTTCTGTTTTTCCATTGATTCAGTAAGTATAATAATAATTTGAATCGGGTGGTATTGAATTAGCAGGATCTATATTGTAAAGATTTCTATCAGTATTCTTCTCTATAACTAAAGTCAAAGGATTGTATTCCAAAAGTATTGATTAGTTTTGGGGTGAGAAAGAGGGAGTCTGGAGATTTTTGTTAATGATTTTTTCAGTAAAGGTATGATATAAGATTAAAATAGATTTCTTCGAAATAAATTTCAAAATAGACTTTCTAATGGGTATACATAGTATTGGATTGAGTGCTATATCTACTGAGATCAGTATATTATTATGATTGGGGATAACAATTATAGCAAAGTTAATTAAACAGTAATATCTGGAGTAATATATGAATATGAATTTAAGAGTTATTGTTATCCAATTAATAATAGGGTTATGACGCTGAAGCTATAGAAAACCAAGGATTATAGGGTCTGCGTCAGAAAGATTGATAATATAGAATAAGCTAATTTCTTTATGATTGTTAATCCGTAGATCTAATAGTGTATATTGAGATAGGATATCAGAAGTCCTTCTGTCTGCAAATAATAGGTTGCGGGTAGTAGGGAGGGGACATATAGGGATACCAAGCTTGAATATAAGAGTTCTATTTATAAACCCATATCCCGCGGCTTCACTATCTACTAAGCCAATGAGTGGGATGATTATGTTAGGCGTAAGGAAAATTTTTGTTGAGATTTTAAGAGATTTGCTATTCATTGTTCTAAGATATAAAGGATCCCTAGATATAACCGATCTCTTAATTCATAAAGGCAAACTTTCCATAACGAACCTCGATTCGTGACTATGAATCGAGATTAGTCTTTTAATATACTTGGCTGGGGAATTGAATTTCCGCTATTATCCGAATGTACGGAGCCTTTAACGAATCCGCCCAGATCTCTGCTGCCAGTGGGGACTGGAGAGGTGTATCGAAATGGTGTTGTGGCAATCGGGAAACGATTAGCAGACGGGAATGTATTCTGGTAAGTAGGGCTATAAGCATTGTGATAGGGTCCGGGGTTGTAATAGTGATCGGTAACGGGAAAACGGTGGATATTCGGAGCGTATTGGTTCATAGCAGAAGGATGATCGGAGTATTGTATGGTTCCTAAGTTGATATTATATTTTGTATTGTTGCATTGCTTTTCTTTGCAATTGAATTTGATATAATCGGGCTTTTTGTAATAAAGATAGAGGCCAAGATCTAGATATTGTTTTTTATTGTAATATAATAAGGGTCGCTAGCCTTGACGAGTAGTATCCAGTTGTATAGGATCTCCAGAGAGATCAGGCATAAATATTACAATAGCGATAGCAGGCTTTTTTTCATTAGGTTTTTTTTGATCGCTGAAGTTGGTGTTTTGGTTCTTACATTGATTATCAAGATGAATCTTCTTCTCTAAGTTATTATAGATGCTTTGCCATCAAACTATTTATATATCGATATCGGCGGCAGAAGGTTTATTGGAACGGTTAACTAAAGTATCGATTAGTTCTTGTAAAACTTTGAGTTTAAGATCAGCGACTTGTTGTTCGGTAGTCTTCTTGCATTTGATAATGAGCTGTTTGAATTTGATAATAAAATTACCAAATAAGGTCTTCTTTATTTTATATTTATTATAATCTATGGAAACTTTGTATAAGAGATTTAGAGTCTGGTATTGCTTGTTTAATTTATGCTAGATGCTTGTTACAGTGTGTTATCCAGAGGGCCAAAGATTGGAATTATACGTGTTATTTGTGATTGTATCAAAATGTATCTGATTATTTGTATAAACAGGGCTAGAAAGTAGGTTAGCAAGAAATGTGATTTTCTGAAACTTTGATTCATTTTTGTAATCCGTAGTCAAGCAGTGATTGATTGTGTTACGAAAAGTTGTGTACTGATCTTAACGCTTTGCAATATCTTACTTATTATCACTAAACTTTTCAGGAATAGCGAGATATTTGTAACAAAATGAAGCTTGCGAATTATTGCAAACAGTAATCTTCAATATCTCAATTGTGTTTTTCAATTCGACAATCTTTGATTGAATATTGATGGCTTGGGTCTGAACAGTGGTAGTTTGGGCTTGTAATAAGCCTGTAATTGATTCGATCAATTCAAATACAGTTTGAGTAGTAGTGAAGTGTATAGTGTTTGGATTATTGAATAGATCTATAAAGGGAGAGATATCGGTTTTGGCGGAATTGAGAATATGGTTCAAGAAAAGAAATTGCGGAGATAAGCTAGATGTAGATGCTTCTGGTGTAGGTGCTTGTTTACCCATCTTCAGCACTTTTTGAGGTTCAAAATATCGGCGGCAGGGTATACAATAGATCAACAATAGGTGCGATCGGTGCGATTGGGATAAAACATCAGTGGGACTTTGGAAATAAAATAAGAAATAAAGCTGTGATAGTTTATTTGAAGATGGTACAAATTATTAAGGTACGGATAAAGACTTATATTATATTTTAAAGGTAGAAAAGCTATGAAAAAGTAAAGCCCTACTTATAGGAAGTAGGGCGCGCTAGTATGCTGTGCCTGAGGCACGAAGACAACTATAGATCATGTAGTTGGCGCCGTGACAAGTAATTTAATTCTGTTTATAGAAAGCTATATATAGTCTTTATACTTTTCTCCTACTAATTATAGTACTTGTAATTTAGTTTTAATTCTGATATATATCATTACTTATAAGCATCCCTGCCCTTTCTTGTATGTTTCGTTTTTTCTCTAGGAGGTTACTGGGGATAGGTATTGGTATCTGTTATATATTTGAATATATATATTGGATACCCAGGGCTTTTATATATATATTATATCAATCTTTTCCTTAAATGTTCGCTGCAATGTTGCTGTATGTGGTGTAAAGCTTTTCCGTGTGTTTATTTAGGTAATAAATAACAGCTTCGATTTATTCATATAGATTTTTTATTGTTGTATTATATCCCTCAGTTATAGTCTGATTATTTAAAGCTTCAAGGTTGAGATTCTTATTGATTTTTATTACCTTATTACAAGTAATATATTAGCCTTGCGTATCCCGCTCTTTATCCGTTAAACTCCCTGAGATATTGTTTGCTTGCTTTTTTTTAATATTGCTTTCCGAATTGCTGTCATTTTTATATCGAAAGACTGTATCCATCCTAGATTTCCTTTTCCTTCCTTATATTATCACCAGTATTTGAATTATTACTATTAATACTGAGGCGATAGTAATACTGATCTCCCCTATTTGTTGGATAATCTAGATCTACTTTTGATCCGGATATATTATCTTACCGTTTACCTATTGGGGTTTGGTGGGGCAGTTGTTATGATTTGCTGGAAAGGGCCTGCAGTATTCTGTGTATTGTATTGGGTGATTATAATTCTTGGTTGGTTTATGAATAGATAGTGGGTATGTGCACTTTCTGTATATTGCTTCTTTTTTGCATTTTCAGCTTTTATAGTATTACTGATATCCTGGATTATGTTTTCCTAAAATTCGTTTTCTATTTGCTGGGAATATTCGGATTTTGTTGAATAGGTTATAATGAGGTGGCTGTTTTTGGAAGGATAGTATTTAGGTGATCCGATTTTGTTTATTTGCTTTAAACTTGAATCTTACTATCTGTATTGGATGTAATTCTGTCTGATATTAGATTTCTTTCCTTATTTGTTTTTCTCTAATCTTTGTGGGTATTTCTAGGAGATCGGTAATGATTATTGGGATCCCTGGTGTTATATATGTATACCATGGCTTACTGATTGCAAGATCTATAGTTTTAGTAGCTGTTATAATTTATTATTTGTTTGTAAGAAGGATTATACAGACTTTTGGGGAAGCTGTAACTGTTTATCCAGTTTGGGTGGATGTTATTGCTGTAATAGTTCTAGTCTTTAGAGTAGCAATCTCTGGGATTGCCTTTATTAGTGCCTGTTTGATTTTCTATGAGGATGACTTTATCTTGATTTGTTTGTTAAATTGAAGGAAAAGTTTTTTGTTTGTATGTTTTAATCTCGATACTTTATTGATTATTTATTTAAGCTTATTTGTAATCTTTGCTTTCATTGTTAAGCCGAAAAAAGTAGCGGTTACGGTTTTAGAGGTTTAAAGCATTCCCGCATATATTTGTATAATTGGCTTTATGCTTTTTATTGCTAGTTTCGAGTTGAAGATCTTTTTTGTATCGTTTGTGATAACTATTAATGCTTTGCATACCAGTTTTCCTGTTAGTCGGTTCAAATCTTGTTCTGCAAATTGCACTGCAAACTGTACGAGGATTGTCTCGAAGCTAGTAAATACTAAAGCCTTGTTTGCAGTGTGCTTCTGTTATGTATCGATCTTTTTTTGAATAACTGTCTTTATAGCTGTTTCAATAGTGTTCTGGCCGCTTTCGAGCAAGCTTGAGAGGGGACCAACGCTTTTGTTGCTAATCCGCGTTTTCTTCGGAGTGGTGGTTGAGGAACGGTCATCGAGATCGATCGGGAAGCCCGCTGTCCCTGTAGGTAACGGCTAGCTCGCTGGCCCTCTTTGATTCTGCTGCAACAGCATTCTCGAGCCAAGCAGCTCGGAGCGCTACAGCGATCGCGCTGGTATGTATTGTATAATATGATTTCGGGATATCCGTAGATATGGTTGTTATGAGCTCGTTTGATTTTGATTTTGATGAGCAATGCTAATATCATCCATTAGACATCGAGGAAATCGCTCTTCATTATACACTAGTTGATTACTACCAATATTCAATTATTGTTGATATGAAATTCGATTGTTTAATTATATTACAATTATACCTATATCTATATCTATTCCTTTTTCAATAAAAAAGGTATTAATATAAATATAAATAATATCCTTATCTCTATAATTGAAAACGATATTGTAAAGAATAGTAGTATTTTTTTTTAATGAATTGCTAATATTAACTCTAAAGAGAATTTCCTTTTTTTATAAGGGAAAGTTAAAGTGAATAATCTTTTCAAGTAAAATAGGATTGAGATCCTGATTTATTGATCCTTTAATTCTATCAAGTTGAATTGATTTATATCATTTTCTTTGAGAAGTAGGGATTACTTCCAAATCGGTTTGATATTGAGCTAATATTTCTTTTTCGATATTAATTGGATGATTTGGCAAGAGTTTAGCTAAACGAAACGCATATTGCCTAACATTTAAATCTAATCGAATTTTTAAAGGCTTTAGGCCTGCTTCTATTTCCATTAAAAGAATTGGGACTATTTTGAAGATTCCTAATATCTTTCGAAGAACTAGGTTTTGAAGCGATTGTATTATATTCTTGAAATGAATTTGACCTTTCCACCAAATCACTAATCCATAATCAGCTATACTGGTTATATATACTATATATAATTATCTAAAAGCTTTAGGATTAAGGCCCTTTTCGGTATTGTGACGACAACAGGTTCACGATATGATAGTAAATGAATCAATTATCGATACTAGAGAATAACAAACTATTATATAAAGAGTGAACCTATAAGAGGCTTTTATAGGTCCGGAGAGGACTAGGAGGGGACCAAGAGGGAATCAAAAGCGAAGCGAGATTTGATTTGCTAGGTAGAGTAAATAAATGATTAATCTAGATCTGAGACTAGATTGTTATATCACTTTTTCTTTGAGAAACAGTTTGCCTTTAAGTCTGTTTTTATCCTTTCTTTTGCTTTTTTATCTCTAGAGATCTAAGCTCCTTTTTTATTACTATTATTTCCTTTACCTTCCTTATTGCTTTTCGCTTTCTTGAAGGTATAGTTGGTGGTTCATTCTCCTTTTTCTTATCGTTATCATCCTCTTCATTATCAGAGATATTGATTAAAGTGTTGTATGCTTATTGCAAAGGGTTTACTGTAATTGTATGAATTATTCGATTGTGGTGCGGGATATCGTTTATTACTTTTAAAGTGTATTATCCATCTTCCCTTTCTTTTTCTTTGTTAAACTAGGAGCTAGTTATTCAGTATAGTTTATTATCTTACTATTCATTGCAAATGCTTTTGGATAGTATATGCATACCATATTTTTATAATAAGGAAAATTTATAAGAAGGGTGAAGAGAGGCACAATGAAAAACTTTTTTCAAAAGAGCTTGTACTCTCTTGATATTGGTAATAATGGGTTCTAAAAAGCGAACGCCACCTTGCTAATAATTTTCGATTTTTCCAAATCGTTTGATGATTATTATGTTTAATATACAGTAAGCAATGAGACTATCTGGAGCGGCTTTCAGAAATCGGGCACAGGCTATAATTCTGATTATATTGTCCTTCCATCTAAATACTACTTTTGAACAAACTAACCCAGACATTTGCTTTTTTCATTCACAAGACTATTTAATTACGTGATAACAAGTTTATATCTTTCTATAAACACTTGCTGCGGGTAATTATAATTATAAAAACCATATACTTGATTTGTAAGTCCTCCTTTATTATATTCAAATATTTGTAAAGTTCCTTCTTCAATTCGTAGGCCCATAGTCTAACAGTAAAGCTATCTAAGCTAATACCGAGCTTTACAACTTGTGTTTTGCCGATTCGATTATTTCGGTTTGTTGGAGCTTTGGGAGATTTGGATATAAATTGATGTATATAAGAATATCAATAAAATGGATAGAATTGTTGGAGGCGAAATGAAGGTAGATAAGTCTTAGGCAGTGGAGTAGGTATTGTAGCTCATAATTACGGGTTTAGCAGATTTTGCTTTTTTAATTTGATATTGAATGTGAGTTAGAGGGTAAGAGGGATTATAATAGTATTACCTGATTTGCTACTCGGAGAAGTATATTAGAGCGTAAAAACGTTTTGTACACGCTTGAAACATTACTAATATTTTTATTTTCAAATTAAATCAAAGAGTTAATTTGAGTTAGGTAAAATTAATTTATAAAAAATAAAATGAAAAGCAAGATAAAAGTATAGAAAATTCAACCAAAAGTAAATATAAAGCAAATAAATTCTTGTGGTGATGGAAAAAGGCCTGTGCACCAAGTTACTCTTCTTAAGGTAAATTGATTAGGTAAGATTGTTCTTATCTATATCCATAACGTGGTTTATCAGTGCGTGGCCCATATCAGTGGGTGGCCCACTTTCACCTCAATTCGACTCCCTCATTTCAACACGCGTTTTATCAACAACCCACGATGGATTCGATAATAAAGAAGCCGTATATTACTCGCTATTATAGCTATTCAAAAAGATAAGAAGCTAAATACTCGAAGGCTGTAATACTATACAATATCCCACAATCAACACTACAATATAGAATTGACAGTATACCTTCTTATACAAAAATTCAACCTAAATCTCAAAATCTCTCGAAACTAGAAGAGAAAATTATTATTCAGTATATATTGATATGGATTCGAGAGGTTTTGCACCTAAACAAAAGGGAGTAGAAGATATAGCAAATCATATTCTTGAATCTCGAAATACAAAAAGAATTGGAAAGCTCTAGGCTCATCGATTTATCAAACATCATATAAAGCTAAAAACGCATTTTAAACATATTTATAACTTTCAAAAAGCTCTCTGCAAAGATCCTATACTTATTGAAAACTGGTTCCAACTTATATCGAATATGCAAGCGAAATATAATATTCTCGATTACGATTTATAGAACTTCGATGAAACAAACTTTATAATGGGAATGATAAATACTGGTATAGTTGTTACTGATACTAAGAGATGCGGCAGAAGTAAAGCTATACAGCCAGGCAATCGAAAATAAGCTACAGCAATCATATACAGCAATAGTGAGGGGGATACTATACCTCCATTTCTGATAGTTCAAGAACAGATGCATCTTTCCAATTGGTATACAGAAACCGATCTTCCTGCAAATTGAACTATTAAACCTACAAGCAATAGGTGGACGAATAATGAGACAGAATTAGAATGATTGAAACACTTCGATAAACATACAAGAAATCGAATTAAAGAGCAAATACAGAATGCTAGTGCTGAATAGGCATGAAAGTTATAAATCAATACCATTCCAAAACTATTACAAAGAGAATAATATTAAATATATATATTTACCACCACATTCAAATCATTTAACCCAACCTCTTGATATTGAATACTTTAGTACCTTAAAACGAAAGTATAGTAACACAAATTGAGGGGTTTATAAAAGCACATATCAATCATATCTCAAAAATCGAATTCTTTATAGCTTTCAAAACTACATATCAATAATCAATTACAAATCAGAATATGAAATCAGGATTTCGAGAAACAGGATTAATCCCATTCGATTCTAAAGTAGTACTTTCTAAATTAGATATCGAATCCATATACCTACTTCTCCTCCTCCCAATTCAAAATCTTAAACCTCTCAAACATTTTACAATCTTACAAAAGCACTCTTTAATCAACACTAATTAAATCTCGAATAACTCATCATCAATCAAACTCTCCTACACCTTTATTTAAAATTATACTAACTTTAGCTAAAGATACAAAGAGATTAGCATATAAGAATACACTTTTAAGTACAAAAATTTGTACACTTCAAAAAACAAATAAGACATTAAATAAACATCAACACACAAAAAAACCCAATTACATTAAGGAAGAATATTTACTGAATAGAAAGCTATAGATATATTATCTCAACAAAAAGTTGATATCCAAATTCAACACGACAAACATCAAAATGAAGGAAATTCCAATATGGAGACATCCTTTAGTTAATGCTATAGTAAGTATGGAAAGACAGATCATAATACAAGAACTTATAAAAATGATATAATAAATTCTAGATTATTAGATTTATAATAGCTTTAATCAATTGATTCAAAGATTATTAAGAAATATGAATTTGAAAGTATAAATTGAGGTGAAAGTGGGCTATCCACTGATATGGGCCACGCACTGATAAACCACGTTAGGGTTTTTATTTAACAGATTATTATAGTCGTCGATACCATTTTCCCAGTTTTTTATTCACTTTGATAAGTTCTTAGGAGAACCTGCGGTATATAGGTATTGTATATAGAATCTTCTAATTTTGTGGGGTGTATATATTATATCTCTATAATAATACCATACGAGATTATTGTTATAGCCTATCCACCTTATCTTGTAACAAATCTTTTTTCGAATAATCTTCAAGGCTAATATATCTTGAACCTCGAATTCGGTGTTTGTGGCGATTACGATTGGGGGTGGGCGGTTGACTTTTTGACCAGGCATAGGATTATCTAATGTTTTTCGAAGTTTATTTGGAGAGAAGATTTTATGTACTTTTATATTGTTTGATAGGTTAAGATGATAAAAGTAATTCTTCTTAGAAAGAATGGTATAAGAATTAGTTATTTATAGATTAAGCTTTTAGCTAGATCTTTTAATAGCAAAGTTTTTTGTAGTAATAAAGACTTTATTGTTAACCTCGAAATTGATAGTCTGTCTATACTTGTTGATATCTTTTCTTTTCTTGTTCTAAAATCTGAGAATGATTTCTTTAGCGATTTCCTAGGCTTTGTGTATCCTGAAAACAAAATTCTGTGCTTTTTCTTGAGAAAGTTTCTCTTAGACGATAAAAGCAGCAGGGAACTTATTCTAATCGAAAGAGGTAACAGATTCGTATCCATTTTGAAGTTCAAATAGGGATATTCCCAGATTTTCGTGCGGAAAAGTAAGTTGTGCATAGTCTATAATATATAAGAGCTCAGATTAGTTGTTCTGATAGTAATTGATATAAGAACACAGGTGTTAATCTAAATATTGGTTTATGATTTTTTGTTTGGCCATTTGTTTGAAGATGGTATATCATAAAAAGTTTTAGCTTGACACCCAAGATTCGGGTGAATTCTTTTCAAAAGAGAGATATGAATTGGGGGCCTCTATTAGAGATTATAGTTTTTGAAGCATCTTTCTATTAATAGATATTATTTAGATATATCATTATTATATCTCTGGTATTAATAGTCTTATAGTATGATATAGAAATGGATTGTTTCGATAGTCTGTCTATTATTACAAAGACATTGTTGTAATCAAACTTGTTAACAGGAAATGTTTTGAAATCTATGAATATATCTACCCAGGGTTTTGAGGGTATAGGCAATAGCTATAGGAATTCTGATATCTTATTTTTGGGAGTATGGAAATTGTGATAAGTAGTGTAATTGTCGACATACTGGTTAATAAATTTCGATATACCTTTCCAGAAATATCTTTTCTGTAAAATCAGCTTAGTCTTAGTTTTTTCAGGGTATATTGAAGAGATTTGAGTATAGGCTTCTTCTATGAGACTAATATGTAGATGGTTTATATTAGGAATAACAAAACAGTCTTTGTATAAAATGAGACCGTTTCTCATAAAATATCCTTTCTTCAAGCATATTGCTAAATTATATTCTGTTTGTAGAGAAGGGTGATTTCGGTTGATTATCAGAATTCTGTTTATCAAATTCATATCCTTAATATTAAGAGTTAATAATTCTGTTATTTTTTTTTCCTTTATACTGAATTCGTTAACAATCCTTTTATTGAGAACTATATCTGGTAGAAGAGTTTGAATATATTGTTCCAAGCGTTTAAGCTTTTAATTTGTAGTATCCTGTTTTCTGCGATTTAAGGTGTCTGTAGTAGTATTACTAATTTCTAACCGATATGTAATTTCAAACCAGAAATTCGATAGAATTTCAGTCTATCCAGTTTGTTTTTGATTCAAGATTCTTTTTGTTATAAATTGATTGATTGATTTAATTAACGTCCACCTTCAGTCTATGACTATATAGGACGGCTAGGCCAAATGGTCTAGCGGATAACTTTTAAAGTACAAAATTAGGAATTTTAACAATAGGGTAAGTGAAAACTAATACTGGGGACTCGTTCCCGCTTACTATACGAAGTGCGTATAGTAAGATATCTTTTTGTTATAAAGTATTCTAGTGTTTTGTGATTGATGTAAACTTTAATATAATAAAGCGAAGCAGTATACTCAATATACTATGTTTTGAATATTTCATAATGATAAGCATCTTCTTATTAAAAATAATATAATTCATTTCGACCGAAAATATAATCTTGGTGAAAAAAATTACAGAGTACTATTGACTATCTTCCTGAAGTTGGAAAAGGACTCCACCAACCACTCTATTAGAAGTATTAGTTTCGATTATAGTCTGCTTTTCGATACAATAATGTCTTAAAACAGAAGTATTCATTAGCCGTCTTTTCAATTCCTTAAATCAGTATTGCATTCCAGTATCCTATAAAAACTTGATATCTTTCTTAATCAATTAAACAAAAGGTTTAGCAATCCTACCGAAATCTTGAATGAACCAACAATAAAAGTTGCAGAATTTGAGAAAAGACTACATTCCTCGAACATTGGTTGATGGCTTTTATTCCTTAATAACTTTAACCTTTTCAGGATTGATTTCTATACCGTTGGTACTAATAATGAAACCTAGGTATTTAGTTCTGGTAATTCCAAATTCACATTTATTTATATCAGCTTGAAAACCAGCTTTCCATAAGCGATTTAGGATTTGGATAATATATTGCTTATGCTTCTCTTCGTTTTTTGAGTAAATAAGGATATTGTTTAAGTAGGCGGTACAGATAACATTAAGGAGATCGAACAAGACATTATTTATATCTTTAATAAGTAGCCGGACTATTAGTCAAACTGAAAGGTAAGATTTTATATTTATATATGCTATACCGTGTATGAAATATAATAAGATCTTCTGAATTAGAGTGTATTCGGATTTGATAAAAGGCTTGGTGGATATCGAGTTTGATGAAGATCTTAGCTTTAGAGATATAAGCTAATATCTTGTCAATAAATGGTAAAGGATATTCGTCTCTTTTGGTGATAACATTGAGATGTCGGTAATCTATACAAAATCGTAGTTCTTTATTAGGCTTAGCTACAATAGGACTAGCATTGTGAATGGGGAGGAACTGGCTTCTATAAAACCTTTTTTTAAGTTATTCATAATATATTCCTTAACAACTAAGAGTTCTTCAGTTGACATGTTATAGATTGGACTCGTTTTTAAGGTTGTATCTTTTGGTATTTCAATATAGTGATTATAAGAAGTGTGTTTAAATAGTTTATTAGATATAGTTTTGGAGAAAACATCAATCCAATCATGGTAGACAGCGGGGATCCGAGAACGGAGTTCTTCGACTTCGGCAGATTCTATATTTCCTATGCAATCTTTAAGAATATTATTGTCACGGATCGCACCCAATCGCAGCTGCGATCGCTCACGTGCGCGCTTGCGCACGTGCACGATCACGTGTACATAGCTAGTATATAGGAGCGTTCTACGAGCGCTTTGCTCCCGATTCTGTAGTTGTAGATTCTAAGGATAAATTGTACCCTGCTCTCGTAGTTCTTCTAAGGCAAAGTGTCACATTATCTATAACTCATTATACGATCGCACGGCCATCTGGTGGCCGATCAAATAATACCTTATAATTATAATATCTCTTGGGTATATCGAGGACATTCGATATCACTTTAGGAAAAGGGCTGATTCCAAGTAAATCTACTTGATGGAAGATAACAAACCCTCAATATATAGAGTTACAAGTACCACTATCATATCCAACCTATTTATCTCAAAAGGGATTTTATTGTTCTTTCCTTTCGCCGGTCGAGTGCCTCTAGCTGATGATAGTTAATCTCAACAAAGCGATGGTTATAGTTCTTACGGTTCTAATGTAAATACTGGTAGACATGGAAAGAGTAAACAGCCTGGAAACAATTCCTCGATCGAGGTATTAACTCTCGAGGGTAGCATGCCGATGTACACTCTCCTGTTACAGGAAGAACAAATGCCGACCCTTAAAGACTTTGAGGACTTGTAGAACAAAATCGCAAGACTCAAAGACGAATTGCTACAGTATAGTTTTAGTACTGCTCACCCATCTCAACCTTCAAGACACCGATAGCAATATTATGCAGATTCCCTTGCGAATCGCGGAGTCCAAACTCCTAATGTTCCAATCGATTCTATTGAAAGGGCATCTCCTACTATCAGGAAAAGGAAAAACAAGAAAAACCTCTATTCGCGAAATCAGTCTTCACAATGATCTCTTTCGAGTATTAATAGCAAACCCCTTTCAAACCCAATCATTTTGCTAAGTGATCTACAAATTTATTGAACACCCCATTTTTGTTTATCTATTATTATAATAGAGTATTTATACATTTCGAAGCCCATTAATCTTTCATTCAAACTAAAGATAATATGAAGCTGAAAGCAAGCCTTTAACAGCTATTAATCACCAAGCAACTCAAACTTTACAAAAATTCGCTTATCCGAAAATACAATAATAATTTTATATAGTAATCAATAGAAGGAAAGATATAAGAATATATATTCTTTGCTATATATTTAGTTCTTTACTTAACAGAATAGCAATTGATCAATCAGCTTGTAGCTATTTATAGAAATCCGGCTGAAGCTGATTATACATAAACTAAATATAAATATGTGGTTTATGCTTAATAACATCAATAAAAAAAAACTTTCTAGTATAATATTATAGATTTAGATTATTAGTTATATAGACGAAAATCATTAATCCGATAACTTTTCTTTACAATCTAAAAAGAAAAATATCCGATTTTTTCTGATAAGCTATTAGCCTTTATATTAACGAATATTATATTATTAAAAACCTAGCTATTAAGTTTATTAAGATTAATAAACTCGAAGTTATATTTCGAGAATATAATTATTATAAAACAATTAAAAAAATACTTTTTAAAAAACTATTTAGTAATATTGATTTATCAATTACTCCTAAAAATACTTTTTGCTTATTAGATAATTTAAATCTATCTATTTAATTTCATATCCAATATTCTTCTTATATTTCTATTGATTATATAAAAACCTTTAAATCAAATAATATTTTATTTTTAGAAAACAATTTCAATTATAGTATTATTATTTCTATATCAGGAGTAAATTACAGTTTCATACTATATATAGATAATGTAAATATTATAACTGAAATCTAAGAGATTAAAGAAAATAAAAAATTTTATAATATAAAAAAGAATATCGAAAAGGATATAAACCAAAAAATGTAAGTGGAAGCTATCAAATCTATTTATATTATTAAAAACCAATATTTAAATCAATATGTTTAGGTAGAAGTTCCCTTTTAAATATAATCCGGGATATAAGATTTCTCGATTTAACAAAACTAATGGGAGATGATTCTATAAATTTACTATATATATTTTCGAAGAATGGATATTCATACAATACTCAATCTCTTATAAATTCCAAAGTGAATAGCTTCACTTTTATTAACAAAATACTTTTTTCATTATTATTCCTTATATTCAAATCTTGTTTTATATTATTTGAATCATTGATTGAAGTCAAAAGCTATAATAATATACAAAATGAAGTTATTATTCATTTTACATTTCTTAATTTTACAATTAATGCTCAATAACAATCTTATTTGCTATTTCTTATTATCAATTTGGGTTTATATAGTGTAATCCTAAATTACAAATGGTTAGCAGAAACCCAAATTAAAGTCAATTGTTTTAACCGATACCTCAAATAGCCTTTCGAGTATCTTTTTATTGTTTTCTTATCAAAAAATATACTTTTAATTAGAAATAGTCTTTAATAACCCAAAATCAGTTACTTGAGATAGAAAGATGCTGATGATCGAAATACCTGATTAGAAGAGATATACTACTGACTTGATAATAGATAACTGATTATAGTATTGATTATATCTGAGATACTTATTATCCTTTTTTAAGAGATTAATATAATAATTTCAGATATAATCGAAGCTTAGGTTTTAGTTAATTTAAAGAAAAAACCTATTTTTAGTCAAATTTCTATTTAATCTGTTTATAAATCCCTTTTGCTTTATATCTCCGATACATTTAATATTTATGTATTCAAGTTGACTCAATTTCAATTTATCTGTAAGAAAAGCAAAAATCATAAGATCTTTATAGTTATATATATAGAGATTGACAACATTATCTCGATTTATAAATCTAATTAAAACAACAATCATCGAATCTCAATTATAGTTGTTGCCTTAAACAATTCTAAACCAAAAACTATTGCTACTCTCAATTATATTATTGCAAATATCAAAATAGAGCCTCCAATCCTTAAAGTTTACCAGCAATATCACTAAGCATTCTTCAAGCACAAGTCCGATATCCTATCTCTCTCTCGGTTATACAATTACAAGATTATATTTGAAGAAAAAGGTGAAAAAGCTCTCAAATACAATTCCCTGTATAAAATATCACTCGAATAGCTTGAGATTGTTAAAGAATATATTATAGAGAATCTTACCAAAGGATTTATAAAACCCAGTCAAACATTATTCACAATACCAATTCTTTTTGTGAGAAAACCAAATGAAAGCTTAAAGTTCTGTATAGATTTTCAATTATTTAATTTTTTAATACACAAAGATAGATATTTTTTACCTTTTATTAATAAGACATTCGCATAATTTGTTAGTACAAAAATATATATTAAATTAGATATTCGATAAGTATTCTATTATATTTATATAGATCCAGCTTCCAAAGAATATATTACTTTCCGCATTTGATATGATTTTTATAAATATAAAGTTTTATCTTTTGGATTAATAAATAGCTCTGCGACTTATCAATGATATATAAATAATATTCTATTTGACTATTTAGATAATTTCTATACTACTTATCTCAATAATATTCTTATATATTCTAAAAACAAAAATGAATACAAGGAACACATCAAGTGTGTCCTCAAATGATTTGAATTCGTTGGCCTCCAGGCAGACCTCAAGAAGTGTGAATTCAATATTAAATATACAAAGTATTTAGATTTTATTATTTTTATAGATAGTATACAAATCAATTCAGAAAAGATTAAAGTAGTTACTATTTAGATTTATTTTATTATTGTAAAGAGTGTTTAATTGTTCTTAAATTTTTATAACTTTTATTGTTGATTTATTAAGAATTATAGTATAATAACAAAACCTCTTTATGAACTTATAAAAGTGAATATCAAATTCCATTTCAATAAAATCTATTAAATTACATTTGATATATTCAAAGATAAATTCATTTTCGCTTTTTTCTATAGCATTATGACTATATATTATCCTGTATACTAAAAACCGATATATCTAATGGTGTAGTTGTTAGTATATTATTTCAAAAGTATAGTAATGAATAGTTATTAGTTATCTACTTTTCGAAAACGATAATCATCGCCGAGCTGAATTACGAAGTTTATGATAAAGAAATGCTTGTGATTATTAAATCCCTAGGTTACTGGAAAGTCGAATTTATTGGATCCTTGTATTAGATCAAAGTGTATACTGATTATAAAGTGTTCGAGTACTTTATATCAATTAAATAGTTGAATGTTTGATAAGTGTGTTGGGTAGAACTACTTGCTGATTATAACTTTATCATTATATACTGTGCTGGAAAGAATAATCTATTTGTAGATATGCTTATATATTGTATTAATGAGTTGGATTAATAGAATAGTATTAAGAAAAAGAATTGTTTTTAGTAGTTTATAAAAGATGATTAGGTGGATATAAAGATTATGTGCGAATCTTTGTGGCAAGATCTGGATGTAGTTGCAAATATCGATATATATGCAATCACATTGCTTTTCGATATTGTAAATTGCATTATTGAAACAAATAGATCCCATTCGAGTTTAGAAGCTTTGTGTATTCAGATTATCAAATCGTATAAGCATTTTATGCTCGAGAAAGGACTTTTGCTTTATGATAATCGACTTTATGTATTGGATATCGAAAATCTGTGAATCTATTTGATTCACGAAGTTTACGATTTAATCTTTATTATATATTTTGATGTTAAAAAGATCTATATTCTTTTGGCTAATCAATATTATTGGAAGAATATGAATGATACAATTGACTAATATATATGGAATTGCTACAAATACAAGTGTAGTTCTGTATCAAGAGATTGTACTCTCGGTTTCCTCTATTTGCTTCCGATTCCTATGCAAGTATGGTAATATGTTACTATAAATTACTGTAGTTTTAATAAGGATAAATACGGTTACAATAATGTATTTGTTATTATCAATCAATTAATTAAATAAGCTATTTTGATATTCTATCATAAATCAATTGATTTGAGAGATTAGATCTGTTTATACTTATATTATATATACAAATACTACAATATCCCGGAAACTATAATCTCTAATTGTGATTTTTAATTCAAATCCAAATTCTGATAAGAATTCAATAATATCTTAGGAATGCAAGTCAAGCTATTTACTACTTACTATTTACAAACTAATAATTAAACTAAGATTTATAATTAATATTTCCAATAATATTTATAATCCTTTATAAACTATTATTAAGATAATTGATTTGAATTCCTATTAATAATGGATTACACTCAATTTACACTTTTCTATAAATTACTAGATAATCAAACCCTATACGAGACTTTATATAATTATCTACCCTGTAATCCCTAGGATTGGAAACTTGACTCCACTATGCCTATCGACAATTTGAATATAATCAATGCTAGAGAGTATATTAAACACAATAAACTAGCATTCGATCAAGCAAAAGAAAATATCTTGCATATATAAGAAAAGATATCTTGATCGGCCAACTCGCATCGCCACTCAGTTGACTTTGATATGGGAGATTATATATAGCTTAGTATAAGGGACTTTCCAATACAATAACCATCCAAAAAACTGGATTACCCTATTCAAAGGAGATTCAAGATTATTAGTTGAATCGAAGATTCCTTTCAATTAGACTTACCGCCCACTATAAAAATCCATTCCATATTTCCATCTAGCAAGCTCTGCAAAATAGCAGATAATCCACTTCCCGAACAAATCCTCGAATTACTACTTTCAATAAATATTATTGGTAATACTGAATAGGAAGTAGAATATATTCTAGTTGTAAAGAAAGTATATTGATAGCTTAAGTACAGAGTATCATAACTGAACGCTGATGACAATCTTATCTAGTACCCCGCTTCTGACTTAAAAACTGTCCTGCACCACCTCCGTGACTTCCACCTATAAAATCCTATTCTGTCAGAACCCCCTACGCACCTACCAGAATGAATTTGTTTTTATAAAAGTGAAAAGGATGATTACGATTTTATAAATAATAATTAATATATAAATGAAAAAGACAAAAAGAATTTTTTTAATTTATTATTGTGATAAAGAAAATCCTAATCGCACGAAAAGCTGAAAGCAACCGGACAAAGATGAAATATCAACAAAGAAAGTCTTTTCCCCTGCCCAGCAGATTTAAACCAAGCTAGAAAGAAAGCCCCTACAACTATCAACAGTTATAGTCAGGTGAGGTATAACAATAAAGACTGAATGGTTTAAACCGAAATATCAGTCGAATTCCCAGTCAATAACAACGATAAGTATATACAGGACAACCACAAGCCGAAAGATAAAACGACTCTTAATTGCAGCACATGCAACAACAAGATCGAGTTGATGCTCAATCGCATCTAACCGTTTATGAGCTGCCAAAAGCTCTGCTTTTATTTGAATTACAACAAGCTAATACTACTATTTCAATTCGTCTCCCTACACTGCAACCTCCGCTACACAACACTTCACAGCTTCTCAAACAAAGATAAAAGAAAGTATTTCTTTTGAAATATAATTCTTTAACTCCTTCTGTATATTAAATTATCTCAAAAATTAATTTTGTTAAAAGCTAGCAAAATTGTAACTTATTTCTATCATATTACTATATTCAATAACAGCCAATCGGTATTGGAAAAACATTTTGTATAACGTGTTTTATCAGCATGTGGCCTATATCAGCATGTGGCCCACTTTCACCTCAATTCACACCTTTCTCTTTCAACACGCGTTTTATCAACAATCCATGATGAATTCGAAGAATCAAGAAGCTTGTATACTCCTTGTTATCGAAGCTATTCAAAAAGACAAAAAACTAAGCATTCGAAAGATCACTAATATGTATAATGTCCCGTATACAACACTACGGCATAGAATTGACGGTTTATCCCCTTGTATTGAATATCAACATAAATCTTATAATCTTTCAAAACTAAAAGAGAATATTATTTCTGAATATATAATTGATATGAACGAGAAAGGATTTCCACCTAAATTAAGAAATGTGGAAGATATAGCGAATCATATTCTTGAATCGAGGGGTGAAAAGTATATTGGGAAACTCTGAGCACATCGATTCGTAAAGCGTTGAATCGAATTAAAGATGCGTTTTAGTTGTGTTTATAACTTTCAAAGGGCTCTCTACAAAGATCCTGAGTTCGTTGAGAAGTGGTTTCGATTAGTTTCGAATATGCAAGCGAAATATGGTATTCTCGATTGCGATTTCTACAACTTCGACGAAACGGGCTTTATGATGGGTATAATATGCCCCGGAATGGTAGTAACTAGTGCTGAACGAAATGGCAGAAGCAAGGCAATACAACCAGGTAATAGAGAATGGGCTACAGCGATCATATGTGGTAATGGGGAGGGTGAAACTATACCCCCATTTCTAGTGGTTCAGGGACAGATCCATCTTTCCAATTGGTATATTGAAACCGGTTTTTCTGCAAATTGGGCTATTAAACCTATATCTAATAAATAAACAAACAATAAGACAGGTTTAGAATAATTGAAACACTTTGATAAGCATATTAAGAATCGAAAAAAGGGCAAATATCAAATATTGGTACTAGATAAACATGAAAGCTACATATCAGATCCTTTTCAGGTATATTGTAAAGAGAATGATATTGTATATTTAGGATTACTATTGCATTCAAGTTATTTAACTCAACCACTTGATGTGAATTGTTTTGGCAATCTGAAATGTTTATATAGTGATCAAATTAATGGATTTATCAAGGTACATATCAATTATATTTCGAAGATTAAATTCTTTATAACTTTTAAAGCTACATACAAAAAATCAATTACAATTCAGAATGTGAAATCAGAGTTTCGAGGAGCAGGTTTAATACCCTTTAATTCTAAAGCTGTACTTTCGAAACTAGATATTCGAATTCGTACACCTACTCCCCCCTTTTTCGATTTAAACCAATGGATCTCTCAAACCCCTCATAATCCAACTGAAGTTTTTTCTTAATCAACACTAATTAAATCTTGAATAACTCGTCATCAATTAAGTTCCCCTACACCTATATTCGAAACTATATTAGCTCTAGCTAAGAGTACAGAGAGATTAGCTCATAAAAATACACTTTTGAATACTGAGATTCGTACATTTTGAAAAACAAATGAAGCATTAAGCAAGTATCGACACACAAAAAAAACCCAATTACGCCAAGGAGGAGTATTTACTGGACAAGAGGCTCTTGATATATTATCTCAGCAAAAGATTGATATTCAGATTCAACGCGACGAGCATCAAAATAAGGGAAATCCTAATGGGAAAGCATTTTCTAATAGGTGCTGTAGTAAGTGTGGAAAACCAGATCACAATTCAAGAACTTGTCAAAACAATGTAATAGATCCTAGATTATTAGATTCTTAATAGTTTTAATCAATTGATTCAATAATGGTTGAATAATATAGGTTTGAAGGTGTGAATTGAGGTGAAAGTGGGCCACATGCTGATATGGGCCACATGCTGATAAAACACGTTATATTTTTGTCAAATAAGTGTTTATACTTATACTTGCCAGTTAAATAAAGCAAACAATAAGATTGACCAGATAATTATTCAGAAAGTCGATAGTAAACACTATCTTCCTTACCGGAAATACAATTATATATACAATCAGCACAAACCCAGCTATTCTCCTGAATATATTATTCCCGCTATAATACTATCTTTTTTGATAACCTCTTACTTGAAAATCCCTATTCATCGATATTAATAAAACCAATACTTCTACGACAAAACATATCGAATTTGTGATCAGGTTGACTTTGACATAAAGCCTTTAGAATGTTTTCCTCAACTATCTTACTATCATTTTTGAAATCACAAAAATGATATATCACTACAATCAACTTATCAGCAAACTTTTTTTTGTAATTATTAATATAATCAATCAAAAGATTATATTCTTTCTCCAAATTCTATCTCGAAAGATAATAAAACAAATACATCCAATAAACATATTGAAAATCAACCCCCACCCTCAGACACATTGTCTTCGGTATCTGTAATCGCACTTATTAGACAAATCGACTGTAAGCCAAAAACACTAAAAGAAAGCCTCACTTACATGCATCTTTATTATCCAACCCATCTTCCTTATCATCCTCCTCCTTACTAACAGGATCACTACTACTCCCACTACAGCTCAACTCCTTCTCTTCCTCAACAAAACATTTGCCTTGCACAACAAAAAAAACAAACACTCTTTTTATTGTAAATTGTAAAGAAGTATATCAGTAAAGCAAATACAAAAGAAAAATAAATAATTTATCACCACATATACATCCTCTTACTACTTCAGCTATACTAGCAACAACTTGTTCTTGTTACTATATTTTCTTGATAATATAAAAGGCATATTGATTATTGATTAAAGAATACAAAGAAAATAAATGATCAGAAAAGATTTAGAAAAGAAAAGGAAATTCAGGCGATCTATATACTTCGAAGGCTTTGTATTATTACTAGACTATAAAACGATTTCCTCCGTTTCCTATATACCTTTTCATCACGAAAAAAGCAAAATTTGCATACACACCCGTTACCACACTATACTATAATATAAACAATAATACCTTATTGAGATTGTTAATACATCTACGGATTAGATAATTATAAAGCTTAAAGACAAGCTTTTTTGAAAGAAAGGGTAGTATTACAGATCGCACCCAATCACAACTGTAATTGCTTACATACATATTTGCGCACATACACAATCACATATACATAGCTAATATATAAGAACACTCTACAAACACTTTGCTCCCGATTCTGTAGTTGTAGATTCTAAGGATAAATTGTACCCTGCTCTCGCAGTTCTTCTAAGGCAAAGTGTCACAATTATCGATTTTATATATACTGGTTCCAAAAACCATATTGTTACAACAACAAATATATATCTTAAAGGCTTTAATAATAATAGTAGTGATATCCATTGAGTTATATAAAGGAGATTCAAAAGGATTGGAATTGATAAGAATATAGTTAAAAATAGTAATCTTAATACCTGTAAAGAGAATTAAAGTGTTAGTTTTGGTACTCTCGGAGGGGATCAAAATATTAGTTTTGGTGTTTTCGGAGGGAATCGAAATTTCTTTATTCTTATATTGTTTAATCAATCTTTCCATCTTCCTAAAATTATCTTTAATATCCCAATTGTATTGATTAATGAACTTAGCTCAAGGTATAAAAAAGAGATCAATGAAATTGATATCGAAGAATTGATCTCTTCAATCAGCATCCACTTGATGCTCTTTATAACTGTAGGTTTCAAGGGTTTCCAGAGAATTGCGAGAGATATTGATTCCATTGGAGAAACTGGGTATAGCTGACAGGTTAGCAGGCTATATAAGGGTGTGGTTGTAGGATCGAGGGGTAATATTGTGAGATCGAAACCATTTATTGCCTAAGATTACATCTCTTTTCATATCAATCAATAAGAATGGTGCTTGGAGAAAGATTCTATTATCTAGTTGTAAAGTTAGATGTATAGCTTGAGTGATAGAGGCCCCTGGCCGTTCGTTGTAACCTTGAATGTCAATATGGCGGTTCAAGGTAAGTATAGGGGTACTCGTGTATTTGGAAATTTGTTGTGTAAATCAAGTATTGATAAAAAGGTAAGCATTAGCATCAGTATCTGTTAGGGCATAGCAGTAGATTTGGAAGCTGTAAGTTTGTAGATAGTAGATGATAATAAAGCTATCATCTCCTATAAAGCTTCTAAAATCAATATTCTTTGTATATTGAAATCCTTAGATGAAGACTTTTCTAAGAACTAATCTTTTTCCGATTCGTATAAGTCAGAATCAGAGATTTGTTTCCGAATCTGATTGGTTGTTCTGAGTAAGGAGGCTTTTTTCTACTTTATCAACCTCATTAATCTTTATTAAGCACTTATAATCTTTATTCTAATTAAAAGCATTGTATATAAAGCATTTTCCTAGGGTTTCAGAAAGGTAAGATTTTCGATTAAATAAAACTCTAGAAATTATAGAACTTTTCCTAATAGATTCGATAAAAACAGTTTTCTTTTAGTTTAATATTTCATTAGATTATAAAGAATTTGAAAGTAATTTCTTTGAGTATCAGGATATTTATTTTGATATTATCGAGCTCCTTAGGTAACTAGCTTGTATCCTTACATCTATATTGATTAGATAAGAAATGTATCTTTGAAATTCAGGATAACTATTTATAATAGCAATAGTTGTATTTTTTAATAATAGGGATATCTTCATAGCTAGTTCTCTACAAAGGTTCTCTTTAGGCTGATCTGATTCTATAGTCAATTCTAGAAACTAAGTATAAAATTGATAGAATATAAAGGATTCTATTTTCAAGTTTCTAAATTCCTCAATTGCTAATTCTAAGCGATTGGATACTAGGTATATACCTTCAAAATAGTTTAGAGTATTTTTGAAGATTCGGAAATCTTTGTATAGCATTTTGGGCTTTAGATATCTTTGTACCTTGCTAATAGTTTATTTAAAGATTACTTTTACTTGTAATCTTTGTTTAGATAATAATCAGCATTATTTAAGAGTTTATCTTCAACAAGCAATCTCTATATTTTGAATGTAAAGTTAATTCTATTATTCAAGGATTCCAGATCTTTTATTCTAATACTCAACCTTGTTTTGGGAGTAAGGGAGGCTATGGAGCTATCATGTATCTCAACTGAAGGAAAAATTCCTGCAGGATTTTTGGAGGCATTTTTGTACTGTAAATAGGAATCCAATGAGTTCGACATCGTGGCCCATTCAATTGTTCTTGAGTGATAGCAACTTCTATTGCACATTCCTTATTCCAATAACTATTCCGAAAGTAGCTCTTAAAGCCTAGCTATTATTATTATATTGACATTGAGGAGATTCAAGAGATCCTGTCTTGATAGGTTTGAAGGAGAAGGGTTGGGGTAATTAGGTTCCATTTCTTTGTTATTCTTATATAATATATTTCCTGTATCAATCTCCTATTCTTGATAAAACTACTAATTTGGATCTTGATTTTCCTCAAGTTGTTGATATATTGATATACGGCGAGGAGGCATTGTGAGTTTGGTAACAATAGGATAATGAAGTCTTTTGCTTCTTTGTTCAATGACTTCAAAAATATAACTTGAGCGTAGTAATCTATTTTCGTTCAGGGATTTAGAAGAGTGTAACATAAACGGATATTCTATTCTTTATAGGTAGTTTAGTAACTCAAAAAGTATAACTATAGATAGATATTTTGACCTTTTCAGAAAGATATTCTGTCCTTTACAGGGATACTAAGAGTTTGTTATAATATAACGACAACAGATTCACGATATAATAGTAAATGAATCAATTATCAATACTAAAGAATAACAAACTACTATACAAAAGATAAACCTGTAAAAGGCTTTTATAAATCCAGAAAAGACCAGAAGGGGACCAAGAGAGAACCAAAAGCAAAGCGAGATTTGACCTACCAGGTGGGGCAAATGGATGACTAATCTAGGCCTGAGGCCAGATCGTCACAGGTATTAGCTAATCAAGCCATTCGATAAAAAGCACCTTTCGCTTGTATGATTCGAATATTAACATATTGATCGAATTTGAGGTTCAGGTCGAACCATATTCCCAGTCATTTAATAAAAGATTGGGATATAATTATTTCCGAATTAAATAGTATGATTGAATATTTTTTCATCAATTTGGATAATGAAAAGTACATTAGCTCTATTTTTGCCAAATCAAATTGAATTGCATTTCTAAAACTAAATTTATAGATTTGTTTTATAACTTTTTCTAAGGTTTTGATATTCTTTTTTTAAATAAATAAATGTGTGATTAAAGTAATATTATTTATATAAAAAGAAACTTGATCGAATTAGGTAAAAAGAGTTTTTTGATATATATAAGGAAAAGAATTAAAGAAATCGGGCTGCTTTATGATATTCTGATTGAAATTGATTTGAAAGATTCGATTTGATTATTAAAAAATAATTTCAATTATTTCAATTATTTTTGTTAAAGAAATAAGATTATCCAGACTATCAGATTTATAGATAGTTTTAGTTTCTTATAAATATCTAATAGTTAATTTCTCGAAATATAATTGAATACTCTTTTTATATTTATAAATAATATTAAGGTTCTTTTTATTGGCTTACTTATTTCTTTCGATTTCTATAGTTAGTAAAAGTATAGTATCGATTACTGATTTCTTTTGGTATTTTCTCATTTGATTCTTATAAAGGAAATAGATTGTTTCTACTAAATATCCTAATCGTTGAACTAGAATCCTTTTACTTATTTTACTCAGGCAATTTAAGAGTATAATTACTCTATATGCTTTTGAAAGAGAATAATCTGGTTTGGAAGCTTTTTTCAGAATAGCTTTTGTGGCTTGTTCCAACATTTCGGGTGATATTCTAGATTAATAAGTTTATTAAAAAGAATAAAAAAGGTTTATGAGATTGCTTTATAAGCCTTTATAATGATTTCTTAAGTAATTCCATCTGGACCAGGGTTTTTCCTTGGATTTTGGCTGAACAGGTATTGCTTAATTCGATTTGAGTGAGATTAGGCCATTTGTCACGGGATCACCTCTGGGAGTATTCAGAAGCTTTACCGCTGAGCTAAACGCCAAAAGACTAGGAGGTAGAACTGAAAGTTCTATCTTACTCTCATATATATAGCAGGACAGGATAGGATAGGACAGAAAGGGCTTAGTATCACTCCGTAACACCATCCCCCTCCTTAATATATGGTCTCCATATCATCACCTACTAGGAGGTGTTCAGGATTCTGGATTCTAATGCCTTAGGCATTCAGACAGGCAGACAGGATCTATATATGCTAGCCCCCAAACCAATAAAGACTTGTAAACTATAAGTGGGCTCTCCATACAGCTTCACTTATAATCAAGAATAGTTCTACCTAATATCACAAGATTACTTTCTAGGAGTATTCAGAGCTTTATTGCTGACTAAACACCTAAAAGACTAGAAGGTAGAACTGGAAGTTCTATCTTACTCTCATATATATAGCAGGACAGGACAGGACAGGACAGAAAGGGCTTAGTGTTACCCCGTGACACCATTCCTATTGCTTGGATTGTTTATACCCTTCCCATTGTGGTTTTGGGGTAATAGAAGAGGGTGGGAACAGAGTTGATCTGAAAGCAGAGCATTTTCTTTTGAAAGAGCTTTCTGTTGCAATATCCGATATCCTTTGATCTTGAAAATCTTTAATATAAGTTATTGCTTTGAAAATTATCTTTATATTCTCTTTTTCTAGAAACTTATTCCAATAATCCTTTTTTGCTGTTTTAATAGCTTGAAAGTATTTGTTTTTAGTGATTTGATATCCTTCCTTAAAGTTATGATTCTTCAGATCTGATTCAATTCTTTGCTTTACTTCTTTTAATTCTTTTTGAAAATCTTTTAATTCAGATATCCATTATGGTTTGGTTCTTTTGATTGAAACAATTTTAGGTATATACCTTTCTATTACTTTTTGAATGATTTTAGTAAATTCGCTTATTGTTTGATCTAAAATTAGATAGTGATTGTCTTTGTTTTTCAAAAGGTTTAAGGAATCCTTTTTGGTTGAAATGATTAATTCTAAATTAAACAGAATAGGGGAATATAAGGATTTCGATTTGAGTATTGATTCGAACTTTTCCTAATTCGTTAGTTTAATATTGTATTTAGCTATCGATTTAGTATTAGAAGTATTTAGATCTTCTTTTCCTTTTAATTCAAATAGTATTCCTGTATGATCAGATTCTGTATTTGAAAGTATTTGCTAATTGTGAATTTGAGGAGAGATTTCCTTTGATGTTAGTATTAAATTAAGAACACTTAAATTAAAGAGATTAGTTTGATAGAAAGTGCTGATTCCGGGTTCATTTAAAAGAATGAGATTCTGATCTTCAAACTATTCAGCTAATTGATTAGTGTGTTGGTTCAATAATGAGATCAGGAATACGGGAGACGTGGTTCCCACTATCATTAGTAGGCCCCTAAATGTCTGTATTGTATTCTGTCTAAAGAGCTAGCTAATGAGAGGAAGTAGTAGGCTTTATATAGGCACTACTGAAAGAGCTAGTCTTTTTTGTATTCGCCTAAATACCTTTGATATAGTAGCCATGTATTGAAGTCAATTCTTTGAAATGAATTTCCTTGTTCACATATTCGGAACTCTCTTTATAGCTTCAAATACAATAGCTTGAAAAGAATTCGTAAAATCATAAAAATCCTCCATCTGCTGACTAAAGTCCCTGACCTTTTACTAGCAAACCAATCCCTTCCTTTAATCCCATTCTATCTACTTTATTACCTTAATATCAATAAATCAAATCACACACAACAAATTTCGAAGGAAACTTTTTCTTCGAAATATGATTGTTTCGTAATCGCTATAGATTATAATTATTAAATCAAATCCATTACAATTCCTTTTAATTGATTCGAATTAGTAATTGTTGTAATACTATTGTCGACATCCCAAAATGCGAAATATACACAAAAATTCGCGTAGAAAACTTTTCATTCTGATTTCCAGAATAGAAATACAATCTTTAAAATGAGTTTCTCAAATATATTGAAGGATATTAATATGATAGAAGTTTCTCCCGAAGTCCTATTATATTTAATATTTATCCTATAATTATATTAGGTACTTCTACATCAAGTCCCCCATCTATCTTCTGAAACCTTTATATTCGAAATCTTCAGCCTAATTCTATCAATTAACTTCAAAAGAGAAGAATGAAGAAATCAATTTATTAGTAATTCCTTTTTTATTTAAATACAAATAATATTATCTATATCTTCAATCAAAATAAGAAAACGCGGCTCTATAATATCTTTTGGCAATCAAAACAAATAACCCAGAGTTTAAGATAATTTCTCTTCTTCAAAAGAAGCTATTCTGAAAGCAAGAGATCTTATAGTACTAGCTTTAATATTTACTCAATTATGCAATAAACAATTCAAGCTTTTAAATTTCCTAGAAATCTTTAGAGAATATTAAAAAGGGAAATCTTACTACAGCCTCCAAAATTATTATCTTTCAAATCACTTATCTTGAATTAACTATTTGAAAAATTGAATCCCAAACTAAAGCCTAAATATAACTTTTATATTTATTACTATTATTATTATTATTATTATTATTAGTAATTTTCAAACGGGCCGTATAGGCGAGCCTCTCAGGGGGCATTACGGTTGGGCTAACTACGGGATGATCTTCTAATTTACATGATCCCCTTTTCCTAGGGATGGGTCTCAATACCCTCAGTAGCCTCCCAAGCGATGGCTAGCGCACTTGCACCTTGTCTCCGATCCTCTGAGCACCTCCGTGCACCTTTCCGATCTCCTATATAATATTTATTTGAAAACTGCTTTATCCTATAAGAATAGCTTTTTGTATATATTCTATTATAATATAATATACCGTATGCTTCAATTTTCTTTTATATAACTTTTCTAGATCTATCCCCTCCTACTCCCTGCTTATATTCGCCTGGATTAATCAATCCCTTTCCTTCTCTCTTTCTATTCTTCTGATAATGTTTTTAGGGTATATGCTTTTATAGAAATCTGTTATAGCAATAAATTTAGCGAATTTGGCTGATATATATATTAGTTGTTTCAATAATCGTTCTTGAGCTGCTTGATTGCAGGATGGGTATTTAGGCTTGATATCTAAGGACCAGATTTTATAGATCGCAAGGACTTTGCAGTAATACATAATATGCTCGGGGGATTTGAATGCTTTGCATGAGTAGTGGATTGTTGTTTCCTTGTGTTTAAATCGTTGGTGGTAGCTTTCGAAATCGCTATATGCTAAGCGGATCGCTAGCATGCGGTGGAGAGTTGCTTGTGAGAGTTCTAGTTTCTTAGGGTATTTGTTTGTATTTTTTGGGTTCTATTTCTGGTACTGTTTGAAGAGTATTGGTATTTGTTTAATCCACCACACCTGTACTACTGATTCTATAACAGTTTTTGTTATAGAGTGAATACCGCTTGCTGTAAATCGATTTACATACCCTGAGGCTGATTTTCTTGTTCCTTTATTAGCAAATGTATCCGCACACTCATTTTTTTCAATTCCTGTATAGCCTGGCGATTATTTGATCTGGATCGAGTGCGTTTGCATCAGTTTGTAATATATTTATTACTATCCCAATATCAAAATCAATATATGTAAAAGTTTTAGAAGGAAAATGGAATCTAATCTTTAAAAAAAGTATTAAATTAATTTTTATAAAGAAAAAGATAGATTTAATTCAAAAACGATTTATTTTAATCAAATTAGAAATCTCAAATCCCACTTCCTTCTCCTCTTTAACTATTTGAAACAAAATAAATAAAGCTTTTTAAAAGACTGGAATTAAAGAATTAGTTATTGTAGCAGCTACTTTATTTTTTAATAATAATATTATTATTACAACAAACGATCCTTTTATATCACAATTCTTAATAGAAAAAAAAGCTATTTGGAATAACATTATCAAATTCAAAAGGATTTAAAAGGATCAAAAATAGCATAAAGTTATTATTCACAGAGTTCTTATTAAAGAATTCTCAAAAACAAAAAAAATAGATCTTATCTTAAATAAAATCAAGATCTTTAATCCTGACTTTAAGTCTATAGGAACCCCTTTCTAGCTCACTCCTACTTCAAAAAAAGCTTATTAATAAAAGGGAACTATAGTTATTACTTTTGCTACCAAATTAGAAACAGAATTAGCTATCCGAAAGCGATTATATATTACTGAAAATAATATAAGAATAAAAAAATTCTATGAATCAAAATCAATTACACAATACCAAAAGTATCAAGGGTTTGGATATTAGGATACTCACTATAAAAAAAACCCTTCTTATAATTTATATGAAGATAAGTATATTATATCAATACACTTATATATAGTATATAATATTAGAGAAAAATTCTATTAATATTTAGTAGCGAAATACTCGAATTGTTAAGGGAATCATGTAGTAAATTTGAAAACATGTGAAATCTATTAGGCTATTTAATAAAAATCGAATAATACTTTTTAATGAATTATATTAATATTCGAATTCTTTAAATAAATCTTAATTAAAGTTTACAAGCTATAGAAAACATTCTATAGATTGTAATAGAACTCAATATCGATTTATTACTATTCAAGAGCCTTGGATTATTAAAAACGGAAATGATTATTCAAATACTAGATTGATTATATATCCTAATTTTACATAAACACTTCCGAGATTCGATTTTAAATATCAATTACAAATATTATTATACACCTCAAAAACCCTTCAATTTACAATCAACCTTCTTCTAATTCTTTAAGAGATTCTGATATTCAAATCTTCGATTATCAAAATGAAAATAAAGCCTTTCAATTGTTAATATCTATAATAAAACTAATCAAGCTAAAGAAAAGGGCTTTACATTTAAAAAACATCTATACAATTTATCAATTATATAAGAAATTATTCTTATAGGCGATTTCAACTCCTATCACTCATGGTGGAATCCTTTTTCAAAGAAAAGTGGAAACACTAATCAATTAGCCGAATGGCTAAAAGATTAGAATCTCATTCTTTTAAACAAGCCTGGTTTTAGTATTTTCTATCACAATAATCTTCTTAATCCAAGTATTATCGATTTTATATTAGTTTTTAAAAGGAATTGCTTCTCAAATCTAAAATTAGTAAATATTGTTAAATACAGGATCTGATTATATAGAAATACTATTCAAATTTAAAGGAAAAAAAGAATTAAGTTCCTGTAATATAATATCGCTAGTTAGATATAATACCAAGCTAGCTAATTAAAATAAATTCCAAATCAATACTAAAATCAGAATCTTATTCTTTTTTATTTTCTTTATTTTGATATTGATAATTTATTTAAAAAGGATTCACTTAATAATCTAAAAGAAAAAAATGATCATTTTAATCTAAATCAAGTAGTAAGCGAATTTATAAGAATTATTCAGAAAGCTATTGAAAAATCTATATTTAAAGTCAGTTTGGAAAAAAGGGAAAAACTATAATGGATACCCGAACTGAAAAAGCTTCGAAAGTATTAGGAAAGTAAAACAACTAATCGAATTCGATTTGGAGAATTCAAATTTCAAAGAGGAATATCGAATTACTAAAAACAAATACTTTTAGGCTATTAAAATAGTAAAGAAGAATTATTGGAATAAATTTCTAGAAAAGAAGAATATATAGATAATATTTAAAACAATAACCTATACAAAAAACTATCAAGATCAAAGAATATTGGATATTTAATTGAAAGCTTTTTTAAAGGAAAATGCTTTACTTTCAGATTGATTCTATTCCTATCCCTTTTAGTTACTTCAAAACCATAATGGGAAGAATATAAGTAATTCAAGAAATGGGAATAATCTAATTTTTTACAAATCGAATTAAGTAATGTTTGTTCAGTCAAAATCTAAGGAAAAACCCCTAGTCCAGATGGAATCACTCAGGAGATTATTATGAAAGTATATAAAGCAATTCCATAGATCTTCTTTAATTTATTCAGTAATCTAATCAATCTTGGATACTATCTATAATGCTGGAAACAAGCCATTGGAGCGATTTTGAAGAAAGCTTCAAAACCTAACTATTCCGTTTCGAAAGTATATAGAGTTATTATATTTCTAAACTGTCTTGGAAAGATTAGCAAAAGGATATTAGCTTAAAGATTAAACTATTTAACAGAAACTACTAGCCTATTACATAAGAGTCAAATTAAAGACCAATAAAAGAAATCAGCAATTGATGTAGTTTTTCTTTTAATTATGGAAATTAAAAGAAATAAGTAAATTTATAAAAAGACTTCAATTTTATTTATAAATATAAAGGGAGTCTTCGATTATGTTTTAAGAAATCAATTATTGGAAATTTATAAGAAGCTAAAACTATTAATAAATCTGATTACTTGGATAGTCTTATTTCTTTAATAAAGATAATTCAAATTATCCTTTAATAATCAAATCGAATCTTTCAAGTCTATTTTAACTAGAATACCATAAGGCAATCCTATTTCTTCAATTCTATTCCTAATATATATTAGAGATTTATTTCTTTTAAAATCAATCAAATTCCTTTTTTATATTAATAATATTACTTTAATTACAAACTTATTTTTTTAAAAAAAGAATATTATATTTTTTAAGAAAACTATAAAGCAAATTTATGAATTTAGCTCAAAAAACACTATTTAATTCGATTTAGCAAAAATGGAATTAATGCATTTTTCAGTTTTCAAGTTAATTAAAAATTATTTAATTAAATTATTTAATTCCAATATCATTACACCCCAATCCCTAATCAAATAACTAGATATATAATTTGATTCAAATCTCAAATTCAATTAATACATTAATATTCGAATTATATAAGCAAAAGGAGCTTTTTATTGAATGATTTAACTAGCCAATATAGAAAAAGGCCTAAGCCCAAAAGCTCTTCAATAGTTATATATAGCTTGTGTAACTAGTATAGCAGATTACGGATTAGTGATTTGGTGGAGAGGACAAGCTCACTTCAGAAATAAAATGCAAGCTCTTCAAAACCTAGCTTTTCAAAAGATATTAGGAGTCTTCAAAATTACTCCAATTCTTTTAATGGAAATTGAAATGGGATTAAAACCAGTAAATATTTGATTAGATTCAAATATTAAATAATATATTTTTCGATTAACAAAACTTTTATCTGATTATTTAATCAATATTGAAAAAGCTATTTTAGTAAACCAATATACCAATCGAGAACCAATCAATACTCCTCAAAGAAAGCTATATAAATTAATCTAATTTGATAGAATAAGAGAATTAATTAATAAAAAATTCAATTTGTTCTTTTTCAAAAAGATTATTTATTTCTATTTTTTACCATAAAAAAAGGAAATTCCTTTTAAAATCAATATTAATAAGACTTTAAAAGAAAATACAGTAATACTTTATAATATTATTTTCAAATATAAAGATCAAGATATTATCTATATTTATATAGATGCCTCTTTTACAGAAAAAGGAATAAGTATTAATATAGGGATAATAATGGGATACGATGACTCTCACCTGTACGTGGTGTATCCTACGAACCTTCGATCGTGCGATCGGAGAGCTAAGTAGAGTCAGCTGGAGCCGGGTGGTGGTTGTATACTAATCGGAGGCCGTACTGGGAGCGAAGGTATGTGTAGCTGATCATTAGAGGGTGATTGCGAAGATACTCGGAACAGAGGACTACCAGCAAAACGGAGATGAAAACTATTCGACGGTGGAAGGGAGATGAGAGTGGGATTGATGCGGAACTATGCCTTTACGAATCTGTGTGGGGAGCAGAGCCAGAGCATATCGTGGTAGAGCATCTGCGAAGCGGAACTAGCCCTTAAAACAGCAGATAATAAAGCTTCTATAATATAGCTAAGTCTAACTGAAACCTGTATTGGGAGCAGGGCCGATATCCTTAACTTAACAAACGAAAATCGACAGAACACCTCTGGGGCACTAGCGTGCAGAGTTTTCATAACTCAATAATACATACGATCTGCGGGTATACCGGATTGGATATTTACAAATGGTGAGGGGAGTAGTAGGAAATATATAAAGGCTAGAATAGTGTCTACTGGGGCTGGCGGGAGTATATATGGAGTAGAAGAAGGGATGTTTTTAGTACTTTATTTTCGAGTGTACAGGAGCGGTATGGCGGTAGAGAAGTTCCGGTATAGAAAGGATGCTTTTAGCAAGCCATACTCGATAATGCTTGATCGGTATTACGGTGGCGGAGGATCTCAGGTAAAGACCAATCCTACAATATACATATACAACACGCTCCTAGCGCTCTATTTTCGACTATAAACTATACATTAGGGAAATGGATTTTACAAGTAGAGCTTTAATTAGTAGATTGGAAATACTATAGAAGGGCTGCCTAGCTAGGGATCTGAAATAGCAAGCCTGTGAAATATAATCAGCCTTGTTGTGCAGGAGAGATCTGGCAAGGTAACGCGAAACGGTTATTAACCACAAGGCATAGCATATAATGATAGCAACAGCGATACTGTCTATATAGCTCGAAAGAACGGATACGTGTATCAATCTATAATCAGATATTATAAGACAAAGAGTATAATGGAGATATCAGATAAACTTAAAAAGCAAACAGGAATAAAAGCATAAAGAAATGGTTTTGGTTCTGACCGGAACTTCCGAAGGTAATCATACAATAGGTGGTTTAACGTAGTCAAAAGATTCTACAGAAGCCTAATACTAGTGGCTTTATCACAAGTGAGCCGGGAAAGCGTCTGTAGGTATAGCGAACCTACTTTGTGTTATAATATATTCTAGAAAGTAGTTATAATATAATTCATTTCTGCCCGGTCGCATGCGGTACCCCCCAGGGATCGCCACTCTCCCCTATCCTGTATACCCTCTACCTTGCTGAGCTTCTCAATCAAGATAGAGCACAGCGCTTTGGATATGCTGACGACATAGCTATATATCACATGTCTAAGGACCTATCCACGAATACACATATGCTCCGCTGAACCGTTCGACGCATTCTACAATGGGGAGATAGAATAAGGTCTTTTTCGCTTTGGAAAAGTTTAAGCTACTTCACATATCGAGGAAACATAAAATTGCAAACCCGGCTTATAAGAATAAATCGGAATCTAATTATCACGCCAACCCCTCTAGGACTTACAACAGAGTACAACCGATCTTACACTGGCTTGACGGTCTTTTTTGATCGGCGCCTAACATTCCTACAGCATGTCAAAACACGCACCGCGAAAGCTATGCGTGTTGCGTCCCATATCCGATCAATAGCCTATACAGCTCACGGACCATTTGCAGCCTGCCTGCAAAAAGCGATCATTACCTGTGTACTCCCCGTCGCCCTCTTCGGCTCTGAAGTATGGTTCGATGGGCTATACAAACAATGTTTAAATGCAGGCTATATTCCGATTAGCATTGGGATCAAGAAATATATTAACCTAATCAGCAAAACGATCTATAATGCGGCACGGGGAGCTTTACCCGTCTACAAGACAACCCCGACGACCGCACTCCTCGTAGAAGCTGGTTTCCCCAACTGGAATTATTGCACTAGAGCAAGCCAGACTAAGGTTCGTGTTTCGGCTTCAGACAGTGGAATGCACAACACCTACTTGTAAACCGATTGAAGCTGTGTATCAAAAAGAGAGGACGAGGTATAGGTACTCTGAAAGGTCCCAATACAAAACTGCAAAGAATGGAACGGGCGATCCTTGCTACCGAACGCCCCAGACTCTTACGGCCTCACTTCTCTCCTGAGTATTGCATCGATTCAACGAATGTATGAACAAAGAGGATGCTGCGAAGCATTCAAGGAATGATGGGATTTAATCTTTCAAGAAAACTATTCTGTGTTTTCAGACGGGTTTGAACAATACAACGAATATGGTTACTGCGTGGGATACGGCTTTGCAATCTACCGCGGCAAGCAATAGATCGATAGTGGTTACAGCTGTATACACGAATAGTCGTATGTTTTTGATATTGAGGCGATTGGCGTGTAGTGGGGACTAGAATGCCTTCTGAGCATCATTGATTGCTCTTATTAGGGACGAATATGGTTATGTATTGATAGCACATCAATAATTTGGGGAATGCGAGGAAGCGTTGCTGCTTCCTTTCAATGGGCATATTACAAGTGCTATCAAGCGATGCAATATTACAATATTGTAATCAAGTAGTCCTCTAGGCATACTGAGATTGAGGGCAAACAAGGCAGCCAATCGCCTTGCTAATCAGGGTACGGCTGGGCCGCTTGACCCTGGCTTATCCTGTTTCCTTATAGTCAGTAGCTTCTGCTCTATCCTATATACCAAATGTCAGTGCTCCGAAAACAAATAGTAGAAGGAAAAAGAGGCCTGATCTTTGAAATATATGATGTATGGAAATCAGTATATAATACCTCGGAGCCGGGAAGCCTCAAGCTCTTTCGCGGGGTACTACACAGACTTATAGTGATGCGGATCAGATACGGTGACTTTGCAGCCTATTATATTAGATTCAATTACGAAAATAGCACGAAGACCTGTATATATGGGATTGAGAAAAGCCTACTGCACTTCTTTTCAATGTTCAATCAATAATCAGACGCGCGGCGACTGGCCACTTGCACCAAATCGACTTCGATCCGAATGGGACGTGATAGCATATGTCAACCGCGTCCTGCGAACAACAACATAGCTTTACTGACCTTCTCGCTAAATCCAGATTCTATATTAGGATATGCCTAAACTATGCGAAACTACGCGAATTCCAACCTGCTCCAATACCCCGAGGATGAGCTCTCTACCCCAATCAACCTAAGACCCGCACCGACCAGCCATAAGCGCTCCGAGCGCTCTCCCGATCGACAGCGATCGACCTGATTATCCGCCGACACCCGGATGGCATACGAAACAAGGCTCTCTAAAACAGGACCACAACCCTTAGACAGAACAGCCGCAGGATCGCCATGAGCGGTACTGAGCGGGGGAATACCAGAGGCAACAAGCCCCTGATTAGCTAACATTACACTACTATGAGCGGCTGGAACGCTAGCGGCCTGTAGGCCCGCTCCTTAGTACGTCTAGAATACCCCTTGGGAGGTCAGATATTAGACGTTAATCACTATAAATAAATAAATAAATAGGGATAATAATAATATAATTGAATAATCAAGTTTAATATTCAAGAATAAGTGATATTGAAGTAATTAATTAATTTATAATAAAAAGCTATATAAAGTTAGTCGAGTTATTAAATATGTTAGTTTAATTACTAATAGTAAAAAGAAATTCAAGATTTATTAGATAATCAAATAGACCTACTACAACTAAAAACATTCTCGAATTATTTTGGTTAAGTCTATCAAATTTGAGTAATTAAAGTAGCTAAAACTATTATAACTAAAGGAACTGAAATATCCTTGAATTGAATACCAGAACATACTTCAATAAAAGGAAATGAGCTAGCAGATAAACTAACAAAAAAAGCATTACAATACGATCTACTTTGAATAAAATTAGTTTTGGATTATTAGAATAATAATCAAAGAATTCTCCTTTAATCAATAAAGCTCGACTCTCAATCAATATAAACTCAAATCAAATTAAATAGTATTAACCTATTTGAAGCTATTTCTATAGAAAATTGGATTGAAAATCAAGCTATTAATTAAAACAAAACGAAATACAATTAGCGTTTTTTTTAATTGAAACTAGATTATGGTTATATTAAATTATATTTATATATTTTAATTATTTCAATAATAAATATATATATAATAATATTAAAATATCTTAATACCTTTTGATTAGTTATCTAATATACAAAGTGGAAAGAAAAGAGATATTCCAAAATATACTATTTCTAAAATTGTGAGGATTCATAATAAGTCCACTAAATCACTTATAATATCTTACTAAATAAGGGATATCTTGATGACTAATACACATATAATATGATCTTATATTATAAAATCATATTATCATATAGTTGTATAATAGTATCTCTTATCAAATTGATTTATAATGGAATAGATGAAATGGAACTAGATGGAAGTATACAGGAAATATCGCTAAATTGATTGGTTGTACTTTCTTTTTATATCTAAAATGATTCTATAAGATACGATTTAAATCGATCTTATTTATAAGCATAGAATATACTGGAATTTCATTATAAACTATATAACCTAGAATATTCTTTAAAGAAAATCTAGGAAAAAGCAAGCAATTCATCTCAACTCAGCCTAGCTCTTCTAAATTGACTTCAATTCAACTCTTATTCTATATATTCGATTTATCCCTCAAGCTTAAACTGACTAGATCTTCCACTATCATTATAATAATACTATTCCTTATTATTATAAAAGCTAACCTCCAAGAAAAATCACTCTATAATTTTTATTTATATGAAAATAGGAATCGAATTAATTATCAAATTCATTAATATAATTAAAATTGCTATAAAAGCCTAGTATTTATTAAGAACTCAAATGAAAAAAGAAAGAGAAAAAGAAGAAAAAGATTGAAAAAAGAGAAAAAAAGGAAGAATACTTTATAGAATAGATTCTCTTATTGTTTTATTATATATTATACATATAGTAATAGGCTTAGATCCCCAATGTTCGTTTGTACTTTCTCAAATTGTTTATTCCTATTATTGTAAAATAAAAAGTTATTTATTAGGCCCTTAAGGCCTAGTTATCCTATATAGTCTTAGACTGAAGGTGGACGTAAATTTAATCAATCAATTAATCTACCTTAATATCAATCTTATTTGTATTAATTAGATCAGCAAGAACTTGATATAGCTTTCTTTTTGTTATCACATTGACCGGATTAATCAGATTATCAATCTAGATCATTTTAATAATCTCTTTCTGCTTATAGAATTGATATAGTATTATAATGTCAATTATTAATTTCTTTTCACTAATCATTCCCAATTTCATAAATAGGTTATATAATAACTTGGAATTAGTATACAAAACTAATGGAATCTCTTTGCTGAGAATAGTACTAACTATAGAAGTGATTATTATACCGATATCGAATCCCTAAACTAATCTATATAGCTCAAATACCAAAACATTGTATATAACTCTTTTGTATTTAATAAATGATTAATAAATAATATTAGTATTATTATATTTATTTATTATAATAATCACATAGTTTATTTGAAACAAATAATCCTTATTATTCGCAAAAGAGGCATTAGCAAAAATAATAATCTTAAATGAATCTAAGTTAAGTAATATATATTTGAATCCTTTAGCAAAGTTTTCTTTTTGTTATTTGATATACTTATTTAATACCATAATATTATCCTTGCCAGATTGGGTCATTTATATTACTATGGACAAATCAAAAGATGCCTTGAATTGATATATAATTATAATATATATTCCACAGACTCGTTATACAATATATTATTCATATATAAAAGCATACTTTCAAACCTTACTATGTATATTATATATATCTATGAATCTTATAGATATAAACTATAGATTACCGTATTACCTTTTTTGATTAAGATAAATATTATTACTCTTGAGTATAAAAGTAATATTATTAAACTTTAATGAATAATTATAAATAAGTTCCTTACAATCCTTAACTATAAAACCAGCTTATTTGAGTTGCTTATTCTCAGCTTATATAAATATATTATTCCTAATGATGAATATATCATTTGTTTGAAGCTTTATAATACTAAATCCAGTTCCCTTATTATTAGTATACAAAAGACAAGGGTTATATATGGATTACTATATCTTAAGCTTTTCATAGTAATAAATATGGTATATCTGGAACTAATGATTTCCTGCCTCAGGAATACTATATAATAGCTTAACAACAAATAAAATCATACCGATTAATAGATTCATTTTTTCTAAAGCATAAATATAAAAAGTATAATACAAGTTTGAAGTAGATTGAGTATATGCCTAAATAATATCTCGAATATATACTTCTGTACTTGTTTTTTGAGTATTTATAATTAATGAGATTAAAATGTATTAATATAATTGTTGAATTGTTAGGGATTATATTAATATAGATATCTTATCAATATTATTATATACTTAAATAATTAGCCTTGACTTATAGAATTCAATATCCATTCCTTTATTTTTGATTTTATTAATAAATTGTAATTTAAAAATATATATATCAAAAGGAATATTCAAAAGTGATATAATTTTGAATATACTTTTAACTATCAATTTATTAATCTCTTTCTTTCTGAATTCCTTATATATAATAGGATTCTTGGGATTAGTAATAAAATATTTGGGGTAGTAATCTTGTATATAAGCTTGAATCTGAAATATGATTATTTACAGAAAAGATATTAATATAGGTATCTGATTATTTTTAAATAAATTCAAAAAAGATTTCTTTAAATTTGTTATATACATAATTGCTGTTTTTGAAGAAGGTGATATAACTTTACCAGAATTTAACAAAATTACCTCAAGATTAATATTATAATCAATTTCTTTAACCTCCTTAATACATTTAGTTTTTAAATATTTATAATATAACTTTATTGATATAAATCTAAATCTTATAAATCTATAAAATAGATTAAGAATATATCTCTCTCTTTTTATATTAATAAATGAAAAAGATCCTTTTTACTTATTAATAACTATTTTATTATTCTTTTTTCAAATCAAAACCTTATTGTTTGATAGTAAATTATGAAGTACAGTCATAAAGAGTCTGTTGCATATATTCAAGACCTTTTATATTTATATAGAACTATATAATCTGCAAATCTCTATTATAGCTTTAGAGATTGTGGTAATATGTTATTGAATAATAGATGTCGGAGAGCTAATATCAACCATACAGAGAAAAGTATTAAAAACAAATAAAGTAAGCACTAAATCATTAGATCCAGCAGTATTATTAATTGCCTTTACAGTTATTTGAAATATAATTATCTTACGAATATCAAGTTTATAAATCTTTTTATAAATAATTTCATAAGATCTTTATAATGGTACATGAAATCTCTCAATAATACCAATTGAATAATATATCTTTATAGGGACTGTTTTTATCTGAATAAACATTGATATAGTATATTATTGAAACTCTTTTTTAACAAAATTAATACCAGTATTATAAGTAATATATTCTAATGGATTAATATATATATTGATTCAATACTCACAGAATTTATCCCATATATACTTTATAAATATATTATTTAGCCATCAAGTAGCTTGAAAATATATAGCTTTATTGATAATATACAGAATCAGATTATTATTGATATAAAGCATATCGATAAATATAATATAATTAAACTCAAAATCCTTATTAGACAAAGAGAATTTGAATCTGCTAAGCGATTTACTATAAACTTAACAATAATAACAAAACTTGATAAACTATTTGATTACTTTAAAATCTTTATTATATCCGAAGCGTTTAAGCATTTTATAAAACTTGCATATAGATAAATAACTAAATCGATAATGAATTTATTATAATTCGATTTCAATAAGATAGTAATTATTATTATTAATAGAATAATTGATCAGTCCCTCAACATTGACATTCTATAGCAAAAATGTATAACCAAATCATCGATATACAAAATAAACACCTTTAAATATAATAGCAACATTATCAAGATTATTATATTTGAATCTAAGCCTATCCATATCAACTAAAAAAAATAAGAATAGAAAATCGGTTTCCATTACATTCCATTCTACTTCTCTAAATAGAAACTTAATATAAAACGAATTAATGAAAGTTATTATTCCAATACTATATTGAATTATTACTTGTCTAGCGATAGCTTTATTTATTTATTTATTTATTTATTTATTTATTTATTTATTTATTTATAGTGATTAACATCTAATATCTGACCTCCCAAGGGGTATTCTAGATGTACTAAGGAGCGGGCCTACAGGCCGCTAGTGTTCCAGCTGCTTATAGTAGTATAATGTTAGCTAATCAGGGGCTTGTTGCCTCTGATATTCCCCCGTTCAATACTGCTTATGGCAATCCTGTGGTTGTTTTGTCTAAGGGTTTGTGGTTCTGTTTCAGAGGGTCTTGTTTCGTATATCATCCGGGTATCGGCGGATGATCAGGTCGATCGCTATCGATCGGGAGAGTGCTTGGAGTGCTTATGGTTGGTTGGTGCGGGTCTTAGGTTAATTGGAGTGGAGAATTCATCTTCAGGGTATTGGAGTAGGTTGGAATTCGCATAGTTTCGTATAGTTTGAATATATTCTAATATAAAATCTGGATTTAGTAAGAAGATCAGTAAAGCTATATTGTATTCGCAGAATGTAATTGATATATACTATTGTGTCTCATTCGGATTGAAATCGATTTGATATAAATGACTAGTCACTATGTATCTGATTATTAATTAAATATTGAAAGAAGTATAATAGGCTTTTCTCAATCCTATATATATAGGTCTTTGTACTATTTTTGTAATTGAATTTAATATAATAAACTGCAAAGTTATTGTATCCGGTCTATATCATTATAAGTCTGTATAATACTTTGCAAAGAAGCTTAAAGCTTCCCAGCTCCAAGATATTATATACCAATTTCTATACATCATATATTTCGAAGATCAAGCCTCTTTTTTTCTTCCACTATTTGCTTTCAAAGCACTGACATTTGATATATAGAATAAAGCGAAAGCTATTAACTGTAGAAAGGCAGAATAGGCCAGGGTCAAGCGGCCCAGCTGTACCCTAATCAGCAAAGCGATCGACTGCCTCGTTACCCTCAATCTCAATATACCCAGAGAACCACTTGATTACAATATCGTAATATTGTATCACTTGATAGCATTTGTAATATACCTATTAAGAAAAAGCAATAATGCTTCCTCGCATTCCCCAGATTACTAATATACTATCAATATATAACCATATTCGTTTCTGGTAGGAGCGATTAATGATACTCAAAAGATATTCTAGTCCCTATTACACACCGATCATTTTAGTATCAAAAACATGCGATTGTTTGTGTACACAACTGTAGCCGCTATCGATCTGTTGCTTACTGCAATAGATTACAAAGCTGTATCCTATGCAATGATTGTGTTCGTTATATTGTTCAGACCTATCTGAAAATACAAAGTAGTCTTCTTGGGAGATTAAATCCTACCATTCCTTGAATGCTTTCGCGGCGTTCTCTTTATTTATACTATTCATTAGATTAGTGCAACATTTAGAAGAAAAGTGAGACTGTAAGAGTCTGAAGTGCTTGGTAACAGGGATCGCTTGTTCCATTCTTTACAGTTTTGTATTGGAACCTTTTAGAGTATTTGTACCTTATCCTCTCTTCTTGATGTACAGCTTCAATCGATTTACAAATAGATATTGTGTATCCATTATCTGAAGCCGAAATGCAAATCTCAATCTGGCTTGCTTTAGTACAACAATTCCAGCTGGGAGATTAGCTTTTATAAGGAGTGCAGTCATCGGGATTGTCTTATAAACAGGTAAAGCTCCTTGTGTTATATTGTGAATCATCTTACTGACTAAATCGATATATTTCTTGATCCCAATACTAATCAGAATATAACCTGTATTTAAACATTATTTGTATAGCCCATTAAATTATACTTTGGAATCGAAAAGGGTAACAAGGAGTATATAGATAATAATCGCTTTTCACAAGCAGGTTGCAGATAATCTGTAAGCTATATAGACTATTGATCGGATGTGGGATACAATATGTATAGCTTTCGCAATATGCGTTTTGATATACTATAAAAACATTAAACACCAATCAAAAAAAACACCAAGCTAGCATAAGATCAGTTATACTCCATTAATAAACCCTAAAGGAATCAGTATGATAACTAGATCCCGATTTATCCTCATAACCGGGTTTGCAATTTCATGTTTCCTTGATATATAAAATAACTCAAACTTTTCTAAAGCGAAAAAGACCTTATTCTGATCTCCCCATTATAGAATACATTAAACGGTTCAACAGAGCATACATATATTCATAAATAGGTCCTTAAATATATAATATATAGCTATATCATCAGCATATCCGAAACACTATGCTCTATCTTGATTAAAAAGCTCAATAAGGTAAAGGGTATACAGGATAAAGGAGAATAGCAATCCCTGAAGGATACCGCATATGATCAGAAAATCCTGTATTGTAATCCCCTCAAGTCTTACACACACACATCTTTCAGTCAGGAATAAATTAACGAATCGTAAGAGCACTATAGACTAACCCTGCTTCTTCATATATTATAGAAGCTATCTTTTAAGGAGTACATCATAGATACCTTGTACATCCATTGTTATTAATATAATTACTTTGCCAGCTACTAAAATAAGCTTAGTATTATAAATAAAGACAGCTGTGAGATCAATATCAGCTCTTTTCAGCAACACTCTGCAATACTGAGGGCTGATAATATTGTATCTCATAGCCATCCATACAATTTGATTGGCGATATATCTTTCTAGTCCTTTTCTAATATACAATATCAATACAATCAGTCTTTACAATCTCGAGAATGTTCTATCCTTCTTACCAACCTTGAGCAATATAACTATTTCAATAAGTTTCCACTCATTAGAGTAATAGCTAAGCCTAAGGCAGGCTGCGAAAATCTCATATATTACACTCTTCGTACTAGGCCAGCACACCTTGAGGAAGCAAACAATTGCCTGATTGACTTCGGGTAATATGCTCCTAACTCCTATTACATATTTTTCCACTTTCTCCGCAATAATCGTTCTTTTCCATGATAAGATCGTTTGGCAACCCTGTTCTTGTAGAGAGTCGTGCTATAGATCGTCCGATGCTTTGAAGCGGTCGAATATTGTTGTAAAAAGTGCTTCGGCTTTTTCCCTGATATTAATAATCTTCTAACCTTTAATTACTAAAGAAGAAACCTTAAAGCCTGCTTTTGGGATTAGTTTGTATTAGTTTATAACTTTATATAGTTTCTAATCGTTCTATATATTATCCAAACGCTTAGTTCAATAGGCTTGTTTCGATACTCGTATAACCCTCTATAGATCCTGCTGGGCAATTGCCATTCCATCAGCAGTTCCAGTTCTCCTGGCTTATATATATATTCAGTGTACCTCCTTATACTCATCGATCCACCATAGGGATAATCGATAGAGTTTGCGGCCTTTCTGTCCCATAATTATTACAAAGGCGCTTAGTGTACTTGTGAGTCTGGCGATCAGTCTATTGACATCGTAGGTAGATCAGAGATCCGGGTTCTGGAGGTTCGCTAAGCGGTTGGCTATTATACCTGCTAGACAGGGTAAATCTGAATTGTGTATCCGGATGTATGCTTGCTTGTATTTAGAGGTTCCTTTATCCAAAATAGTAGTGATTTGAGTAATGTGATTAGAGTTGCTATACAAGTTGTTATCAATCACTATTATAACAATAATCAGGTTGGAAAAGGTCAGGTTCAGAATGTATCCCCTTGTATATATAAAGGCACCAGGAATTCCAATATACTCCATTCCTTATTCAACAACCTATTATATAAATATATCACCTTGGTTGGCAGTTGCTACTTCGAGTTCCTATAGATCATATTTAGTATTGAAGTTACTTCCGATAACCGTACTAATCCCTAAAGCGATTTCTAATTCAAGTATATATTCTATTATCAACAGATCAAACAGAACGCAATAGACATTGAGGATCGAGTACCTGTTAATATTGATCCAAAATAGATCTCTGCTTTTGGTCTACCTTATTTATCTAATTTTCAAGTTACCTTCTTTTTGTATATAGATGATTACTTGTGGTCCACGCTTAGAGCCATCAGCCATTTTCTAGATGTTGATTGACTGATATCAGTTATATACGATATGATTTTAGATTGCCGAGTTATCATACAATCGGGGTTTTTGGATATAGATGATATCCATATCAGCCTCTCCAGTAACCTATAGAAGGGTAATATGATTAGAGTATCCGTGCTCCATATTCGCCTACACAATCGTAAGTTCCTTTTCCCCTGTTGAGTTCACACTAGTTATACAACTTATACAAGGGTGGTGGTGGTTTTATTAGCATTTAACTCATTCTTTTTGCTTATTTCAGAGTTGGGAGGTGAGAAGGCTTTTTCAGTTATAACTGTTATATTATAGTTTATCCCTTTGTTAACACAACGCAAAGGGTTACAGCCCGAGATATAAATCAAACTATTAAAGAGGCCCTCCCCTGATCGAATCCGTTTGGGTGATTGGTTTACTAGTTGCCATTTGTTCTTGTAGACAGTAATGCAGGCCCTCGGTATAAGGGGTTTGGGAATAACTACTTGAGGTTATTTGACTGGCATTAGAGTAGGTGCTTTTTCTTTATATATTTCCTGAGTCTCCCTTTGGCTAGTAGTTCTGATTTCTCTCATTTATTAGTGGATAAGCCTGATTAGTTTTTTATTAACTGATCATAGTACTGCTGAATAATTGCTATACACAGATCGGAAGGGTTCTAGACATCTTATACATTGAGCATCGTTTTGGTATTGCTTATGGATCTTTCTGTTAATATATTTAGCAATCAATTCGTTGTATCTAGAGCAGCGAGCTGGGTGATAATATATATACGGGTTACAGTATAGTTGGTATCTGTTGGAATGCTATTGTAATTGAGGGTGTTGCGATTTATTAAGGGGCTTCGAGTATTCACTGATATTAAATAGTCGGAATGGTTTTATTGTCTTCTTGAAACTAATAATCTAATTAGCCTTTCTTGTAAAAGGATTCACCTCATACTTAGAGATTCTGTATTGCATTGGTTCCTCTTCTGCCTACACTTTGATCTCTTCTCGAATGATTGTGTCTGAAAGTGTTGTGAGTGTGTTCAATGTATTGTAAGGAACCTGAGGTACAATATAGTTATACCAGGTCTCTGCGGCTTGAGTATTATCCATACTAAGCATGGTGATCAGCTGTATGCGATTTTCGTTTTGCAAAAGGTTTTTGCATTTCTCTGGTATCTTGTATTTTAGGGTCCACCTTGTTCTATTGCAATAAAGCAAGAAGATTAATTCAAGTCTTAATCCAGAAATTGCTTCTATAATCTTCAGTTACAGTTCGAAGGGGTTATTGGTAATTATCTGTTACCTACTTCCTATCTTTATAAAAATCGTATGACTATTTCGCTCCCATTGTTCACACTTCTATATCGTCTCCGTTATTTTGGGCATGCTCGTCTTAACGCTCTTCAATGCTTGAGACATCCTTTTAGTCTTGAGTGTATCAGTATAGGATTTAGTAGTTCCCTTTAGGATTGCTCTTATGATTGGTGTAGGGATTCTCTGTGTAGACCCGGCTTATCTTATAATCTTGATCATACCATCGATACATACAGACCTTAATATATCGATATAGCTTAATTCCATTTTGCTCAAGATTTTAATGTATGTATCAATCGCACTCGCAATCTTTAGGATTATTTATTGCTTTCCATCCTCCTTATAGAATTAATCAGTTATTACTTTGTAAATAAACCATATATCGCCATCTCCACTCGCTTCAGTTATCGATATAATCGTCGTCATCGTCGTTAAAGCGATTGGGTCGCGACCCGACACACTCGGCAGCGCGACAGGTTGCTTACGACCGCATATTGACAGTATCATAGTATTGTAAGATTCCTTCAATATGATTTGTTATAATATAGCTAGTATCCGTTAAATATTTATATATAAAACAAGTTGCTTTGAGATTGTATTGCGATAGCTTTATTATATTCAATATTCTCGATTTTTTTTTATATTAAATATTAATTATATCTAATAGATAATCTTTTAACCACACCTATATCGATTATAATGCCAAAGAACATATTAGTATTATATTGCTTACTATTTGTAGTAAATGCCTCAGCTATCAATTTATAAATACTTACAGCATTATTGAGATTAGTTGCTACTAAAGAACCATCATAAACATCTATTGAGATAAAGAATATCCTAGAAACCCCTCCAGAACCACTTATATCAATAAGATATTGATTAATGAGATAATTATTATTATTATTACTATTATTATCTCAATCATTTTCTTATTCGATATCAATAATGAATTGATTATATCGTTTTGTAAAACTCTTATTATTGAGATTACTATATTTAATATAGTAATTCGTCTTAAATCGGTCTTTTTCTTCTTATATATACTTATAATATCTATAGTTTTTCTTTTTGTAATCAAAGAAATAACAATCGTCCTTGCTTTTATTAACTAATATAGAGAAGAATTGTCGACCAGTATATTTATTATAAGGTTTCCAAAAGAAAGAGCTTGAAAATATATTATTGTAGAAATGTCAATCCATAAGGAATGTCTCAAATGGAGGGTATAGTTTCGGAAATGCCTTTTAATAAAAGTCGATAGTCTATTTAATCTGATTAATAAGTTCTATAATAATTGGATAAAGGTTATATATTATAAAATAGTATTTCGGAATACTATTACACATAAACAAAATCTTAATATAGTATAATTGAGAATCGCATATTGTCCTGGGAATAGTATATTGGAAAAAGCATAAATTTGTGATTATTATATTAAACATTTTCTGAGGCTTTGTAGATAGGTTTTTCTTGATATAATCCTTGAAAGTAATATTATTTTATTTGAGAAGTATATTCTATTGATATTCAGATTCTTCGAAATTGTTGATTATTATGTCGTACAAGTCTTGATACAAATCAGAAAGACTGCTAAGATTTGCCTGATAATAGTTTCTAGCTGCATCTGCGAGTATAATCGGAAAGGCTGTTATAGTTATTTTTACTAGTATAAATACCCTATAACACACCCACACAACAAATTTCGAAGGAAACTTTTTCTTCGAAATACGACCTTCTCACGATCGCTCTAGATCATAGTTATCAATACAATTCCATTACAATTATCTCCAAGTAATTCTGGTCAATAATTGTTGTAATACTGTTGTCGATGTTTCGAAACACAAAACGCACACGAAAAAACGCGTGAAAAACTCTGTCCTAAGACTTCAGAACAAACAACCTAATCTTAACATCAATATAGAACACTTTGATTGTATAATTATAGAGGTTTCAAATATTAATCTGAATATTCTTTTAAATATAGATATGAGAAAAGCCACCCCAGATCAATCTATAATACCAAATACCTATCCAGCAATCACTTTCAGCCACACAACAAATTTCGAAGGAAACTTTTTCTTCGAAATACGACCCGTTCGCGATCGATTTAGATCATAGTTATTAAACCAAATTGATTGCAATTGCCCCTCAGTGATTCTGACCAGTAGTTGTTGTGCTACTGTTGTCGGCACTCCGAACACGAAACATATACGAAAATTCGTGTAAAATTTTCTCACTCCGAATTACTAGAATAAGAATTAGATCCTCAATATGAGTTCTTTTAACAATCCATCAATATTTAGGGATATGGCTATGATGGAGGCTTCTTCTGAAGCCTCCATTATACCAAACACTTATCTTACTGTTGTCCTAGGTACCCCAATATCTTCAAGCCCTCTCCTGCCTTCTGAAAACCCTCAATTCGAAATCTCTAGCTCTATCCTATTAACCAACTAGCTAGTTAGTTCTGGAAGAAGATTTGAAGAATTCAATCTACTTAGTGACCCCTTTATTACTCAAGATACAACCAATACTACCTATATATTCAATCAGAATAAGAAACGGGGCTCTATAATACCTCTTAGCAATCAGAACAAACAATCTAGAATCCAAAACAACCCAAATACACCCAAGGAAGCTATTTTGAAAGCTAGAGACCTTATAGTGCTAGCTTCCTCTCTCTCCCAATCACGCGAAGAACAATCCAAGCTCTTAGATCTCCTAGAGATCTTTAGAGAATATACTGAAAAGGGGAAGCTTACTATAGCTTCGAATATTATCACCTCTCAAATCATTTATTTGGAAACTGCTATACACAAAATCGAATTACAAGCGAAAGCATTAGCTAAACCTCTTCCGCCTATTATTGCTACTACTATTACATTGAAACCAATATACACTGATATTTCAAAAAAAGAAGAATGGAATTTAGTCCTCAAAGGGAAAAACATTATATTTATTAATATAGAAAAGAAATCTAACCTCATCCAAAAACGAATTATCTTAATCAAGCCAGATTTTCCAAACCCTATCTTCTTTTCCCCTCTAATTATCCGAAACAAAATAAATGAAGTTTTTCAAAAGATCGGAATCAAAGGGCTAGTTATTACAGCAGCAATTATATCCTTCAATAATAATATCATTATCACAACAAATGATCCCTTTATATTACAATTCTTATTGAAAAAGAAAGCAATTTGGAGTAATATTATCAAATTCGAAAAAATCCAAAAGGATCAAAAATGATACAAAGTCATTATTCACAAAATCCCAATTAAAGAATTCTCAGGCACAAAAGGAATGGATCTTATATTCAACGAAATCAAAACCTTCAATCCAGACTTCAAGCCTATAGGAACCCCCTTTTGACACTAGTGTTTTCCAGTCCAGCAACACACAACAAATTTCGAAGGAAACTTTTTCTTCGAAATACGACCCGTTCGCGATCGATTTAGATCATAGTTATTAAACCAAATTGATTGCAATTGCCCCCCAGTGATTCTGACCAGTAGTTGTTGTGCTACTGTCGTCGGCGCTCCGAACACGAAACATACACGAAAATTCGCGTAAAATTTTCTCACTCCGAACTACCAGAATAAGAACTAGATCCTCAATATGAGCTCTCTTAACAATCCATCAACATTTAGGGATACGGCCATGATGGAGGCTCCTTCTGAAGCCTCCATTATACCAAACACTTATCCTACTGTTGTCCTAGGTACCCCAATATCTTCAAGCCCTCCCCCGCCTTCTGAAAACCCTCAATTCGAAATCTCTAGCCCTATCCTATCAACCAACCAGCCAGCCAGTTCTGGAAGAAGATTTGAAGAATTCAATCTACTTAGTGACCCCTTTATTACTCAAGATACAACCAATACTACCTATATATTCAATCAGAATAAGAAACGGGGCCCTACAATACCCCTTAGCAATCAGAACAAACAACCTAGAATCCAAAACAACCCAAACACACCCAAGGAAGCTATTTTGAAAGCTAGAGACCTTATAGTGCTAGCTTCCTCTCTCTCCCAATCACGCGAAGAACAATCCAAGCTCTTAGATCTCCTAGAGATCTTTAGAGAATATACTGAAAAGGGGAAGCTTACTACAGCTTCGAATATCATCACCTCTCAAATCACCCATTTGGAAACCGCTACACGCAAAATCGAATCACAAGCGAAAGCATTAGCTAAACCTCTTCCGCCCACTACTGCTACTACCACTACATTGAAACCAACATACGCTGATATTTCAAAAAAAGGAGAATGGAATTTAGTCCCCAAAGGGAAAAACATTACATCTACTAATATAGAAAAGAAATCTAACCTCATCCAAAAACGAATTATCTTAATCAAGCCAGATTTTCCAAACCCTACCTCCTTTTCCCCTCTAATTATCCGAAACAAAATAAATGAAGCCTTTCAAAAGATCGGAATCAAAGGGCCAGTCATTGCAGCAGCAACTATATCCTTCAATAATAATATCATTATCACAACAAATGATCCCTTTACATCACAATTCTTATTGGAGAAGAAAGCGATTTGGAGTAATATTATCAAATTCGAAAGAATCCAAAAGGATCAAGAATGGCACAAAGTCATTATTCACAAAATCCCAATTAAAGAATTCTCAGGCACAAAAGGAATGGATCTTATACTCGACGAAATCAAAACCTTCAATCCAGACTTCAAGCCTATAGGAACCCCCTTTTGGCTTACACCCGCCCCCAGAAGAGCCCATCAACGAGAGGGTGCTATCGTTATTGCTTTTGCTACAAAATCAGAAGCAGAATTAGCTATTCGAAAGCGATTATATATTGCTGGAAGTAGTATAAGAGTAGAACAATTCTACGAATCAAAACCAACTACACAATGTCAGAAATGTCAAGGATTTGGGCATCAGGATGCCTATTGTAGAAGGAACCCTTCCTGTGGATTATGTGGAGGCAAGCACATTACATCAGTACACTTGTGTATGGTATGTAATATCAGAGGAAAGTTCTGTCAACACTTAGAAGTAAAATGCTCGAATTGCCAAGGGAATCATGCAGCAAATTCGAAAACATGCGAAACCTATCAGGCTATTCAACAAAAATCGAATACTACTCATTAATGAGTCACACTAATATTCGAATCCTTCAAATAAATCTCAATCGGAGTTCACAAGCTACAGAGAACGTTCTACAGCTTGCAATAGAACTTAACATCGACCTCATTATGATTCAAGAACCTTGGATTATTAAAAACGGAATCGATTACTCAAATTCAAGATCTATTATACACTCCAATTTCACACAAACATTACCAAGACTCAATCCTAATTACCGGCCACGTACACTACTATACACATCAAAAACTCTTCAAGCTACAATCAATCTAGCTTCCGATTCTCCAATAGATTCTGATATACAGATTTTCAATTGTCAAAATGGAAACAAAACCTTTCAAATCATCAATATATACAACGAAGCTGATCAAGCTAAAGAGAAAGGTTTCACAATCGAAAGGTGCTTGTATAATATATCTATCACACAAGAAACCATCCTTTTAGGCGACTTCAATGCCCATCACCCATGGTGGGATCCTTTTTCGAAGAAAAGCGGAAACGCTGATCAATTAGCTGAATGGTTTGAAGATCAGAATCTCATTCTTTTAAACGAGCCCGGAATCAGCACTTTCTATCGAACTAATCTCCTTAATCCAAGTGTTCTTGATCTAACGCTAGCATCAGAGGGAATCTCTCCTCAAATTCACAATTGGCAAACGCTTTCAGATACAGGATCCGATCATGCAGGAATACTATTCGAATTAAAAGGAAAAGAAGATCTAAGTACTTCTAATACTGGATCGATAGCTAGATACAATACTAAGCTAGCGAATTGGGAAAAGTTCGAATCAATACTCAAATCGGAATCCTTATATTCCCCTATTCTGTCGAATTTAGAATTAATCCTTCCAACCAAAGAGGATTCCTTAAACCTTTTGAAAAACAAAGACAATCACTATCTAACTCTAGATCAAGCAGCAAGCGAACTTACTAGGATCATTCAAAAAGCAATAGAAAGGTGTATACCTAAAATTGTTTCAATCAAAAGGGCCAAACCATGGTGGACACCTGAATTGAAAGATCTCCGAAAAGAGCTAAGAGAAGCAAAGCAAAGAATTGAATCAGATCTGGAGAATCATAGCTCTAAGGAAGGATATCGAATCGCTAGAAACAAGTACTTTCAAGCTATTAAAACAGCAAAGAAGGATCATTGGAATAAGTTTCTAGAAAAGGAGGACACAAAGACAATTTTCAAAGCAATGGCCTATACTAAAGACTTTCAAGATCAAAGGATACCGGATATTGCAACAGAAAGCTCTTTCGAAGGAAAATGCTCTGCTTTCAGATCAACTCTGTTCCCACCCCCTCCTATTACCCCAAAACCACAATGGGAAGGGTATAAACAATCCAAGCAATGGGAATGGCCTAATCTTACTCAAATCGAATTAAGCAATGCCTGTTCAGTCAAAATCCAAGGAAAAACCCCTGGCCCAGATGGAATCACTCAAGAGATCATTATAAAGGCTTACAAAGCAATCCCACAAACCTTTTTTACTCTCTTTAGTAAACTTATTAATCTAGGATATCACCCGAAATGTTGGAAACAAGCCACAGGAGCTATTCTGAAGAAAGCTTCCAAACCAGATTATTCCCTTCCAAAAGCATATAGAGTAATTGCACTCTTAAATTGCCTGGGTAAAATAAGCGAAAGGATTCTAGCTCAACGATTAGGATATTTAGCGGAAACAACCCATCTCCTTCACAAGAGTCAAATGGGAGGACGCCAAAAGAAATCAGCAATCGATGCTGCACTTTTACTGACTACAGAAATTGAAAGAAACAAGCAAGCCAGTAAAAAGACCTCAATATTATTTATGGATATAAAGGGAGCATTCGATCACGTTTCGAGAAATCGACTATTAGATATTTGTAAGAAGCTAAAACTGCCCACAAATCTGATAGCCTGGATAGCCTCATTTCTTCAACAAAGACAATTGAAACTATCTTTTAATAATCAAATCGAATCTTTCAAGCCAATTTCGACCGGAATACCACAAGGCAGCCCGATTTCTCCAATTCTCTTCCTTATATATATCAGGGAGCTCTTTTTACCCAATTCGATCAAGTTTCTTTCCTATATAGATGATATTGCTTTAATCACACATTCATCTACATGGAAAAAGAATATCAAAACCCTAGAGAGAGTTACAAAACAAATCTATGAACTCAGTTCTAGAAATGCAATCCAATTCGATTTGGCAAAAACAGAGCTAATGCACTTTTCATCATCCAAATTGACGAAAAAATATCCAATCACGCTACCCAATTCGGAAATAATTGTACCCCAATCTCTCATTAGATGGCTGGGAATATGGTTCGACCCGAACCTCAAATTCGATCAACATGTTAATATTCGAATCACACAAGCGAAAGGTGCCTTCCATCGAATGGCTCGATTAGCTAACACCGAAAAGGGCCTTAATCCTAAAGCCCTTAGACAATTATATATAGCATGTGTAACCAGTATAGCTGATTACGGATCAGTGATTTGGTGGAGAGGTCAAACTCATTTCAAGAATATAATGCAATCGCTTCAAAACCTAGCTCTTCGAAAGATATTAGGAGTCTTCAAAACAGCCCCAATCCTTCCAATGGAAGTAGAAGCAGGCCTAAAGCCCCCAAAAATTCGATTAGATTCAAATGTTAGGCAATACGCGTTTCGTCTAGCTAAACTCTCGCCAAACCATCCAATCAATATCGAAAAAGAAATATCAGCTCAATATCAAACCGATTTGGAAGTAATCCCTACTCCTCAAAGAAAACGATATAAATCAATCCAACTTGATAGAATTAGAGGATCAATAAATCAGGATCTCAATCCTATTTCACTTGAAAAGATTATTCACTTCAACTTCCCCCCATGGAAAAAGGAAATTCCCTTCAGAGTTAATATTAGCAATTCATCAAAAGAAGATACTGCTATTCTTCACAATATCGTTTTCAATCACAGAGATAAGGATACTACCTACATTTATACTGATGCCTCTTCTACTGAAAAAGGAATAGGTATAGGTGTAGGTATAATCGCAATACAACCAAACAATCGAATTTCATATCAACAACAATTGAATATTGGTAGCAATCAACTAGTGTATAATGGAGAGCTTTACGGGTTACTAGAGCTATTGAATATGCTAGCACAATTGCCTGTATTGGCAACAAATTCAAGATATATTCGGACAACCAAGCTGGTCTATATCGCTTAAAAACACCATCAGACCACCCTGGACAGGCCTATCAGATTCGAGCAATCAAAGCAGCGGAAATCATCAAAGCAAAAGGAGCTGAAGTATCTCTAAATTGGGTTCCAGGACATACTTTAGTAGAAGGAAATGAGCTAGCAGATAAACTAGCAAAGGAAGCAACCACAATATGTTCTATCTCAAACGAAACAAGTTTTGGACTTCTAGGTATGATGATCAAAGAATACGATTCAGATCAATGGCTTTCTACTCTCAATCAATACAAACTCAGATCAAATCAATCCCCTTTGACCTATTCAAAGCTATTTCCATGGAAGATAGGATCGAAAATCAAGCTACCAAGCGAAACCAAGCGAAACACTGCTAGCGCATATTTTCAACTCAAATTAGGTCATGGATATATCAAATCTTATTTACATCGATTCAAACTCTCTGATAACAAATGTATATGTGGTAATATTGAGGCTCCACAACACCTCCTTATTAGTTGTCCCATATACAAAGCAGAGAGAAAAGAAATATTCAAGAATATACCACTATCTAAGATCACTATACAGTTCCTACTCCATACAAAAGTAGGTATTGAATTAGCCATTAAATTCATCAATATCACCAAAATCGCTACAAGAGCATGGCACCTGGCCAGGGCTCTCATACAAGACGAGATAGAGGAAGGAATAGTAGTAGAAGAGGAGAGAGGAGAAGAGAATGAAGAAAAAGTAATTAGAGAAATAAGAGAGGGCTTTGATTTCCTTACAATTTCTTAATTTTCACAATTTTCTTATTATATACAATGTGTATAATGAGCGGGCACTGTTCCCCAGCATTTGTTTTTACTTCCCTAAATCGTATATATCCATTTTTGTAGAATAAAAAGTTATCCGCTAGAGCCTCTAGAGGCCTAGCCGTCCTATATAGTCTTAGACTGAAGATGGACGTAAATGAAATCAATCAATCAATCAACCCCCTTTTGACTTATACCCGCTTTTAGAAGAGCCTATCAACAAGAGGATACTATTGTTATTGCTTTTACTACAAAATCAGAAACAGAATTAGCTATTCGAAAGCAATTATATATTGCTGGAAGTAGTATAAAAGTAAAACAATTTTACAAATCAAAACCAATTACACAATATCAGAAATGTCAAGGATTTGAGCATCAGGATGCCTATTATAAAAGGAACCCTTCTTGTGGATTATGTGGAGACAAGCACATTACATTAGTACACTTGTATATAGTATATAATATCAAAGGAAAGTTCTATCAACACTTAAAAGTAAAATGCTCGAATTGCCAAGAAAATCATGCAGCAAATTCGAAAACATGCGAAATCTATTAGGCTATTCAATAAAAATCGAATACTACTTATTAATGAGTTATACTAATATTCGAATCCTTCAAATAAATCTCAATCGGAGTTTACAAGCTACAGAGAACGTTCTATAGCTTATAATAGAACTTAATATCGATCTTATTATAATTCAAGAACCTTAGATTATTAAAAACAGAATCGATTACTCAAATTCAAGATTTATTATATACTTCAATTTTATATAAATATTATTAAGACTCAATTCTAATTACCGGCTATGTACACTACTATATATATCAAAAACTCTTTAAGCTATAATCAATCTAGTTTCCGATTCTCCAATAGATTCTGATATACAGATTTTCAATTATCAAAATGGAAACAAAACCTTTCAAATCATTAATATATACAATAAAGCTGATTAAGCTAAAGAGAAAGATTTCATAATCGAAAGGTGCTTGTATAATATATCTATCACACAAGAAACCATCCTTTTAAGTGATTTCAATGTCTATCATTTATAGTAGGATCCTTTTTCGAAGAAAAGTGGAAATGCTGATCAATTAGCTGAATAGTTTGAAGATTAGAATCTCATTCTTTTAAACGAGCCCGGAATCAGCACTTTCTATCGAACTAATCTCCTTAATCCAAGTATTCTTGATCTAATACTAATATCAGAGAGAATCTCTCCTCAAATTCACAATTGGCAAACGCTTTCAGATACAGGATCTGATCATACAGGAATACTATTCGAATTAAAAGGAAAAGAAGATCTAAGTACTTCTAATACTGGATCGATAGCTAGATATAATACTAAACTAGCGAATTGGGAAAGTTCGAATTAATACTCAAATCGGAATCCTTATATTCCCCTATTCTGTCGAATTTAGAATTAATCCTTCCAACCAAAGAGGATTCCTTAAACCTTTTGAAAAACAAAGATAATCACTATCTAACTCTAGATCAAGCAGCAAGCGAACTTACTAGAATCATTCAAAAAGTAATAGAAAGGTGTATACCTAAAATTGTTTTAATCAAAAGGGCCAAACCATAGTGGACACCTGAATTGAAAGATCTTCGAAAAGAGCTAAGAGAAGTAAAGCAAAGAATTAAATCAGATCTGGAGAATCATAGCTCTAAGGAAGGATATCGAATTGCTAGAAACAAGTACTTTCAAGCTATTAAAACAGTAAAGAAGGATTATTGGAATAAGTTTCTAGAAAAGGAGGACACAAAGACAATTTTCAAAGCAATAGCTTATACTAAAGACTTTCAAGATCAAAGGATACCGGATATTACAATAGAAAGCTCTTTCGAAGGAAAATGCTCTGCTTTCAGATCAACTCTGTTCCCACCCCCTCCTATTACCCCAAAACTATAATGGAAAGGGTATAAACAATCCAAGCAATGGGAATGGCCTAATCTTACTCAAATCGAATTAAGCAATGCCTATTCAGTCAAAATCCAAGAAAAAACCCCTGGCCTAAATGGAATTACTCAAGAGATCATTATAAAGGCTTACAAAGCAATCCCATAAATCTTTTTTACTCTCTTTAATAAACTTATTAATCTAGGATATTACCTGAAATATTGGAAACAAGTTATAGGAGCTATTCTGAAAAAAGCTTTTAAATCAGATTATTCCCTTCCAAAAGTATATAGAATAATTGTATTCTTAAATTGTCTGGATAAAATAAGTAAAAGGATTCTAGCTTAATGATTAAGATATTTAGTGGAAACAACTTATCTCTTTTACAAGAGTTAAATAGAAGGATGCTAAAAGAAATTAGTAATCAATGCTGTACTTTTATTGTCTATAGAAATTAAAAGAAATAAGTAAGTCAGTAAAAAGACCTCAATATTATTTATAGATATAAAAAAGCATTCAATTATGTTTCAAGAAATCAACTATTAGATATTTATAAGAAGCTAAAACTACCCACAAATCTGATAGCCTGGATAGCCTCATTTCTTTAATAAAGATAATTGAAATTATCTTTTAATAATCAAATCAAATCTTTCAAGTCAATTTCAACCGGAATATCATAAGGCAGTCCGATTTCTCCAATTTTTTTCCTTATATATATCAAGAAGCTCTTTTTATTTAATTCGATTAAGTTTCTTTTTTATATAGATGATATTGCTTTAATCACATATTCATTTATATAGAAAAAGAATATCAAAACCCTAAAAAGAGTTATAAAACAAATCTATAAACTCAGTTCTAGAAATGTAATTCAATTCGATTTGGCAAAAACAGAACTAATGTATTTTTCATTATCTAAATTAACAAAAAAATATCCAATCACACTATCCAATTCGGAAATAATTATATCCCAATCTCTTATTAAATAGCTGGGAATATGGTTCGACCCGAACCTCAAATTCAATCAACATATTAATATTCGAATTACACAAGCAAAAGGTGCCTTCCATCGAATAACTCAATTAGCTAATATCGAAAAGAACCTTAATTCTAAAGTTCTTAGATAATTATATATAGTATATGTAATCAGTATAGCTGATTACAAATTAGTGATTTGGTGGAGAGATCAAATTCATTTCAAGAATATAATACAATCACTTCAAAACCTAGCTTTTCAAAGATATTAGAAGTCTTCAAAATAGTCTCAATCCTTCTAATAGAAGTAGAAGCAGGCCTAAAGCCCCCAAAAATTCGATTAGATTTAAATATTAGGTAATATGTGTTTCATTTAGCTAAACTCTCGCCAAATTATTTAATCAATATCGAAAAAGAAATATCAGCTTAATATTAAACTGATTTGAAAGTAATTCCTATTTTTCAAAGAAAACAATATAAATCAATCTAACTTGATAGAATTAGAGGATTAATAAATTAGGATCTCAATTCTATTTTATTTAAAAAGATTATTCACTTCAACTTCCCCCTATAAAAAAAGGAAATTCTCTTCAGAATTAATATTAGTAATTTATTAAAAGAAGATACTGCTATTCTTTATAATATCGTTTTCAATTATAGAGATAAGGATATTATCTATATTTATACTAATATCTTTTCTATTAAAAAAGAAATAGATATAGGTATAGGTATAATTGCAATATAATCAAATAATCGAATTTTATATTAATAACAATTGAATATTGATAGTAATCAACTAGTATATAATAAAGAGCTTTACAGGGTTACTAAAGCTATTAAATATACTAGCACAATTACCTGTATTAACAACAAATTCAAGATATATTCGAACAACCAAACTGATCTATATCACTTAAAAACACTATCAGACTATTCTGGACAGACCTATTAGATTCGAGCAATCAAAGCAGCGGAAATCATTAAAGCAAAAGGAGCTGAAGTATCTCTAAATTGGGTTTCAGGATATACTTTAGTAGAAGGAAATGAGCTAACAGATAAACTAGCAAAGGAAGCAACCACAATATATTCTATCTCAAACGAAACAAGTTTTGGACTTCTAAATATAATAATCAAAGAATACGATTCAAATCAATAGCTTTCTATTCTCAATCAATACAAACTCAGATCAAATCAATCCCCTTTGACCTATTCAAAGCTATTTCCATAGAAGATAGGATCGAAATCAAGCTACCAAGCGAAACCAAGCGAAACACTACTAGCGCATATTTTCAACTCAAATTAGGTCATGATATATCAAATCTTATTTACAATCGATTCAAACTCTCTAATAACAAATGTATATATAATAATATTGAGACTCCACAACACCTCCTTATTAATTGGTCCCATATACAAAACAAAGAGAAAAGAAATATTCAAGATATACTACTATCTAAGATCACTATAACAATTCCTACTCCATATAAAAGTAGATATTGAATTAACCATTAAATTCATCAATATCACCAAAATCGCTACAAGAGCATGGCACCTAGCCAAGGCTCTCATACAAGACGAGATAAAGAAAAGAATAGTAGTAGAAAAGGAAAGAGAAGAAAAGAATAAAGAAAAAGTAATTAGAGAAATAAGAGAGAGCTTTGATTTCCTTACAATTTCTTAATTTTCACAATTTTCTTATTATATACAATGTGTATAATGAGCGGGGCACTGTTCCCCAGCATTGTTTTTACTTCCCTAAATCGTATATATCCATTTTTGTAGAATAAAAAGTTATCCGCTAGAGGTCTCTAGAGGCCTAGCCGTCCTATATAGTCTTAGACTGAAGATGGACGTAAATGAAATCAATCAATCAATCAATCAATCAATCACTTTCAGCCTTTCTACAACCCCAAATTTGCCTATTTATTTTAGAAAAATCCTAATCGAATTATCAAGCCTTACTTTATCAATCAATCAAATAACCAGCCCTGAAATCAGAATACAAGATTTCAATATATCTAGCAATCCTTTTATTATTTAAAAACCAAACAACATTATTCAAATCTTTAATCAAAATAAAAGCGAAATTCTACTATACTATGCACCAATTCAAATAAACAATTCAAAATCCAAAACAATTCAATCACTCCTAAAAAAGCTATTCTAAAACTAGAGATCTTATAGTTTTAGCTTCTACTCTTTTTCAATTATATAACGAATAATTTAAGCTATTAGACCTTTTAGAAATCTTTAGAGAATATACTGAAAAAGGAAATCTTATTATAGCTTCCAAAATCATCATATTCCAAATCAATTATTGGAAATAGTTATACAGAAAATCGAATCTCAAATCAAAGCTTTAACCAAATCGGCTCCCACCAGTACCACAATATCAATATCAAAACCTTTTTACACTAATATTACAAAAGAAAGGAATAAAATCTAGTTACTAAAGGAAAAAATAACAAATTTATTTCAATAAAGAAAAGATTAGTATTATCCAAAAACAATTATTTTTAATTAAACCAGAAATCCCTAACTCCAAAACCTTCTTGTCTTTAACAATTCGAAACAAGATTAATAAAGCCTTCCAGAAAATTGAAATCAAAGAACTAATAGTTGCTATAGTAATACTCTCTCTTAATAACAATATCATTATTACTACTAATAATTCCTTTACAATACAATTCCTAATTAAAAGAAAACCATTTGAAAAAATGTTATCAAATTCGAAAGGATTCAAAAAGATTAAAAATAGTATAAGGTTATTATTCACAATATCCCTATAAAAAAGTTCTCTGGGCCTAAAGGAATAGATTTAATTATAACTAAAATCAAAATCTTCAATATAGATTTCAAGCTAATAGAAACTCTTTTCTGACTCACTCCAATAGCCAAAAGAGCCCATCAAAAAGATAGCGCTATCATTATAGCTTTTACCTTAAAATCAAAAGCCGAACTAGCTATTCGAAAGTGGTTGTATATTGCAGGCACTAATATCAGAATAGAACAATTCTATAAATCCAAACCTATTACATAATATCAAAAATACCAGGGCTTTAAGTATCAAAGTTCATATTATAAAAAGACTCTTCTTACGGATTATATGGAGACAAAATATATTATAGTAATACATTTCTATATAATCTACAACTTAAGAGAAAAACTCTGCTTTTATATTATCATCAAATACTCTAATTATTAAGGAAATCATATAGCTAATTCTAAAAGTTATGAAATCTTCAAAGCTATTTAATAAAAAAAGCTAATAGTATTAATCAATATATTATAATAATATTAGATTTCTTTAAATAAATCTTAACAAAAACCCTCAAGCTATAGAAAACATTCTATAGCTTGCTTTTAAACTCAATATTGATCTGATTTAATTTAAAAATGTAGTTTCGATTGTTACTATGGATGTACAGGGAGCTTTTGATGCTCTCTTGAAGTGTCGACTCTTGAGCCGAATGATCAAACAAGGGTGGCCAACTTCGCTGCTCAAGCTGATAGATTCATTCCTTACAAACAGAAAAGTCAGAGTGAGACTCGAAGGCATTACAACTGAGGAGTATCTAGTGGTATGCGGTACCCTTCAGGGGTCCCTACTATTATCTATACTCTATATGCTTTATCTTGCTGAGCTCCTCAATTGAGATACGAAATTCCGTTTTGGTTATGTAGATGATATTGCGATCTATTATTTTTTCAAGCATCTTTTTACGAATGCTAGGATCCTGTAACGACAAGTACGGCAGATCATTAGATGGGGTAAGGAGAACAGAATCCTATTCGCTCCTGAGAAGTTCGAATTACTTCATATTACCAGATAACATGATACCATTAATCCACTATTGGTAGTGAATCCAGATCTGATAATCACTTCAGTACCGATTGCAACGAGTGGAAGCGCTCAGCCTACTCTGAGATGGCTGGGCATCTTCTTCGATCGCCGCTCTCGTTCTACAACACGTCAAAACACGCACAGCGAAAGCTATGAAAGTAGCCTCGCATATCAGATCGATCGCCCGCACTATACATGGGCCGCCAGCTTCCTCTCTAAGAAAAGCAGTGATCACCTGCGTTCTCCCAGTAGCACTATTCGGCACGGAAGTATGGTACGCTGGTAAACATAAGCCTAGCCTAGGCCAAAGCGATCCAAGTATAAGTGCAGGTATAAAAGGTTATCTCCGTTGCATCAATAGAGTGATCAATACTGCTGTAAGAGGAGCGATCCCAATATACAAGACTACATCGATCGCAGCTCTTATCAAAGAAGCGGGCCTGCCATCGGGGATAGTTGTGCTAGAATATGCCAAGCTGTGATTTGTATTTCGGTTAAAAACGATCGACAATCAATACTTGTTAGTAAATCGTTTGAAGCTAATAATACGAAAACGCGGACGAGGAATAGGTATAACAAGAGGGCCTCTTACAAGAATCCAGCGGCTCAGCCGTCTCATCCCAGAGATGCAACACTCGAAGCTACTCCGCCCGCACTTCTCGAGTGGCTACAGAACGGATCCAACGGAAGGATTAACCAAAGAAAAAGCAGCTCAAGCCTTCAAAGAATGGTGGCAACAACTCCCACCCGAAGACTATACGATCTTCTCTGACAGATCAGAACAAACCATTGATTGCAAACATTGTATTGGCTATAGATATGTAATATATCGCAATGGCACTCAAATAGCTTCCGGATTTAAGCAGATCCGAAGCGATTCATATATATTCGATGCAAAAGTGATAGGAGTATGATGCGGATTGGAGTATCTAATCACTATACTTGAAGACCCCTTGAACAGCCGGATCTAGATATGTATTGACAGTACATCGGTTATCTAGGGCATACACGGAAACGCACTGCCCACAACACAATGGGCCTTCCACAAGTATCACAAAGCAATAAAACAATTCGATATCAGAATAAAATGGTCACCTGGATATATGGAGATCGAAGGCAATGAGAAAGCAGATCGTTTAACAAACGCAAGTATAATTGGGCCTATAGACCAGGCAATCAACAAATTACCAACAATCAGTAGGGTCCAAACGATCGTTCGTTAGAAGCGCCTACACACAGAATCTACCTGGTAGGAAGAGATGAACTCCTCTCTCTCCGCTGGCTACAAGGAGTGGTCTCCTAGATACAATACAAAGAAACCAAAGGAACTAACTCTACCAAGAACAGTCTTACATCGATTGATAGCTATGAAAACAGGCCACAGCGATTACACTGCTTACCATCAGCGATTTGGTTATCAAAACAACAAGCTGGATTGCTTATGCAGTAGCGCTAAGAAACCATATCACTTCTTTAAATGCACTATAAACAACCTAAAGCATTCAGACTGACCCCTTGCCCCTATAAAAATACAATCTAACAAATAGGCGATCACATATATCAAGAAACTCTTACATACACCTAACAAGCTCATTCAACTAATCACAACTCAGAATTCTACACTCAGATCTATTCTAACTATTAAAGGACCCTTAGAAAGCAACAATCTTTTTCAACAAAGCTTGCTGCTTATCCCTTATAAACTTATTATTCAACTGATCACTCGAATACACTACACCCTAAAAACCGCAAACCCAATATATAACACAAGAGCCCCTGCTGCTTGGCTAAACAAATAGCAACCCACTCTCGCTTCTTCTCCTCTACCATAAGAATCGAAGCCCACAACGAGCCTATCCACCCGGGAACCAAGTTCTACCTCAACAACAATCCGGATCAAACGTTCCCTTCTGGAAACAGAAGCGGATCGCACCCGCAGAGGAGCGAATAGCCCCTAGCATTGAAGTTAAATTGCTAAATTCGGTCACGACGATCACGCCGCTCAAATAGTTCCTTATCTTAGCACGTCTAAATACCCTTAGGGAGGTCCAAAACAGACGTTAATTAATATAAATAAATAAATAAATAAAAATAAATATTAATTTAGAATCTTAGATTCAAAAAAATAAAATCAATTTCTCTAATTATAAATCGATTATATATTCCAATTTTATACAAATTCTCTCTAACTTCAATCCCAATCTTAAATTTGAATCCTTTTATATATTTCTAAAACCTCCGAGCTATAATTAATCTAACTTCTTATTTATTAATAAATCTGGATATACAGATAATAAACTACCAAAATAGAAGCGAAACCTTCCAAATTATCAATATATATAATAAAGTAGATTAAGTATAGAAAAAAGGATATATAATTGATTAGTTTTCTTTACAATCTATTGATTAATCAATAAACAATAATATTAAACAATTTCAACTCCCATTATCCATTATAAAATCCCTTTTCAAATAAAAGCACTAATGCTAACCAACTAACAAAATGAATTAAAGATCAAAATCTAAGTTTATTGAATAAATCTAGTACTATTATTTTCTTTTAAATTAATCTAACAAATCCAAGTATACTCAACCTCACACTAGCTTTTCAAGTATCTCTTTAAGAATATAAGATTAGCAAATACTTTTAATATTGGATTCGATTATTCAGGGATTCTATTTGAATTAAAAGAAAAAGAGAATCTAAATACCCTTTATCAAGAGTCAATAATCAAATATTATATAAAGCTAGCTAATTAAAAGCTATTTGAATCTATTTTACAATTTAAAGTCAAATACTTGTTCACTCTAGTTAAACTAAGTATATTTATAATAATTATATAAAATTTGATTGATTTCCTTTAAGAAAATGATATATATCGTTTCAAATTGAATTATGCTACTAGTGAACTTATAAGGATTATCCAAAAGGTAATAGAAAGTTGTATTCCAAAGGTTATAATAAACAAAAGAGGTAAGCTATAATAATCTCCTGAATTAAAAGCCCTTCAAAAAAAATTAGAAAAAGCAAAACAACAAGTTGAATCCAATCTCGAAAATATTAATTCAAAAGAAGCTTATCGAATTATTAGAAACAGATACTTTCAAGCTATTAAAACAACAAAAAAAAATCATTAGAATAATTTCCTAAAAAAGAAAACACTCAAACTATTTTCAAAGCAATAGCCTATACAAAGGATTATCAAAATCAAAGGATCCCTGATATTACTTCAGAAATCTCTTTTAAAGGAAAATACTTTACTTTTCGAATTACTCCTATTCCCTCAACCTCCTATTACAACTAAACCTGAATAAAAAGGATATCAATAATCCAATAAATAGAAATAACCTAATCTCTCTAAAAACAAACTAAAGAATATTTGTTCAACTAAAATTCAAGGGAAAACTCCTGGTTCAGATAGTATTACTCAAGAAATCATTATAAGAACATATAAAGCTATTTTACAAACCTTCTTTATTTTATATAGTAAGCTTTTTAATATTGAATATCATCCATAATACTAAAAACAAGTTATTGGAATAATCCTTAAAAAAGCTTCGAAACCAGATTATTCAATATCAAAAGTATATAGGGTTATTATATTTCTCAATTGCTTAAAAAAAGTAAGTAAAAGGATTTTAGCTCAACAATTAGAATATCTAGTGGAAACTATTTATTTTTTATATTATAGCCAAATAAAAGAATGACAAAAGAAATCGACAATCAATACAGCTTTTCTTTTGAATATAGAGATTGAAAACAATAAGCGAGTTAATAATAAGACTTCGGTTTTATTTATAAATATAAAAGGAGTATTCGATTATATTTCAAAAATCGATTATTAGATATCTACAAGAAATTAAGACTACCAACCAATCTTATTTTCTGAATAACTTTATTTCTTTAATAAAAATAATTAAAATTATCTTTTAATAATCAAATCGAATCTTTCAAATTAATTTCGATTAGAATATCACAAGGTAGCCCTATCTTGCCAATCCTTTCTTGATTTATATTAGAAATCTTTTCTAAAACAATTCATCAAATTCCTTTTATATATTAACGATATTGCTTTTATTATTATTTATCTATTTGGAGAAAGAATATTAATTTATTAGAAGAGCTACAAAATAATTATATAAACTCAGCTTAAAGAATACAATCCAATTCGATTTAGCTAAAATAGAGTTAATACATTTTTCCTTTTTCAAATTAACAGCTCAATATTCTATTACTTTATCCAATTCGAAAATAATAATACCCTAATCTCTAATTAGATGGCTTAATATCTGGTTCAATCTGAATCTCAAATTCAATCAACACATCAATATTAGAGTAGTATAAGCGAAAAAAGCCTTTCAACAAATAGCTTGCTTAATTAATATAGAAAAAGATTTAATTCTAAGGTTATAAGATAACTATATATAGCTTATATAACTAGTATTACTAATTATAGATTGGAAATTTAATGGAAAGGCTAGATCAAATTCAAGAACACACTTCAATCACTTCAAAATCTAGCTTTTCGAAAGATACTTGGAATCTTCAAAACCACCCCAATCCTTCCAATAGAAATCGAAGTAGGACTAAAGCTAGCAAAAATCTGTTTAAACTCAAATATAAAACGATATGCTTTTCGATTAGTAAAACTATTATTAAATCATTTAATCAATATCAAAAAAAAAATACTATCTTAATACAATCGGATCTAGAAGTAATGACTACCCCTCGAAAGAAACAATACAAGCTACTTTAATTAAATAAAATAAGAGAATCCATAAAACAAGATTTCGATCCATCTATTCTCAAAAAGATTACCCATTTCAACTTCCCTTCCTGGAAAAAAGATACACCTTACAAAATCAATATTAATAAAACCTCAAAAGAAAATACAACTACTCTTCACAATATTATATTTAAATACAGAGATCAAAATACAGTTTATATATATACTGATACATCTTCTACCAAAAAAGGAATTGGAATAGGAATAGGGATAATTGCAATACAATCAAATGGATCAATCTTTTATCGAAAATGTTTGAATATTGGTATCAATTAATTAGTATATAATAGAGAATTATTGGGAATTACAAAAGCTATCGAATATGCTAACACTGTAATATATAAAGGACAGAAATTCAAGATCTATTTGAATAACCAAGCTGAACTCTATCATCTAAAAACCCCCTCCGATCACCCCGGGCAAGCCTATCAAATACAAGCAATTAAGGCAGTAGAGGATATTAGAGCAAAAGAAGCTGAAGTCTCTTTAAATTGGATTTCAGGTTATACTTTGATATAAAGAAATGAAATAGCTGATAAATTAGCAAAAGAAGTAATTTCAATATAGGCCACTTCAAGCGAAACCAGTATAGAGCTACTTAATATAATAATAAAGAAACACAATTCCAATCAATAACTAAAGATTCTTAATCAATATGAATCCAGATCAAATCAATTAGATACAATCTATTCAAAACTCTTCCCATAAAAAATCAGCTCCAAAATCAAACTACTAGAAGATACTAAACAAAATACTGCTAGCGCCTTCTTTTAATTCAAAATTGACCACAATTATATTAAGTCTTATTTATATCGATTCAAACTTTCAAACAATAAGTATATCTGCAACAATATCAAAACAACTGTACATTTCCTTATTAGTTATCCAATATATAGAAAAGAAAAAAAGGAAATCTTCAAAAAAATATCAATCTCTAAAATCAACCTACAATTCCTATTATATATAAAAATAGATATCGAACTAGCAATCAAATTTATCAATACTACCAAAATCGCTACTCGAACTTAACACCTATCAAGAGTTGAGATACAAACGAAATTGTGAAAAAAGAAGAGACAATAAGAAAAGGAGAGAGAGCTATTTTGGAAATGGAAAGAGAAAGAGGAGGAGGAGAGAAAGATAGAGAAGAAAGGGTTTAACCCTTTCTACTCTATATTTTACTATACACACTTTGTATAGTAAGTGGGAACGAGTCCCTAGTATTAGTTTTCATTTATTCTATTGTTAAAATTCCTAATTTTGTACTTTAAAAGTTATCCGCTAAACCATTTGGCCTAGCCGTCCTATATAGTCATAGACTGAAGGTGGACGTTAATTAAATCAATCAATCAATCAATCAATACCCTATAACAATGTTTTCCGAATATAGAGATCTTCAGATCAAAAGAGTTATCAATACCCTTATATTTATTATTATTCCTATAGATTTTTGAAAGATTAATAAGACAATGGCTTTAATTGCATTGATTATCATTCTTGTGATTGGAACAATTAGAATAATCCCTATCCCTATTACCTCTACCACCGCCTCTACCGCTATTACCGCTGCCTTTATTATTATTATCACCTTAACCACTGCTTCAATTATTATTATTATCCGGATCATTACTATTACCAAGTGATCTTACAGGAACATCAATTAATGGAATTCTAGAGTTTGGTTTTAATGCTGGTAAAGGTGTATATAGGACTCATATATCCCTAGATTAGAATAAAGCTGGTCCTCTATATATATCAAAAGGAATAATCAAACCACTTATAACTTTATCAGGTTTTAACAAAATTAAATAACCAACTGGAGTATTATTTTAAGATTCGATAAAAGGTTTGACTTATAATCTCGAACCGAGCCCGATAGAAAAATGGGCCCATTTCATAGATACGAATAGTTATACCTCATTAATCTGATATTCCAAAAACTAATCCATAATCCAATCATAATACTTTTTACAAAGAAATGCTTTTATTAAAGTATTATCGAGATTTGCATTTATATTGATATAAACTTTATAATATTACAAGACTTTATAAAAGTTATATAATATCAACTTATTAATACTCCTAAATAAAACTCATCAAATAAACTCGAAATCAAATATAACTATATTTTAAAGAAATATATTAATAATTCTTATATTCGAATATATAGCCATTCGAAAAAGAAAGTATCTATCAATCTAATGTTTTGTTCTTATCTTGAATATATATTCTTTATAAAACTATTTAGTTTTATTGAAATCTTTTGAAAAGGAATAATTCTGAGATTTCCTTTAAACTTTAAATCCTTAGCAGTTTCCTGAGTTTTTCTTTTTTTAATTATTGCTTTATTAGGAATATAGAAATTAAAAGAAGTAGAAGAATAAGAAAAAGCATTGGTCATATTTTTGTAGAGAGAAGTCTTGAATTTCTATTACAAAGAATCAGTGTTGTCAGTTGTTGTGTCGATAAATCCTCCTATACTAATGAATTGATTGAATGGAACAGATTTCTTACTAGTATCGGATTTCTTGCTAGTTTGTTTAGAGCTAGTACTAGTACTTGCCTAGGATATCATAATACTAACAACAGAAAATAAAAAAAATAAAAATGAGAAGGTATTTCGAATAAGTAAGTTAAATAATTTTATCACGGTGCAAGGGATAGGTACTAGATTGGATATATGATATTCTACAAAGAGGTTGAAAGTGGTACGATGTAACTTTGCCATATAATAGCAAAGATAACTAAACATTCACTACACTAATATACTACGCTAGTGAACCCGTGATAATACCCCCCCCTTTAAGACTTGCTTATCTCAAATAAGCTGAGAGAAAGTATACTATACAAACCACACTTTCTTTTGTTGTGATAAACACCTTCGCTCCCCAAATTCTTTTATAGCTTCTTATTCAAAAATCAAAATTGCCTTAGCCTCCAGGTTTTTCAATACCCATTTCGGTGGATCTGGTTTCTCTAGGTATAAGCGATAATAATAAACTATGATCTTTTCATTACCCTTAAAATCTGAGGTTGATTACCAAGTTAAAATATAATATCTCTATTTGATTAAATAATGATATCCATTCTTATTATGATTATCTAAAATACCTTTGAATACCCACTTCTGGACTAACTCCTCTTCGCTGTCTTCCTTTTCAAGGATTCTATTCTATATAGTAATAGCTTCTGTTTTATTGATCTGAAATTATATCGGAAACCGTTTGTTGTTATGTACTGATAGAAGTAAAAAGTAATGAAAGATAGGGAAGATTTGTATATTCTTTGATAATTGAATAAGACAAGATTGTGAGTAAACTTTAATGACTTTGTAAGGTTCGATTTATTTATTATCTAATTTCTTTACCTTTCGAGAGGTCTTTATATTCTTTGTATTAACGAATACCTTCTATTCTATACAATATCAAGGCGAGTCGATTCGGTGTCGATTTGTATGCTCCTCGTATATATCTATGGCTTGCCTAGCGAATGCTTGAAGTTGATCCAGAATCCTTTTCATCCTATCTGTTGTTTTATTGCCCTTAAAGAATTCACGTTTTTGAGCTAATGTTATTTCTGATGGGTAGGGTTTGTTTGGCTCCATACCAATGTTTGGGTTAAAACCGTAATTAGCAAAGAATAGAGAATATCCTGTAGTTTCCGAAACCATATTGTTAGAGGCAAACTCTGCCAATAGTAGCCATTCCATCCAATCATCTTGGTGGAAGTTGACGAAAGCGTGTAGGTATTGTTCGAGAACTGAATTGATATGTTTTGTTTGCCCATCTGTCTGTTGATTGATTGATTGATTGATTTAATTTAACGTCCCGCTTCAGTCCATGACTATATAAGACGGCTAGGCCATAAGGGCACTAGCGAGTAACTTTTGAAATACACAATGGGGATGGAATATTGGGGGAAGTGAAAACAAATACTGGGGCATATTGCCTACTATTGTATGTAGTTCATATAATAGGTTTTGAAAAGGGTTTTACTCTTCTCTTTCTTCTCTTTTATCTCTTTCCTTTTTCTTCTCTTTCCTCTTTTATATCTCTTTTTCTATTTCTCTAATTGCTTTCTCTCCTTTGCTTATTGAATCTATTTCTTCAACTATTTCGTTTTGAATTTCGGCTTTAGCTAGATATTAAATCCTTATAGCAATTTTAGTAGTATTGATAAAGTTGATTACTAATTCGATGCCTATTTTCGTATATAATAAGAATTGTAGATTAGTTTGAGATATTGATAGGTTTTTGAAGATTTCTTTCCTTTCTTTTCTATATATCAGGTATTTAATTAAAAGGTGAACAGCAGTTTCGATATTATTGCAGATATATTTATTATTAAAAAACTTAAATCGATATAGATAGGACTTGATATAACCATAGCCAATTTTGAGTTGAAAAAAGGCGTTAGCAGTATTTCACTTGGTATCTTCGATAGCTTGATTTTGGAGCCAATTTTCTATAAAAAAATTTCGAATAGATTATATCGGATTGATTCAATCTAGATTTATATTGATTAAAAGTCTTTAGTTATTAATCGGAATCATATTCTTTAACTATCATACCAAATAGCCCTATACTAGTTTTGCTTGAAATGGTCTATATTAAATTGTCTCTTTTGCTAATTTATCCGCTATTTCATTTCCTTATATCGAAATATAGCCTAAAACCTAATTTAAAAAAACTTCTGCTCCTTTTGTTCTAATAATCTCTACCACTTCGATTACTCTTATTTGATAAACTTGCCCTAAATAATCAAAAGGGGTTTTAAGACAATAAAGTTTAGCTTGATTATCTGAATAGATCTTAAATTTCTGGCCTTTATATACTATAATGCTAGCATATTCGATAGCTTTTGTAACTTCAAAGAGTTCTCCATTATAAACTAATTGATTTGAGCCGATATTGATTTGTTTTCGATAAGAAATTACTCTGTTTGATTATATTACAACTATTCCTATTCCTATTCCGATTCCTTTTTCGATAGAAAATACATTAATATATATATAAACTGTATTGTTGTCTCTATATTTGAATATAATATTGTAAAGAATAATTATATTTTCTTTCGAAGCTTTACTAATATTGATTTTGTAAGGAGTTTCTCTTTTCCAAGAAGGAAAGTTATAGTGAATAATCTTTTCGAGAGTAATTGGATTAAAATCTTGATTTATCGATTTTCTGATTTTATCTAATTGGAGTGGTTTGTATTGTTTTCTTCGAGAAGTAATTATTACTTCTAAATCCAATTTATATTGAGATAGTAATTCTTTTTCGATATTAATTGAATAATTTGAAACGAGTTTTACTAATCGAAAAGTGTATCATCTTATATTTGAATTTAGATAGATTTTTGCTAACTTTAAAATCTGCTTCGATTTCCATTGAAAGGATTGGGGTAGTTTTGAAAACTCCAAGTATTTTCGAAACACTAGATTTTGAAGTGATTGAAGGATATCCTTGAATTTGGTTTGATTTTTTCATCAAATCTTGATCTGTAATCTGCAATACTTGTTATACAAATTAGATATAATTGTCTTGTAGTATTAGAGCTAAAACCCTTTTGTATATTGACTAATCAAACCATTCATTGAAAGACTCCTTTCACTTGTATTGCTCTGATATTGATATATTGATCGAATTTGAGATTTAAATCGAATCAGATACCAAGCCATCTAATTAAAGATTAGGGTATTATTATTTCTATATTAGATAGAATGATTGGATATTGAGCTATTAATTTAAACAAAAAGAAATACATTAGCTCTATTTTAGCTAAATCGAATTGGATTGTATTTTTTGAACTAAGTTTGTATAATTGTTTTGTAGTCTTTTTAATAAATTGATATTCTTTTTCCAATAGATAAACTAGTAATCAAAGCGATATCATTATATAAGAAAGGAATTTTGATTGAATCTTCTGTTGAAAAAGGTTTCTGATATATATTAGAAATAGAATTGGTGAGATAGGGTTACTTGTGGGATTCCTGTTGAAATTGGTTTGAAGGATTCGGTTTGATTGTTGAAGGATAGTTTTAGTTTGTTTATCTTTTAGGAAATGAAACTATCCAAGTAATAGATTTATAGATAATTGTAATTTTTTACAGATCTTTAAAAGCCGATTTTTGGAAACATGATTGAAAGGCCCCTTTTATATCTATAAATAGAATTAAAGTCTTAAGGCCTTCTCGCTTATTACTTTCGATTTTGTATTTAAAAGGAGAGTTGTTTAATAGCTGATTTCTTTTATCAATCTTCTATTTGACTATGATATAATAGATAAATAGTTTTCACTAAGTATCCTAATCGTTGAGTTAGAATTCTTTCGCTTACTTTCTCTAGATAATGAGGAGTGTAATAACTCTATATGCTTTTGGTAGTGAATAGTCCTGGCTTTAAAACCTTTTTGAGGATTGCTTCAATAGCTTGTTTCCAGTATTATGGATGGTATTCAATATTTAGGAGTTTACTATATAAAGTAAAGAAGGTTTTGGGGATAGCTTTATAGGCTCTTGTAATGATTTTCTGAGTAATACCATCTGAAACCAGAAGTTTTCCCTTTGATTTTAGCTGAGCAAGCATTCTTTAATTCGATTTGGGAAAGAGCAGGCCATTCCCATTCGTTAGATTGTCGATATTCTTCCCATTCTGGTTTCGAAGTAATAGAAGGTTGAGGAAAGAGAGTAATTCGAAAAGCGGAGTATTTTCCTTCAAAAAGGTTTCTAAAGCAATATCAGGAATCCTTTGGTTTGATAATCCTTTATATAAGCTATTACTTTGAAAGATAATTTGAGTCTCTCTTTTTTAGGAAATTGTTTTAATAGTTTTTCTTTGCTGTTTTAATAACTTGAAAGTATTTGTTTCTATAATTTGATAAGTTTCTTTTGAATATTGTTTTCGAAATTGGATTCAACTTGTTGTTTTGTTTTTTCTAGTTCTTTTCGAAAAGCTTTCAATTCAGAGGATCATTATGCCTGGCTTTTTTTATTTATAATTGTTTTCGGAATACAACTTTTTATTACCTTTTTGAATAATCCTGATAAGTTTGTTAGCAGTTTGATTTAATTTCGAGTGATAAATATCGTTTTCTTGTAAAAAGTCTATTAAATCTTATATAGTAGTTGTGAATATTTCCAATTCGGCTAAAGTAGTCGAATAATTGGTTTTGAATTGTAGAATAGATTCGAATAGCTTTCATTAGCTAGTTTTGTATGATATTTAATAATTGATTCTTGATTAAGAATATTCAAATTCTCTTTTCCTTTTAATTCAAATAGTATCCCTGAATAATCGGATCCAATATTTGAAAGTATTTGCTAGTCTTGTATTCTTGAAGAAATGCCTTCGAAAACCAATGTTAAATCAAGTATACTTGGATTTATAAGATTAGATCAAAAGAAAGTACTAATTCTAAATTCATTTAATAGAATTAAATCTTGATCTTCAAACTACTCTTCTAGCTAATCGGTATTAATATTTTTATTTAAAAAGAGATCCCATAATGAATAATAAGAGTTGAAATCGCCTAATACTATTATTTATTGATTGATTGGCTAGTTATAGAGGGATCGATCAATTGTATATCCTTTTTCTTGTATTTGATCTGCTTTATTATATATATTGATAATTTGAAAGATTTCATTTCCATATTGACAGTTTATTATCTGTATATTCAGATCTATTAAAGAATAAGGGGTTAGATTGATTGTAGCTTTGAAATCTTTAGCAATATAAAGAAGGGTTCGAAATTTGAATTCGGGATTGAAATTGGGGAGAATTTATATAAAATTAGAGTGTATAGTCAATCTGCAATTAGAGAAATTAATTCTATTCTTTTAAATCCAAAATTCTTGAACTTAAATCAAATCGATATTTAACTCAAGGTAAGCTGTAGAGTGTTTTCTGTAGCTTGAAAGCTTTTGTTGAGATTTATTTAAAGAAATCTGATATTGTTGTAACACATTAATTAATGCTATTAGCTTTTTGTTGAATTGCTTTAAAGATTTCACAGTTTTTGGAATTAGCTATATGATTTCCTTGATAATTGGAGTATTTGGTAATAATATGGAATAGGCTTTTTCTTTTAGATTACAAACCATACAGAGATATATTGCTATAATGTATTTGCCTCCACACAATTCATAAAAGAATCTTTTTGCAATATAAACTTTGATGCTCAAAGCCTTAGTATTTTTGGTATTGAATAGTTGATCTGGATTTATAGAATTACTCTACTCTAACACTAATACCTGCAATATACAGCCGCTTTCGGATAACTAATTCAACTTCTGATTTCGAAACAAAGACTATCACAATAACACTATCTTTCTGGTAAGTTCTTTTAGTTAATAGAATAAGCCAAAAAGGAATTCCTATTAGCTTGAAGTCTATATTGAAGATTTCGATTTCGATTATAATTAAATCCATTCCTTTAAATCCAGAAAATTCTTTTATAAGGATATTGTAAATAATAACCCTATGCCATTCTTAATCCTTTTAGATTCTTTCGAATTTGATAATATTCTTCCAGATAGCTTTCTTTTCAATTAGAAATTGTAATATGAAAGGATCATTGGTGATAATAATAATATTGTTATTGAGGAAAAGTGTTACTACAGCAATTACTGGTCCTTTGATTTCAATTTCTTGAAAAGCCTCATTAATCTTGTTTCGTACTATTAGAAGTGAAAAGGTTTGAGATTGAAGATTTCTGATTTGATTAAGAAGAGTCTTTTTTGAGTAATTTTGGGCTTTTTTTTATGGAGTAGATTTGTTGTTTTTTCCCTTAGAAATTAGATTCTATTCTCCTTCTTTTGTAATATTGGTATAAACGGGTTTCGGATTGGATTGATATTAATCGAAAAGGATTAATTAAAGCTTTTGCTTGTAATTCGATCTTTCGAGTTGCAGATTCAAGATATGTATCTGAAAGGTAATGATTTTGGAAGCTATAGTAAGGTTACTTTTCGATATATTCTTGGAAGATTTCCAAAAAGATCTAGTAGTTTAGATTGCTCTTTGTAAATTTGAATAAGGGTAGAGGCTAAAAGAATAAGATCTCTTGCTTTTAGAATAACTTCTTTTGAAATAATAAATATAATTTGGATTTATAATTGTTTTACTTTGAATTGTAAAGGGAATTCAAAAGGCCTCTTTTTTTATTTGAATGAATAGAATTGATTTGATTAGGTTTTGAATATAAAAAATCGTTAAATAAATTAAGATCCTCCATTCTTACTATAAAGTTAAATATAATTGGGGAATTAGGAATCGATATTAATAGCTCTTTAAAAAGACAAGAAGAATTTGTTAAAGCAGGAATGCCTAGAATAATTATGGGATAGGAGAATAATAGGTTAAAGGCTTTAGGAATAGCTCCTTTTATTTCTATCTTATTAAATACTACAGAATTATTGAAGCGATTCATATTGATATCATATCTCTAAAGTATAAGGTTTTTGGAGAAAATTTTTACGCGATTTTTTATATAACTTTTGTATTTGGAATGCCGATGATAATATTACAACAATTACTAATTCGAATTAATTGGGGATAATTGCAATGGAATTGATTTGATAGCTATAATCTAAAACGATCGCGAAAGGGTCGTATTCCGAAGAAAATAATTCCTTCGAAATTTGTTGTGTCGCCCATCCGTCTATAGATAAAAGGCTAAAGAGTGTTTTAAAGTTATTGTTAGTTTTTTCGATAATTGCACTCAGAATCCTGATACGAATTGTATATCTCGATCCAAGATAATATTGTTTGATATGCTATGTAGGATATATATCCGACTAATAAATATACTAATCAGTTTTTCTGTAGTTAAGGTTCTTATATTAATGAAGTAATACATCTTTGTCAATCTATATACTACTACCAGAATATACTTATATATCGAATCATAGTGTTTATTCTCTGGAAGAGATATAATATAATCGATTGATATATCAGACCATACTCGAAATGGGATTGGGAAAGGCTTTAAGAATCCTGGTGGAACTGACTTTGATAACTTAGTATAAATATATAATGTATATGTCTGTATATATACACCAATCTCCTGGTATATGTTTGGTTACCAATAGGTTTGGAAAATGATATTAATAGTTTTGGTACATCTAGGATGATCAATCGGATTGGAAGAGTGTATTTTGTAAATAATTATACTTTCAGCTTATTATCAAGCAATATCCAAAGCTTGTTACGATAATATATCCTATTATTGGATACTCTACAGTTCTGTATAGCGATTCTCATAGTCTTTCGGAATTCTACTGACCATTTTCGTATATACAGATCTCTAATTACTACTAATACTTATTGTACTATATCGGATTTTGTATAGGTATTATTAATCAATTCGTTAATAGGCTTGTTTTTTATAGATATTATCAAATCCATAGATACCAGCATTATTTCCCCTGTCAATTCTTTATATAAATCATTATCGAACCTTTATACTGATAAGATTATTCTTTCTCTGTTTTTCAGCCGCTCATCGTTAGAATTCGAAAGATCTAGTCTGTCTTCCTGCTTACAGCTTAAGGTATTCGGACGAATAGCTTAATATTTGGTTTGTATATAATACAGAAGTTATATTGGGATAGAAACTTGGATTATCTAATTTGTTATTGATTGAGGGCCTTTATTGTAGTAAAATATTCTAAGTTCTTGTAATTTGTGAGAACCTCGAATTTCTGTTGCAAGCCCTGAAATTCAGATCGCTATTTTTTTATTGATTTGATTATTACTAGAAGTTCTTTATTATAGATTTCATAATTATATTTTGCTACTGAATACTTCAATAAAAAGTAGACTACTAGTCACAAAACATTCTCATTGTTGTATTGAAAAAGCACTCCCCTAGAGGCCCAATTTAAAGTATTAGTTTCTAAAACTGTATATTTGTTATAATCAAAATACATAAGGATAGATATAGTTGTGAAAGCCTGTTTTAGTATTTCGAAAGTATCCTTATATATTTGATTCTATATCCAGGAGATATCCTTATGTAACAAGTCATTCGATTGATTGATTGATTGATTGATTGAATTTTCGTTTACCTTTAGTCTAAGACTATATAAAACGACTAGACCTTAAGGGCTTAATAGATAACTTTTTATTTTATAATAATAGAAATAAACAATTTGGGGAAATACAAACGAACATTAAGGACCTAAGCCCATTTACTATACGTATAACATATAGTAAAACAATAAGGAAATCTATTCTATAAAGTATTCTTCCTCTCTTTTTCTTTTTTCAATCTCTTTCTCTTTTTCTCTTTTTTTTTTCATTTGAGTCCTTAATAAATGTCAGGCTCTTATAGCAATTTTAATTGTATTAATGAATTTGATAATTAATTCGATTCCTATTTTTGTATAAAATAGGAATTGTAGAGTGATTTTAAAAAATAATATATTCTGGAATATCTTTTTTCTTTCTGCTTTGTATATTGGGCAATTGATCAAAAGGTATTGAGGTACCTCAATATTACTATATATATATCTATTATTGGAGTGATTAAAACAATATAAGTATGATTTAATGTAATTGTGATCTAGTTTTAATTGAAAGAAAGCGCTAGTTGTATTTCGTTTTGTTTTAATTGGTAGTTTGATTTTCGATCCAATTTTTTATGGAAATAACTTCGAATAGATTAATGCTGTTTGATTTGATCTGAATTTATATTGATTGAGAATCGAGCTTCATTGATCAAAGAAGGATTCTTTAATTATTATTTCTAATAATCCGAAATTAGTTTCATTTGAAGTAGATTGTATTGTAATTGCTTTTTTTGCTAGTTTATCTGTTAGCTTGTTCTCTTTACTAAAGTATGTCCTAATACCCAATTCAAGGATATTTCTGTTTTTTTAGCTATAATAGCTTTGGCTGCTTTGATTACTCGAATTTGATAGACTTGAGTAGAATGATTCGAGAGTGTTTTTAGTTATAATAGGTCTGCTTGATTATCTGAATAAATCTTGAATTTCTTTTTATTATTAGCAATTGAGCTAGTATATTCAATAGCTCGAATAATTCCATATAGCTCTCTATTATAAACCAATTGATTGCTTCCAATATTCACTTATTCTTGATATGAAACTTGATTATTCGATTGTATTGTTTACTATCCCTACATTAATATCTATTCCTTTTTCTATAGAAAAGGCATCTATATAGATATAGATAATATCTTAATCTCTATATTTGAAAATAATATTATGAAGTATTGCTGCATTTTCTTTTAAGCCTTATTAATATTAATTTGAAAGGGATTCCTTTGTCCATAGTGGAGGAAAGTAGAAATGAGTAATCTTTTCGAAAGAGAACGAATCGAATTTTTTATTAATTGATTCTCTTATTCTATCAAGTTGGATTGGTTTATATAGCTTTCTTTGAGGAGTATTGATTGGTTCTTGATTAGTATATTGGTATGCTAGAGTAGCTTTTTCGATATTGATTGAATGTTTGGATAAGAGTTTTGTTAATCGAAACGGTATACTGCTTGATATTTGAATCTAATCGAATGTTTTGCTGGTTTTAATCCCGCTTCGATTTCCATTAAAAGAATTGGAAGGTTTTGAAGACTTCTAGTATCTTCGAAAAAGCTAGGTTTTAAAGAGCTTGTATTTTATCCCTGAAGTGGGCTTGTCCTCTCCTCAAATCAATGATCTGTAATCTGCTACTAGTTACACAGGCTATATATAGCTATCGAAAGGCTTTCGGGCTTAGGCCTTTTTCCGTATTGGCTAGTCGAGTTATTTGATAAAAGGCTCCTTTTGCTTATGTGATTTGAATATTAATGTATTAATTGAATTTGAGATTTGGATCAATCATATACCTAGCCATCTGATCAGGGATTGGGGTGTAATGATATTGGAATTAGATAGTTTGATTAAGTGATTCTTAATTAAACTTGAAAGCTGAAAAATGATATTAACTCCGTTTTTACTAAATCAAATTAAATAGCGGTTTTTTCGAGCTAAATTTGTAAATTTGCTTTATAGCTTTCTTAAGAGATATAATATTCTTTTCCAAAAAAAATGAGTTTTATAAATCAAAACAATATTATCAATATAGAAAAGGAATTTGATTAATTTTGAAAGAAATAAATCTCTAATATATATTAGGACTAGGGATTGGAGAAATAGGGCTGCCTTATGGTAATTCCAGTCGAAATAAGCTTGAAAGATTCAATTTGATTATTAAAGGATAATTTGAATTGTTTTTATTAAAGGAATAAGGCTATCCAAGCAATCAGGTTATTAGTAATTTTAGCTTCTTACAAATTTCCAATAATCAATTTCTTGAGATATGATCGAAGGCTTTCTTTATATCTATAAATAAAATTAAAGTCTTTTATGAATTTACTTGTTTCTTTTGATTTCTATAATTAGAAAAAGAGGCTACATCAATTACTGATTTCTTTTATCAGCCTCCAATTTTGACTTTTATATAATAAACTAATAGTTTCTACTAAATAGCTTAATTTTTGAGCGAAAATCCTTTTGCTAATCTTTTCAAGGCAATTTAGAAATGCAATAACTCTATATACTTTCGGAATGGAATAGTCAGGTTTGAGGCTTTCTTCAAAATCGCTTTAGTAGCTTGTTTCCAGTATTGTAGGTGGTATTTAAGATTGATTAGATTTACTGAATAAATTGAAGAAGTATCTGTGGAAATTGCTTTATATACTTCATAATAATCTCCTAAATGATTCTATTTGGGCCAGGGATCTTTCTTTGGATTTTGGTTGAACAGGCATTATTTAATTCGATTTGTGAAAAGTTAGGCTATTCCCATTTCTTGAATTACTTGTATTCTTTCCATTATGGTTTTGAAGTGACTAAGGGAAATAGGAATAAAATCAATCTAAAAATAGAGCATTTTTCTTTAAAAAAAGTTTTTGATTGAAATATCCGGTATCCTTTAATCTTAATAATCTTTTGTATAAAACTATTACTTTAAATATTATCTATATATTCTCCTTTTCTAGAAATTCATTTCAATAATTCTTTTTTATTGTTTTAATAATCTGAAAATATTTGTTTTTAGCAATTCAATATTCCTCTTTGAAATTTGAGTTTTTCAAATCAGATTCGATTAATTGTTTTGCTTTCCTAATACTTTTCAAAGCTCTTTCAATTCGAGTATTCATTATAGTTTTCCCCTTTTTTTCAAATTGACTTTAAATATAGATTTTTTAATAGCTTTTTGAATAATTCTTATAAATTCGCTTACTGTTTGATTTAAATTAAAATGATTATTTCTTTCTTTCAGATTATTAAGCAAATCCTTTTTAAATGAAATTATCAATATCAAAATAAAAAAAATAAAAGAGAATAAGATTTCTAATTTCAATATTGATTTGAATTTATTTTAATTGGCTAGTTTAATATTATATGTAATTAGCAATATTATATTATAAAAACTTGATTCTTCTTTTTCTTTGAGTTCGAATAATATTCTTGTATAATCGAATCCTATATTTGATAATATTTGCTAATTTTGGATTTGAAAAGCAATTCTTTTTAAAACTAATATAAATTGATAATACTTGGATTAAAGAGATTATTATAATAGAAGATATTAAGATCAGGCTTGTTTAGAAGAATAAGATTCTAATCTTTCAGTTATTTGGCTAATTAATTAGTATTTTCACTTTTCTTCGAAAAAGAATCCTATTATAAATAATGAAAATTAAAGTTGCCTATAAGAATAGTTTTTTGTATAATTAATAAATTATATAAATGTTTTTAAATATAAAGCCCTTTTCTTTAACTTAATTAGCTTTATTATAAATATTAATGATTTGAAAGGCTTTATTTCTATTTGATAATTAAAGATCTGAATATCAGGATTTTTAGAAATTAGAAGAAAGGTTTGATTGTAAATTGAAAGGTTTTTGAAGTATATAATAATTTCATCATCGATATTTAGAATCGAATCTCCGAAAGTAATTTTATATAAAATTAGGATGTATAATCGATTAGCATTTAAATAATCATTTTCGTTTTTGATAATCCAAGACTCTTGAATAATAATAAGATCGATATTGAATTCTATTGTAATCTGTAGAATGTTTTTTATAGCTTATAAACTTTGATTGAGATTTATTTAAAGGATTCGAATATTGATATGATTCATTAAAGAGTATTATTCGATTTTTGTTGAATAGTCTGATAGGTTTCATATGTTTTCGAATTTGCTATATGATTCCCTTGATAATTCGAGTATTTCGCTACTAAATGTTGACAGAATTTTCCTCTACTATTGTATATCATATATAAGTGTATTGATATAATATGCTTACCTCCATATAAATTACAAAAAGGGTTTCTTCTATAATGAGCATTTTGATATTCAAACCCTTGATATTTCTAGCACTATATAGTTGGTTTTGATTTATAGAACTTTTCTATTCTTATATTATTTCCAGTAATATATAACTGCTTTCGAATAGCTAATTCCGCTTTTAATTTGGTAGTAAAGTAATAACTATAGTTTTCCTTTTGTTAATAAGCTCTTTTCGAATAGAAGTAAGCTAGAAAGAGATTCCTATAAACTTAAAATCAGAATTGAAGATCTTGATTTCATTTAAAATAAGATTCATTCCCTTTACTCCTGAGAATTCTTTAATAAGGACTCTATGAATAATGACTTTATACCATTTTTGATCCTTTTGAATCCTTTTGAATTTGATAATGTTACTCCAAATAGCTTTCTTTTCTATTAAGAATTGTAATATAAAAGGATCATTTGTTATAATAATGATATTGTTATTGAAGGATAAAGTAATTGCTACAATAACTGGTTCTTTAATTCCAGTCTTTTGAAAAGCTTTATTTATTTTGTTTCGAATAGTTAAAAAAGAGAAGGAAATGGGGTTTGAGATTTCTGGTTTGATTAGAATAAGTCGTTTTTGGATTGAATCTATCTTTTCCTTTATAGGGATTGATTTGATGCTTTTTTTGGAGACTAGGTTCCATTCTCCTTTTGAAACTTTTACATATATTGGTTTTGATATTAGAATAGTAATAGATATAGGAGTTGTATTTAGGGCTTTAGCTTGGGATTCGATTTTTCGAATAACTGATTCGAGATGGATGATTTGAGAGATAATGATTTTGAAAGCTGTAGTAAGGTTTCCCTTTTCAATATACTCTCTAAAGATTTCTAGAAGATCTAGAAGCTTGGATTGTTCATTACGTAATTGAGTAAGTGTTGAAGCTAATACTATAAAATCTCTTACTTTCAGGATAGCTTCTTTTGAAAAAGAAGGATTGTCTTGGACTCTGGATTGTTTGTTTTGATTGTCAAAAGATATTGTAGGACTGCGTTTCTTGTTTTGATTAAAGATATAGATAATATTATTTGTATTTTGAATAAAAAAGGAATCACTAAATAGATTAATTTCTTCATTTCTTCTTTCGAAGTTGATTAATAGAGTTGGGCTGGAGATTTCGAATATAAAGATTTCAGAAAGTAAATGAGGATTTAATGTAGGAATACCTAATATAATTATAGGATAGGTATTAGGTATAATAAAGATTTCAGAAGAAGCTTCTATCATATTAATATTCTTTAATATATTTGAGGAACTTATTTTGAGGATTGTGTTTCTATTCTAAAGATTAGAATAAAGAATTTTCTATACAAATTTTCGTATATATTTCGCGTTTTGGGATGTTGATAACAATATCACAACAACTACTAATTCGAATCAATTAAAAAGAATTACACTGGATTTGATTTAATAACTATGATCTATAGCAATCGCGAAACGGTCGTATTTCGAAGAAAAAGTTTCCTTCGAAATTTGTTGTGATGGCTGGTAACAAGTCATTCAAAAGATAACAAATCTTCAAAAAGTCTTTTATAAATCGTCAATAGAAATTAGCAAATCCTAGAAAACATTATAGATTCTTTACCGAAAGAGGTTGCTCCTAAAATATAATCGCTTTGACTTTATCGGTATCCATTTTGATACCATCTATAATAATAATCAGGTCTAAATACCGTATAGATATTGTCTCGAATTCGCATTTACTAATATCGATCTGTAAACCTGTATCAGCGAGTTTTTAAACAATTATTTATATATATTCTTTGTATTCCGTTTTATTATTAGAATAAATAAGAATATTATCAAAATATACTATACAATATTTATCGAGTTCATTGAAAAGCATATAATTGATATAATACTGGAAAGATGCTAGCGTATTATATAACCCAAAAGGCATAACAAGGGATTCAAATAATCCAAAACGTATAATAAAAACTGTTTTCCATTCATTTCTTTCTGCAATACACAATTTGTTGAAGGTAACGATAATATCCAGTTTAGAGTAAACCTTAGCGTTACACAATACATCAAGAGTTTTTATATAATAGATAAAGAATAGCAGTTCTTTATTGTAACATTATTTAATCCTCAATAATCTTAACAGATACAAACTCCACCTCCTAGCTTTATTGCCAAAAGAAATAGTACTGCACTGCGAGATCTTGATTTCCGAATAAATCCTTTAAAAAGGTTATTATCAATCCATTTCCGAATTATCTCGAATTTCAATAATAATAATAGTCGATTTTTGAAATAAAATAGTTCTTTGTCTGATATTAATTCGATTCTATAATTCCAAGCTCGTTGTGGTAATAGTATCTCAGCGTTTCGAGAAAGGAAAGCTGATAATTTGTTTTGAAGCCAACTAGGGAATGTGTTTTGTATCTTTTTATCACTGAAATCTGGTTTTCCTGCTAAAAACTTTGATATATTAGCTTCAGAGATTCTTTATAGATAAACTAGTTTATAGTAATCTCGAATAAAGTCATGTAAGTATGGTGGTGTTATAGAAAGTGCTTTTATCAGACTATTATATCCCTAAAATATATCTTTATAACTTTGCTTATTTTTGGCAAAGTTATCTACAAAGATATAATCGAGCTTATATTTGGATATTATAGCCTGATTTAACTTGTTTTAGGTGATTTGTATTGTATGAATGTTATCTTATTGATAAAAAGAAACAAAGCTCGAGACATGTAACTATCGAATATCCTTTATATTTAAACTTATTTTGTATTCTCGAACTGTTAATAATAATACCGAAAAAGATAACAATAATTCCTTCGCTAAATTTGGTTTTCTTCATCTTTATCCTGTAATCTTATTCACTATTACTAGATATGTTTTCGGCTGGTTTTGTATCATCTGTATTTGTGTATCTGTATTCCCATTATAGGCCCTTGTGTAGTAATAATTTGCGCCAGAAATAAGCGTTACTTTAATAGGTATGTCTTGTTCTATATCAGCATCTTCAGATCCATAATTACTATCAAGTTCGTTATTGTCCTCTATATATAATAATCGATAATCTTTCGTTTTATAAGCTTTTTGAAAAACGACCTTCAATAACAGTAATATATTCAAGATTCTTTTAATCTTTAAATCAATGCTTTGAAGAGTTGAGGTATTATTAGGTTATTGCTGGATCGATTTGATTATAGGTATTTGAGGACGCAAGCTTGATTGATTGATTGATTTAATTTAACGTCCCGCTTCAGTCCATGACTATATAAGACGGCTAGGCCATAAGGGCACTAGCGAGTAACTTTTGAAATACACAATGGGGATGGAATATTGGGGGAAGTGAAAACAAATACTGGGGCATATTGCCCACTATTATATGTAGTTCATACAATAGGTTTTGAAGAGGGTTTTACTCTTCTCTTTCTTCTCTTTCATCTCTTTCCTCTCTCTCCTCTTTCCTCTTTTGTATCTCTTCTTCTATTTCTCTAATTGCTCTCTCTCCTTCGCTTATTGAATCTATTTCTTCAACTGTTTCGTTTTGAATTTCGGCTCTAGCTAGATGCCAGGTCCTTGTAGCAATTTTAGTAGTATTGATGAAGTTGATTGCTAGTTCGATGCCTATTTTCGTATGTAATAGGAATTGTAGATTGGTTTGAGATATTGGTAGGTTTTTGAAGATTTCTTTCCTTTCTTTTCTGTATATCGGGCATCCAATCAAAAGGTGGGCAGCAGTTTCGATATTGTTGTAGATACACTTATTATTAGAAAGCTTAAATCGATATAGATAGGACTTGATATAACTATAGCCAATTTTGAGTTGAAAGAAGGTGTTAGTAGTATTTCGCTTGGTGCTTTTCGGTAGCTTGATTTTGGAGTTAATTTTTTATGAGAAGAGTTTTCAAATAGATTGTATCGGATTGATTCGGTCTGGATTTATATTGATTGAGAGTCTCTAGTCATTGATTGGAATCGTATTCTTTAATTATCATACCAAGTAGTCTTATATTAGTTTCGCTTGAAGTGGCCTGTATTGAAGTTGCCTCTTTTGCTAATTTATCCGCTATTTTATTTCCTTATATCGAAGTATGGCCTGGAACCCAATTTAAAGAGACTTCTGCTTCTTTTGTTCTAATAATCTTTGCCGTTTCGATTGCTCTTATTTGATAGGCTTGCCCTGAATGATTGGAGGGGGTTTTGAGACGATAAAGTCCAGTTTGATTATCTGAATAGATCTTAAATTTCTGGCCTTTATATACTATAGTGCTAGTATATTCGATAGCTTTTGTAACTCCAAAGAGTTCTTCATTATAAATTAATTGATTTGAGTCGATATTGATTTGTTTTCGATGAGAAATTACTCTGTTTGGTTGTATTGCAACTATTCCTACTCCTATTCCGATTCCTTTTTCGATAGAAAATGCATTAGTATATATATAAACTGTATTGTTGTCTCTATATTTGAATATAATATTGTGAAGAATAATTGTATTTTCTTTCGAAGCTTTACTAATATTAACTTTATAAGGAATTTCTCTTTTTTAAGAAAAAAAGTTATAATGAATAATCTTTTCGAGAATAGTTGGATTAAAGTCTTGATCTATCGATTCTCTGATTTATCTAATTGGAATGGCTTATATTGTTTTCTTTGAGGAATAGTTATTGCTTCTAAATCCAATTTGTATTGAGATAGTAATTCTTTTTCGATATTAATTAAATGATTTGAAATAAGTTTCATTAATCGAAAGGCATATCGTCTTATATTTGAATCTAGACAGATTTTTGCTAACTTTAAACCTGCTTCGATTTCCATTGAAAGAATTAGGACAGTTTTGAAGACTCCAAGTATTTTTCGAAATACTAGGTTTTGAAGTGATTGAAGGATATCCTTGAATTTGGCTTGATCTTTCTACCAAATCTCTGATCTATAATCTGCAATACTTGTTATACAGACTAGATATAGCTGTCTTGTAGCATTAGAGCTAAGACCCTTTTGTGTATTGACTAATCGGGCCATTCGTTGAAAGGCTCCTTTCGCTTGTATTGCTCTGATATTGACATGTTGATCGAATTTGAGATTTGGATCGAACCAGATATCAAGCCATCTAATTAAAGATTGGGGTATTACTATTTCTGTATTAGGTAGAGTGATTGGATATTGAGCTGTTAATTTGGACGATGAGGACGCAAGCTCCCTTTGCGACAACATTGCATTATATAATATCGAGAAGTAAAAGAAAGTGTTATATTCACTCAATCTATATGCAGATTGTGGTGTTGTAATTATGGCAAGCCAAAAATGACTAGTATATCAGAGAAGAGTTTTATAATAAAGAATATTCAGGTTTTTAAATATAATCCCATTGCTATAGATATAGTAAAGTATTCCGTGATGATATCTGCTACATTGCTGTCGGCTAAGCAAAGCTATTAGCAATGGGATAAAAGTTAGATATGAATTTTATATTGATTAATAAATAATCAGTTAGCGAATACTTTATCAAAATACCCGCTATCAATCAAACTGGTTATATTAAAGGGGGAAGTATGTATTGGAAATATAATAGTTTGGATAAGTAGAGATTTGCTATTTATAGAGCTGAGTTGTAATAGCTCAATACTATCTACAATATATCTTATCCATTCCTTATTTTTTGATGATCTCCACAACCGACTTATTGTAAAAGTGATACATTTCCCGAGAACTCGTATATACTGTTGGATAATGATAATGATATTGTACTGTTATATGGAGAGATATTAGAGGTACTTTCCGAAAATGCTAAAGAATTATTCTCGATATAGCCATAGACTATATTAAACTATTGTCACACATAGGGCTATTGTTGATAACCATATTCCCAAAAGTCATTTTGATTATGATTACTATTGCTTCGATATTATCCGCTTTAACCGAATTATTAGTTTCCTTTTTGGTATTATTGTGATTATATTCTGATATTCCTTTTAGAGATCCTATATTATATCCTTTGGCTACTCGTTATATATCAACTTGTTTTTTGTATCACAATCCCAAACAGAGTGACCTAGTTTCTTATAATAATAACAAAGACCGAAACAGCGCTCCTCCTCGCATTGTTATACCTTGTTTTGGAATTTAACTATATCGAGCTCCATAAGATCACTATATAAAGCAATAACAAGTATAGAAAGGGTTGTATTGAATTAAAATTGATTGTAGTTGTTTTTTGATAAACCTATATTGTAATAATCATTCTCCTGGCAATTCTGGCTTCAAATTGTGAATTTCTTTTTCCACCCTTTGATGTTATCTAATATACAAAGGCTTGAGTCTATACAAACTATGAGTTTTAATTCTTCAGAGACTTTTTGCTTTAAAGTAAAAATCATCTTTTGATTAGACTTGTAATATTGATTGCCTAAATGTTCCAACTATATATAGAATATTGCAAAGGCCTGTTTCTTTAACATCTTGAGTTTATCGAATTGAATCGCTACTTCCTGTTTGGAGTCGATTGTAATATAAAGACTATCAAGCTTTTTGAGAAACGAATCAGCGGTTATATAGACCAAGTTATTTTGTAAAATGTTGTTAATATCTTTTAATCGTTTTTGGTGTGTATATCCTCCGATAAGGAAGGTTATATGCAAAAGTTTCTTCTTTTCAATATCAAATATAATAACATCAGATATCCAGTAGATTTGTAATCCTTATTTTCAAGCTAAATACTTGTTCTGTTGTATTATTACACCAGTCTTCTTTCCTTTAAAGGTTTCCAAGTTTTTGAAAGTTTATTGTTATATGGATATATATATAGTAGTAAGCACCGCCCACAACACAATGGGCCTTCCACAAGTGTCACAAAGCAATAAAACAATTCGATGTTAGGATAAAGTGGTCATCTGGATATATAGAGATCGAAGGCAATAAGGAAGCAGATCGCTTAGCAAATGCAGACGCAATTGGGCCTATGGACCAGACAATCGACAAGCTACCAACAATCAGTAGAGTCCGAACAATCGTCCGTCAGAAACGCCTACACACAGAATCTACCTAGTGGGAAGAGATGAACTCCTCTCTCTCCACTAGCTACAAAGAGTAGTCTCCTAGATACAATATAAAAGAGCTAAAGAACTAACTTTATCAAGAACAGTTTTATATCGATTGATAACTATGAAAACAGACCACAGCGACTATACCGCTTACCATTAGCGATTTGGTTATTAAAATAACAAGCTGGACTGCTTATACAATAGTACTAAGGAACCATATCACTTCTTTAAATACACTATAAACAATCTAAAGTATTCAGACTAACCCCTTACCCCTATAGAAATACAATCTAACAAGCAGGCAATCATATATATCAAGAAACTCTTATACATACCTAGCAAGCTCACTCAACTAATCACCAACTCAAAGTTCTACACTCAGATCTATCCTAACTATTAAAGGACCCTTAAAAAAGCAACAATCTTTTCAACAAAGCTTATTACCTATCCCTTATAAACTCATCACTCAACTAATCACTCGAATACACTATACCCTAAAAACCGCAAACCCAATATATAACACAAAAGCCCTATTGCTCGACTAAACAAATAGCAACCCATTCTCACTTCTTTTCCTCTACCATAAAGATCGAAGCCCACAACAAGCCTATCCACCCAAAACCAAACTCTACCTCAACAACAATCCGGATCAGACATTCCCTTCTAAAAACAGAAACAGATCACACCTACAAAAGAACGAATAACCCCTGGCATTGAAATTAAATTGCTAAATTCGATCACAACGATCACACCGCTCAAATAGTTCCTTATCTTAGCACATCTAAATACCCTTAGGGAGATCCAAAACAGACGTTAATTAATATAAATAAATAAATAAATATAGTAGTAAGCTATCAGGAAACAATCCCTGATACTGTGCCTTTTGGACAGATTGCGTGTGTGGCGTAGTGGTAAAGCTTACAACTCCTATTGTGTCCGCTTACGTAACATTATCGCCAAAATGCCAGTAAATGAATTGAGGGTTTGAACTGATATGTTTTGTAGTAGTTGAGAAAGCTGATTTTTGTAATATTATATTTAATTGTATTTAGATTTATAAATGGGTTTGTATGTCGGCTAGGGCTGTGCATTGTTACTCAGATCTATATCTATCCTAATCTGTATATTATAAAATGACTTTAATAAATTATTAACAACGCTATATAAATAATATAAATATAATTATTTATTCTCAAAAAAACTGAACACTGGGTTTCGAAGATCGGGGTCGGAAATACTTGAAAGTTTATTTACGAGTTATTACCATTCAGCAAAGATAGTTTGAATACTTGTTCTAAGATTATTAGATATTTGAACTCCGTCTTTTGTAGATAACGAACTAGATGTATCCGTCATTTTAAAAGCAAAGATAAAGATAAGAATGAAAACAAAAACAAAAACAAAAACGAAGATAAAGATGAAGATGAGGGCGAAGATGAAATCTCTATCAGAATATTATTGTCAAGGTTGGATTGCTATTGATATATAGCAATGGGACCTTTAAGAAGGTAGAATATACTATCACAATGCAAGGGATAGATACTAGATTGGATATATGATATTCTACAAAGAGGTTGAAAGTGGTACGATGTAACTTTGCCATATAATGGCAAAGATGACTAAGCATCCACTACGCTAATATACTACGCTAGTGAACCCGTGACAAATTTGTAATATCACTAATTAGTATTGGTTCAATAATGAAAATCAGGAATACGGGAGATGTGGTTCCCACTATTATTAATAGGCCCCTAAATGTCTATATTGTATTCTGTTTAAAGAGCTAGCTAATGAGAGGAAGTAATAGGCCTTATATAAACACTACTGAAAGAGCTAGTCTCCTTTGCATTTGTCTAAATACCTTTAATACAATAGCCATTGTATTGAAGTCATTCTTTTGAAGTGAATTCCCTTGTTCACACATAGTGTTTCTGCTTTTTTTTTGAAAAAGGATCCTATTATAAGTGATGGGTATTAAAGTTGTCTAAAAGGATGGTTTTTTGTATAATAGATATATTATATAAATACCTTTTGATTATAAAACCTTTTTCTTTAGTTTAATTAGCTTTGTTATATATATTAATGATTTGAAAGGTTTTGTTTTCATTTTGATAATTGAAAATCTGTATATCAGAATCTATTGGAAAATCGGAAGTTAGATTGATTATAGCTTAAAGAGTTTTTGATATATATAGTAATATACATAGCCGGTAATTAGGATTAAGTCTTGATAATGTTTATATAAAATTAGAGTATATAATAGATCTTGAATTTGAGTAATCGATTTTGTTTTTAATAATTCAAGGTTCTTGAATTATAATAAAGTCGATATTAAATTCTATTGCAAGCTATAGAATGTTTTCTATAGCTTGTAAACTCTGATTGAGATTTATTTGAAGAATTCGAATATTAGTATGATTCATTAATAAATAGTATTCGATTTTTGTTGAATAGTCTGATAGGTTTTATATATTTTCGAATTTGCTATATGATTCCCTTAGCAATTCAAGCATTTTACTTTTAAGTATTGATAGAACTTTCCTTTGATATTATATATTATATACAAGTGTACTAATATAATATGCTTGCCTCTATATAATCTATAGAACAAAAAGACCATTGTTCTCCGTAAGGAGTGGCTGGCTCAGTGGTAAAGTGATTGGTGCCCACTTCTGCTCAGAGCCATATCCCGATCGATATCTGTCTTTTCGAAGCCTAGTCACCTACGAATCCACAGCTCATCATCCGCATACGATCAAAGAAGGGCATCGTGTCCCCTTCCCGATCCTCTAGCCCCGATATGGAGGAACCTCCGCTTTATCGCTACTCTACCTCCCCACTAGAAAAAGTGGTTTCACCTGTACTCGAGCGGTCATAATATACCTCCCTCTCTCGATAATAATGATCATCTATTTACAGCAACCTACAATCACCTTGGCCTTCAACAGTCCGATCACTCCGGCCTTTACTAGCCTATGATCACCCCAGCCCTCACTAGCTGACAACCTCTGCCTTTTCACAAAGGCTCCGAACAACCCCTGGATTCCTTAGTATGAAGTGAGTTGGACAATCTGAACTTGCAAGTTGGAGTGGAGCGGCAAGAGCGCTTGTAGCGCGGCCGCCCTGCTCGCCACTAGTATCACAGCTGTAGAAGAACGGAACGCTTGGCTATGCCAGCAATTGTATGTACATAGAATTGTTAGTTTAGTCCATCCCTAGTACCCCCTGGGAGGTCGTGGCGAGCCCCTGTGGCTTGCCCCCCGGATGTAAAATAATAAATAAATAAATAAATAAATATATAATCTATAGAAAGGATTCTTTTTATAATAAATATCCTGATACCCAAATCCTTAACATTTCTGACATTATATAGTTAATTTTGATTTGTAGAATTATTCTACTCTTATACTACTTCCAGCAATATATAATTGCTTTTGAATAGTTAATTCTGTTTTTGATTTTGTAGTAAAAGCAATAACGATAGTACCCTCTTATTAATAAACTTTTTTGGAGATGGGTGTAAGTCAAAAGGGGGTTTGATTGATTGATTGATTGATTGATTGATTGATTTAATTAATATCCACCTTCAGTCTATGACTATATAGGACGGCTAGACTATAATGATCTAGCAGGTAAATTTTAAAGTACAATAATTGGAATAACATATTAGGGGAAGTGAAAACAAAGGTTGAGGTTTTATACCTACTATTATACATAGTCCATATAATAGATTTTTGAAAGAAATGATTTCCCTTTTCACTCTTCTCTCTTCTCTTTTCTTTCTCTTATCTCTTTTTCCTTTAATTTACAAATTACTCTTTCTCCCTTATTAATCGTTTTCCTCCTCTTCTATTATTTCGTTTTGGATATCGGCTTTAACTAAATACTAAATCCGAATTGCAATTTTGATTGTATTAATGAACTTGATTACTAATTCAATCCCCTATTATTGTATACAATAGAAATTGATGGTTTCAATTGATAATAGGAAGATCCTTAAAGATCTCTTTTCTTTCTTTTGAATATATTAGGTATCTAAAGAGAAGGTGTGGGATTATCTCAATAGTGTTGCAAATACACTTATTATTCGAAAGTTTGAAACGATATAGATATGATTTGAGATACCTATAGTTTAATTTAAATTGGAAGAATATATTAGCGATATTACGAATTATGCCTTTTGGAAGTTTGATTTTGTTTTCTAATTTCTATAAGTATAATTTAGAATAAGTATTATTGATTGTTTTGGTTAATGGTTGTATTGGTTAAGGGATTCTCTTTATTGATTTATATTGTATTCTGTTAGAAAAGGTGCTCATACCGCATATCACACTATTACTATATCGGGATTAGCCCGTATGTGACATTGTCGAGTCCATATATATATATTGTATCTCTATATAGAACTTAATAATATTAAGGCTTTTCTACCAACTCATATATAATCTTCTAATAAATTATAAGCCCGGGTTCGCGTGGTGTTAGAATTAGTTTTCCGGAGTTACTTGATTAAAGTTTATGATAGATAATAACTATTCCGTCAAATCCGGAGACTGTTGTCTTTATAAATATAATTCAATCCTAAAGATATTCAGGTAGTATTTGGTCTAATACGATTGAGTAATTGGGGGAGCGCGGTTTCGCTCAGCGAATAAATCTGGTTTCGGTGCCGTTATAAGATTCCGGTATTCTGTATAGTATTGTAAAGCACGCAGCGCTATTACGGTGGAGACTGTAATGAATATTCAGGTGCACAGTATCAAAGCAATCCAACCTATGGGGTTGAAGATGGTGGAGATTGTACGAAATATTCAGGTGTGTGGTATTACAATAATTCAACCTATAGGGTTGAAGAGGGCAATGAAGTTCTAGTAGATAACTGTTATTTATTTTTATTTTCTTTCAACAATTCGAAAATCTTAATTATAGTATAATTTTCTCAATTCATTTTCGATTTTTTTCTTTTTGATTCCTGTAAGCTTTATATTAATGGTAACAATATAATATAAGTAATTGGCACTACTTTACAAATTGATTAACTTTATATAGTTGAGGGTTATTTGTAGAAAACCTTGAAATTGAGAATACTTTGAATATAGTTATAAGGAGCTACGAAATCTATTTAATTTAATAAAGATTTTTCTTTATTTCAAAAATTTTTCCTGTTACCCCCTTCCTATTTCTTCAATAGTTTTTCGATTATCTATATCTACAATCTGATACATATAATGATTATTTAAATTATTGTTTTTATTTAATACTAGTTTTTTATAAGATTTAATTTGTTTACTTACCAATTCCGCTATTTTATGATATTTTAGTTTTTAATCTTATTTTTTTTCGATTTTGATATTCTTTCACTTACTTATAATTTATATAATATATCCTATTCTGATAAATCAATATATATTATTAAGTATAGATCGATATCTTTCTTTTCAATCACCATCTTCATACAATTTCAACTTTAATCTTTTTTGTCGATAATAGCTACACTGGCAATTGAGGGGAAAGGAAAATATATAAAAAGCCAAAAGATCTATAAAAACCCAAAGGTATTAAGTATAAAAAGCCAAAGATCCCAAAGGGAATTGGAGGTGATTTTGAAACTATATATAGAAAAGGAGTGGATAATTATAATAATAAAAAAAACACATACTACTATACTTGAAGGAACATTTTAATATTCCATTATGTAGGAGATAATAAAACTATCTTCTATATTTTTTATAATAGAGGAGAGTAAGGATTAAGAGATCTTATATAATTAGGGTGATCATATAGAATACTATATCCCAACTCCTACAAGAAGTAAAGTAATAGAACACACTCTGTAAAGGAATACTTCCAGCACTCCACCATATAGAAATAGATATCTCCTATACCCTCAAGGAGGAGAGTAAGGATCAAGGGATCCTACATAACCAGGGTGATCATATAGAGACCCGCATCCCAGCTCCTACAAGAAGGACAGAGCTGTAGGAGTACAAGCTCTATAGGCCAGTAAGGATTATACCAACAATACAATACCTACACCCTTAGAGAAACGTCTACACTAAGTATTAGATAATCCTAAAGGAAACGATTTTCTTTAAAAATTGATTAAAGATATTAGTTCCTAAAAAAGATATTATCAACAATCAAACACTCCCATAATCATATTACTTACTAATCCAAGAACACTTCCTGACAATGTATAAAATCTGATCCATTAATCCTATAACAGTTTGATAGCTACAATTTCAAAATGTTTTTTAACATCCATTGAAATCAATTTGTTAGCTTTAAAACACTTATTAACAATCCTCGAGATTCACCAAATGAAAATAATCAAACACTACACACATACCTATACAATACAAATTATACCACTTAGCTTGATTGAAATCAATTATAACCCCAACTTATGATATAACTTTCCATAGTTTTCGATAAACTACATAACTTCAGATATACAATATCAATATAAGAAAGTATTAGAAAAGATGCTTATATCGTATATCACATTATATTATATCGGGATTAGCCTGTATATAACACTATCGAGTTCATATATATATATCGTATCTCTATATAGAACTTAATAATATTAAGGCTTTTTCACCAACTCATATATAATCTTCTAACATATTCCTTAATAATTATATCGAGTAAACTAAAGCTAGTATTGTTTATAAAGAGCTGTATTATTATAGTTTCCTTAGTTAGTTTATTTATTAGCTTATTTCCCTATATAGTTATATAGCCTGGAATCCAATTAATAAGATTTCAGTGTCTACAGCTCTAATTGTTTTAATAGCTTTTATAGCTTGTATCTAATATACCTATCCTAAATGATTTGAAAGAGTTTTTAGACAATAGAGTCCAGCTTGATTATCAGAATATATTTTGTATTTTTAGCCTCTATATACTAATATACTAATATATTCCATTACTTTGTTATTCTATATAATTCTTTATTATATATCAATTGATTAGAATCAATATTGATGTACTCGGAATGTAGAATCTGGTTATCTAATAGAATTACAATAAAACCTATTCCTATATTTATGTCTTTTTCAGTTAAAGAGGTATCTATATATATATAAATTGTATTCTTATCTTTATATTTAAAGATAATATTGTATAGTATAATTGTATCTTTCTTTAAGGTTTTGTTGATATTGATTCTATAGGGGGTATTCCTTTTCCAAAATGGGAAGTGGAAATGAGAGATTTCTTTAAGTGATGAGTAATTTAGATCTTGTTATATTGATTTTTTTATTCTATTTAATTGAATTGATCTATATTGTTTTCTTTTTGGGGTTTGTATTGTTTAGTGATTGTTATAATATTGGAGCAGAGCTTTCTTTTCCTTATTAATTGAATAATTAGATGAGATTTTGGCTAAACGAAAGATGTATTTTCTAATATTTGAGTTTAATCGAATAAAAGTGGGTTTGAGATTTGCTTCTATTTTTATTAATTAGATTAGGGCTGTTTTGAAGACTTTTAATATCTTTCGAAAAGCTAGATTCTGAAGTGATTGAAGAGTGTTTTTGAAATTGGCTTATTGTTTTTATCAGATTATTGAACTGTAATTTGCTATACTGATTATACAAGCAATATAGAATTGTTTTATAGTTTTAGGACTAAGGCCTCTTTCTATATTTACAAGTTGTGCTATATATTGAAAGGCTCCTTTTGCTTATGCTACTCTAATATTGATATATTGATTAAATTTAAGATTCGGATCGAACTATATACCAAGCTATCTAACTAAAACTTATAATTCTATAATTTCTTAATTGAATAATGTAATAGAATATTAAATTATTAATTTCGATAAGGAGAAGTATATTAAATCTGTTTTGGCTAGATCGAATTGAATTGCATTCTTTAAGCTAAGTTTATATAATTGTTTTGTTGCTCTTTCTAATAAATTGATATTCTTTTTCTAAAAGGTGAAGCTAGATATAAGTGTAATATTATCAATATAGAATAAAAACTTAGTCGAGTTGTATTAAAAGAGGTTTTGAATATATATTAAAAAAAGAATTAGCGATATTAAACTTCCTTAAGGTATTTCTGTGGATATTGGCTTAAAGATTTCTGTTTGATTATTGAAGGATAGTTTTAATTGTTTATATTAAAGAAATAAGGCTATCCAAGTAATAAGATTAATAAGTAATTAAAGTCTTTTATAGATCTCTAGGAGTCGATTTTTTAATATATAATTGAATACTCCTTTTATATTTATAAAGTAGAAATGTAATCTAACAAGCAGGCGATCATATATATCAAGAAACTCTTATACACACCTAGCAAGCTCACTCAGCTGATCACCGACTCAGAGTTCTACACTTAGATCTATCCTAATTACTAAAGAACCCTTAAAAAACAATAATTTTTTCAACAAAGCTTACTGCCCATCTCTTATAAACTTATTACTCAACTGATCACTCGAATATACTATACCCTAAAAACCACAAACCCAATATATAACACAAAAGCCCTGCTGTTTGGCTAAACAAATAGCAACCCACTCTCGCTTCTTCTCCTCTACCATAAGAATCGAAGTCTACAACGAGCCTATCCATTCAGAAACCAAGCTTTATCTCAACAACAATCTGGATTAAATGTTTCCTTCTGGAAACAGAAGCGGATTGCACCCGCAGAGGAGCGAATAGCCCCTGGCATTGAAGTTAAATTGCTAAATTCGGTTGCGACGATCATATCGCTCAAATAGTTTCCTTATCTTAGCACATCTAAATACCCTTAGGGAGGTCCAAAACAGACGTTAATTAATATAAATAAATAAATAAATAAATAAAATTTTATATTTATAAATAGAATTAAGATCTTAAATCCTTTTTGTTTATTACTTTTGATTTCTATATTCAAAAAGAGGATTATATCGATTACTGATTTCTTTTGTTGCTTTTCCATTTAACTATTATATAAGAGATAAGTGGTTTTCGCAAGATACCCTAATTGTTAAGCTAATATCCTTTCACTAATTTTGTCTAGGTAATTGAGGAGAGCTATAACTCGATATGCTTTAGGTATTGAATAATCTGGTTTGGAAGCTTTCTTTAGAATCGCTTTAGTAGCTTGTTTTCAATATTATAGATGATATTCGATATTAAGGAGTTTATTATATAAAATATAGAAGGTTTATAGGATAGCTTTATATATTCTTGTAATAATCTTTTATGAGATTCTATCTAGATTAAGGGTTTTGCCTTATATTTTGATTAAGCAAGTATTCTTTAATTCGATTTGAATATGTTTAAGCTACTTCTATATATCCGATTATTAATATCCTTTTTATATTGGTTTTGAGATTATTGAAAGTTGAGGGAAAAGAGTGGATCTGAAAGCTTTACATTTTCTTTCGAAGGAGGTTTCTATTGTAATATTAGGGATTCTCTGATTTTGATAATCCTTTGTATAGACTATTGCTTTGAAAATTAATTAAATATTCTTTTTTTCTAAAAAGTTATTCCAATAATCTTTTTTTGCTGTTTTTATTACTTGAAAATAGATATTTCTAATTCTTTTGAAAACCTCTTTTAAAATATTATTTTCGAAATCGAAATCAGCTTTTTGTTTAGCTTTACTAAATTCTTTTCGAAGAGATTTTAGCTCAAATGATTATTATAATTTAATTCTTTTATTGATTATAACTTTCAGAATTAAGCTTTCTATTATTTTTCTGATAATTCTAATAAGTTTATTAACTGTTTGATCTAACTTCGATTAATATATATTGTTTTCTATTAGGAAATCAAAGGAGGTTTCTTTAGTAATTAAAAATATCTTTAATTCAGCTAAAATGGGAAAGCGATTAGCTTTGAATTATAATATTATCACGCTAAAAGTGATATCACCGATAGCATTAAGCTAATTGGGTTTATATAGGCTAATTCTCTCGTGACAAATATCGATTTGAAGATTTCCCAATTGATAAGTTTTGTATAATATCTGAATATTGATATCTCAAAAGAAGGATTTGAATGACTTTTTCCTTTCAATTCGAAAAGAATCCTTAAGTAATCGAAGCCTATATTGTCGAGTATTTGCTAGTCTTGTATTCTTGAAGCAATATTATCAGAGGCTAATATAAGATCTAATATACTTGGATTTAGGAGATTCGTTCAAAAGAAAGTACTCGTTTCGAGCTCGTTTAGAAGATTGAGATTTTGATCTTTGAACCATTCAGCCAATTAATCAGCATTTCCACTTTTATTAGTATATAAATCCTACCAGGAATGATAGATATTGAAGTCATCTAAAACAATAGTATATTGACTTAAAGAGATATTATATAAAGATCTCTCAATAATAAATCCTTATACTTTTTCTTGATCTGCTTCATTATATATATTGATAATCTAAAAGAATTTACTTTCGTTTTAATAATCTATTATTTGTATATCCAAATCTATTAATAAACTTAAAAAAAGATTGAATATAATACAAAAGTCTTTGATTATATAAAAAAAGATTTGTAGGTAGAGTTTAAAATTGAATTTAAATAGGATTTGAATAAAATTGAAGTGTAAAATGAATTTGCAATAAATGAAATCGATTCCACTCTTTGTAATCCATAGTTTTTGAATAAAGATTATATCGATATTGAGTTTGAAAGTTAATTGAAGAATATTCTTTATAGCTTGAAAGTTTCTATTGAGGTTTATTTGAAGAAATCGTAGATTGATATAACTTATAGATTGATTTTGTATAATTTTTGTTAAATCGATTTGAAAATTTCATAGCTTTTAAAACTAGCAATATAGTTTCCTTAACAATTAGAGTATTTAATGAATAGATGAAAGTAAAGTTTGCCTCTCAGATTGTATATTATACAAAAGTATATTGAAATAATATATTTATCTTCATATAATCTATAAAAAGGATCTTTCTTACAATAAGAATCTTGATATTTAAAGCCTTGACATTTTTGATATTGTATTGTAAATTTAGATTCATAGAATCTTTCTATTCTTATACTATTTTCTGTAATATAAATATACTTTTGTATTACTAGATTAACTTTAGCTTTAAAAAAAAGAGTAATAATTACTACTCCTTCTCTCTGATTTGATCGCTTAGCGAAAAGGATTAGCCAAAAGGGAGTTTCTATTGATTTGAATTCCGAATTGAAGGTTTTAATCTTATTCAAGACTAATTCCATTTCCTTATTCTTTAAGAACTCTTTAATAAGAATATTGTAAAGAATAACTTTATGCCATTCTTGATCTCTTTGGATTCTTTCAGCTTTGATAATTTGATTCCAGATAGTTTTCTTTTCTATAAAAAACTGAATTATATATGGATTGTTGATAATAAGGATTAGATTATTGTTGAAAAAAAGTATTGCTATAGTAATAACTGAACCTTTAATTTTCATTTTCTGAAAAGCTTTATTAATACTATCCCTTATAGTTAATAAGAAAAAGGTTTCCAGATTAAGGATATTGAATTTGATTAGAATTAATCGTTTTTGAGTAATATTGAGTTTCTTTTCTTCGGGAATAGTTTTAGTACTTTTCCCTTTGGAGATTAGATTCCATGCTCCTTTTTTAATGATATTAGTATAGAAGGGTTTAATTATAGGAATAGTATTATTTGGAATAGATTTTTCTAAAGCTTTTGCTTGCATTTCGATTTTTCTAGTAACTGATTCGAGATAGGTTATTTGTGATATAATGATTTTGAAGGCTAAGGTTAAGTTTCCTTTTTCGATATATTCACAGAAGATTTCAAGGAGATCCAATAGTTTGGATTATTCCTTGTGCAATTGGGTTAGGGTTAAGGCTAATAGGATTAGATCTCTGGCTTTCAATATAGCTTCTTTTGGTATAATAGAAGTGCTTTGAGTTCGGAATAGTTTGTTATAATTGGAGAGAGGGTTTGATAGGCCTCTTTTCTTATTAAAAAATAAATAATTGGGGTTGGATTTGGCTTTGAATAATAAAGGGATTATCTGATTGATTGAATCTTCAATTCTGAATATAGAATCGAAGGATTTGAGAGAACTAGATGATATATTGATTAGGTTTTTTGAGGATAAAATGGAATTAGATTGGATTGAAATATTTAAACAGATTATAGGAATAATAGGTAATAATGGATCTACTATAATAATATCCTTTATTATATCCATATCACTGGATTCAATTGAGCTAGCGATATAGCTTATATTGAAGATATGATTGTTATTCTGAAATATTTCGAGCAGAGTTTTTCCTGCGTTTTTTCGCATGCATTTCGTATTTCGAAGTGCTAACAATAATATCATAACAATTACTGGTCAGAGTTATTTGGGGGTAATTGTAATTAAATTTTATTGATAACTATGATCTAAAGCGATCGTGAAAAGGTCGTATTTCGAAGAAAAAGTTTCCTTCGAAATTTGTTGTGTGGTCAAAAGGGGGTTTTTATAGGCTTGAAGTCTGAATTGAAGGTTTTGATTTTGTTGAGTATAAAATCCATTCCTTTTGTATCTGAGAATTCTTTAATTGGGATTTTGTGAATAATGACTTTGTGCTATTTTTGATCCTTTTGGATTTTTTCGAATTTGATAATATTATTCCAAATCGTTTTCTTTTTTAATAAGAATTGTGATGTAAAGGGATTATTTGTTGTAATAATGATATTATTATTGAAGGATATAATAGTCGGCTCTTCTAAGCGGCCTCCTAGTTCCTAGTCGGGGAAAGCGGTTGTCCCCGGAAAGCGCTTGTCCCCGAAAAACTTCGAAAATACCATAATAATTGAATTATATTAACCACAACCTTTATAAATTATATAATTATTGATAAAATATTGATTATTATCATTTATTCATTATGCCTACAATGACAGATAAAGTTAAAACTAAATATGATGAAGCTATTCAATATTGTTTGAATTATCCATAAGAACCTCTTCATATTGCTGTACGAATTTGGAAGCTCGATGATCACTACGAACGATTGAAAAAGGCTGTACAATGTGGGCGCAATAGGCTAGCTAAAGGGATTCCTAGTCCTGCTAATGGAGGTCAAAATAGAGTATTGACTGAAGTTCAAGGAGTGTATATCAAGACTTTGATTCACAATCTATTGAACTACGATATTGTGTCTACTCACGAACTTATTTTCAATACAATCGTATATCTCAAACGCGCTGAGAATCCAAAGGCAAAAGGTTCTACAAAACAATGGTTTAGAAACTATTGGAAGAAAATGAAACTATATACTATTATTACAAATTCTTTTGCAAAACAATATACTCAAATACAAAAGGAAGAAGATGTTTTAGAATGATTTAAAAACTATCAAGAATACCTCAAATTGCTCAATATTATAAAGAAAACCCAGATCATAAACTTCGACGAAACGGGATTTAGAGCTGGATATATGCGCGGGCAGAAAATATTAGTTCCAAATGATGTTCTTGAGGTAAGTGTGTTTTGAATGTATATTTATATGAATAAATACTAATTATATAGTTCTATTCTATTAGTCCTAAAGATCGATACTTTATTACTGTATTCGAAGTTATCGATACTGCTGGCAGCCCTCCTTTACCTCCCCTAATTACAATAGAAGGAAAGGATTTAATACAGAATTGGTTTCAAGCTACTCTACCAAAAGGAATACGAATCATCCCCTCTGCGTCAGGATTTACTACGAATAAAATAGCTATTACCTTCCTAGAGTATTATATTGAAAATTCCGATTCTGGATCTGAAGCGAAATGGAAAATCCTTATTATGGATAATTATGGTTCACATCTGTAACCAGAATTTATATGACTAGCAAATGAAAACCATATTCGATCATTCTGCCTTTTCCTGTATCTCATGTATTGTATACAACCTCTTGATATAGGCATATTCAGGGTATATAAATACTATCATCAACTAGCTATTCAGGAGGTATTAATAGAGTTCATTATTGAATATAATGCAATCTGTTTCTTACAAGATCTAGCAAGTATTCGATATAAAATATTTATTCTAAGCAATATAAAATCGGTATGGAAAAACTCAGGATTATGTTTTATTAAATCAGAACTCTGTATTGCTAATATTAGAAAATTCAACCGCCCTCGTGGATTTCTACCAATCATCGAAGATAAGCCTGAACTCCCTCCTCATATTACACCAGCTCGATTAATAGAAGTAGCTCATGATTTAGATTACTAATATCAAAAGATTTATAAAGCCAATCCAATATGAAGTGATTTTATTCGAGCAGACGAATTTGATACTTTTATTAGTAATACACAAAATATATAAGTCGATGCTATATTGGTTGAGGTAGAGGTAGCCTCTCATTGCAAAAGAAGGCAACAGGACTTCGAAACTAGTTTGATATTCAAGCGACGGTTTGTAGTCCCTGCTACTGAGACTTCAAAGAGATTGATCTTAGAGGATACAGATAGAATTCAAAAGCAATGAGATAATAAATTAGATGATACTACTAAGAGAAAGGATCGTACTGTTTTCCTAATCATATAGAGAATTGAATGCGATAAAGTATTAGTAAGGGGTAAATAAGCTAGAAAGGAGGAACGATTAAGAGTAAAGGAGCTAAAAGACTATTAAAAACAGAATACCCCAATACCTTTTCATCTGGTTATTCCAATAGTAGATCCAGAAGTTGAGTAGAAATATACAAATACTATATAGATAGAATTAGAAGAGGAAAAGAAATGAATAAAGGATTTGAAGGAATTAGAGAGATTGAGAGCTTCTGGGATGATAGGGAATATTAATAGCGATGATGATAATAATAACGATGAGATTGCTTTTATAATTGATACCCAGAGTGATATGGAATTAGAACTATAACAGGATTATATTCTTTTTATGTTTATAGAGGACTTTCAGGAAAGAGAGGGTGAAAATAATGAATTTATGTATTTAGTGATAATAATGATAATGGAGTCGATCTTCACTCTTTATAATAAAATATTATTGAAAAGATATATGCATTATCTATTATAATCCTCAAATGATATTAATAATGATATTTAACTAGAGTTGTATTAATAAACTAATTTCTAAAAAGCATATATATCAGATTTTCGAAGTTTTTCAGGGACAAGCGCTTTCCGGGGACAACCGCTTTCCCCGACTAGGAACTAGGAGGCCGCTTAGAAGAGCCGACTATTAGTTGCTGTTATAATAACTGGTCCTTTGATTCTGATCTTTTGAAAGGCTTTATTTATTTTGTTTCGGATAATTAGAGGGGAAAAGGAGGTAGGGTTTGGAAAAATCTGGCTTGATTAAGATAATTCGTTTTTGGATAAGGTTAGATGTCACGGGATCACCTCTGGGAGTATTCAGAAGCTTTACCGCTGAGCTAAACGCCCAAAAGACTAGGAGGTAGAACTGGAAGTTCTACCTTACTCTCACATATATAGCAGGACAGGACAGGACAGGACAGAAGGGCTTAGTGTCACCCCGTGACATTAGATTTCTTTTCTATATTAATAGATATAATGTTTTTCCCTTTGGGGACTAAATTCTATTCTCCTTTTTTTGAAATATTAGTGTATGTTGGTTTTAATATAGTGGTAGTAGTAGTAGTGGGCGAAAGAGATTTAGCTAATGCTTTTGCTTGTGATTCGATTTTGCGTGTAGCGGTTTCCAAATGGGTGATTTGAGAGGTAATGATATTAGAAGCTGTAGTAAGCTTCCTCTTTTTAGTATATTCTCTAAAGATCTTTAGGAGATCTAAAAGCTTGGATTGTTTTTTGCGTGATTGGGAGAGAGAGGAAGCTAGCACTATAAGGTCTCTAGCTTTCAAAATAGCTTCCTTGGGTGTATTTGGATTGTTTTGGATTCTAGATTATTTATTCTGATTGCTAAAAGGTATTATAAAGCCCCGTTTCTTATTCTGATTAAAAAAATAAATAATATTGATTATATCTTGAATAATAAAGGGGTCACTAAGTAGATTGAACTCTTCAAATCTTTTTTCAGAACTGGCTGGCTGATTGGTTGATAGAATAGAGCTAGAGATTTCGAATTGAGGGTTTTCAAAAGGCAGGGGAGGGCTTGAAGATATTGGGATATCTAGAACAATAGTAGGATAAGTATTTGGTATAATAGAGGCTTCAGAAAAAATCTTCATTATAGCCATATCCCTAAATATTAATAAATTATTAAGAAAGCTTATATTGAGGATCTTATTTTTATTCTAATAATTCAGAGTGAAAAAATTTTATGCGAATTTTTATATATGTTTTGTGTTTGGAGCGTTGATGATAGTAGTACAATAATTACTAATCAGAATCACTGGGGAGCAATTGTAATCAATTTGGTTTAATAATTATGATCTAAATCGATCGCGAACGGGTTGTATTTCGAAGAAAAAGTTTCCTTCGAAATTTGTTGTGTGTTTGAAACCTTTCACTCAGCGTTGGATTCGATACGAATGACAATCTTACACTCGATTTACCGATTCGTTTCTGTGTTTGATCGCTTGTGGCTTGCATACAAGGGTACCTAGACGTCACTCGAAAATAAGCATCAGCCGCATCGACGATCACACACTTTGAACCTACGAGGTGGGCTTTCTGGGTCTAAAATTCAAACTGTAACTAGCGTATTAATTGGCAAAATTTATTGAACGCTAGCAAGTATTGATTATCTAAGCTCATCTTGGAATAGGGTTGTGGTAAACGAATGTCTGGGATTTCTGTTAGATACTTCTACTCTCAAGCTTTTAACTTCATTTAGAGGGAAGCCAATTGGCTCTAAAATTATTCATCCTAATTAGCGTTCAGCCAATTTTGCGAATGAGTACGGTACTATTCATATCGATCGCAAAACACTCGAAGTCCTACCTCGATGTAAGATGGGAAAATACACAAAGATATCTTAAATGAGGAACAGATTGATTTTACTCATGCAAGAAGATGTGCTGCAATGACTGCCTTACCCTAACGAGACCACGAAAGAAGCGAATGAGCAGACAGAATTTCTCAGAGTTTTCCAGAATCTAACTCAAATGATTGGAAATCCGAGTTTGTTTGGAGTCAATCCATTGCCACTTGGTCCGCATTGTGTTTGATTGATTCTCACTTCTAGCATATCTTGTGGGTGAAACCGCAAACAAGCAAGCCACGGCGGCCAATTAATTAAGCTTACTTCCACTGTAACTTTCTGAATCTTTAAGTTTCAACATGCATGAAACCAAAATTGTCAGTTGACTAACATATGCGCAGGACCCAAATGCCAAAGGTGCATGCGCTGGCTTGTATCAACAAACATCAAATTCCATAGTCTCTGGATAATGTAGTGTTCGGATCTGCATTGCCAACCGCAACGTTAAATTCAATGCCAACATCAATTTCAATTGGACCAGGTACTGGTTGGGGAAGTGGTCCCAGCTCCACACTTTAACGATGCTACAACTGCTGGATTGACAGTTGGCAGTGTACTTCTGGTTTCAAGTTTTCTTTCTTCTATCATTGTCTTTTGGCATAAGTTCCACAAGCAACGAAGTTCGAAGCTTTCAGGTGTAAAGGGTTTTATACAATCTTTTCTAGGAGTGCTTACTTGTTGTGCCTCTAATTCCCCCGTCTGCTCTTCGAGCTGGGATTATCACCCGATACGAAATGCAGAAGACCGTTATTGATTGTGCACTAGGGTCTTTACTTTGTGTTTCATGTATATAAAGTACGAATGCCTTTGATTGGCGTTTGTCTTATACCCCGTTACAATATTGTCAGTATGCGGATAGATACATCAACATAGGTGAACCGAAGAGTAATAAGTTGAGTGAGAATGAACTGGATGGGGGTAGACTGAGTGAAAGAATCGAGTAATCCGATGTGATCGTTTTGCCTCGTATATCAAGAGTAAGCCAAAAAACAGCGGAAGGTATCGAATTCTTGGTGTTCTTTTACGTATCGAACTTTCATAATAGGGAGCAATGTATGAGATACTCAAAGTTGTCACCTAAGATTTCCACCGCAAAACCATGAAGTTGAGAGCGAAGCTTGACCGGTCAGTCAGATCATTCAAAACCACGGCATTCAAGCAGGATATAATGTATTTGACACTTGCTAAATTCTGAAAGGCAAAAAATGGAGGTGCAATCACATACAACAGTAGGGATTCGCTGGTGGTCACCCACGCAACTACTAATCCACCGATCTGAGGCTTGTGGCTGGCAGAGCGGACGGGATGCCCAATTCTCCTCAGTCTATGGTCGTATGTGAGGGTTGGGATTTGATATAGAGACCTATACAATAATCTGCTTCAAAGAGGACATGTAATGTCTATTAGAACTATCGAAAATTCTTTAATGATGCTTCGTTGTGAGTTTTTGAGCGGTATCGCAACCAATTAGTTGTCTCCTGCCGCATTGAAAATATCACCCTTCACTGCCCCTTAAAAGTTCAATTCAAGCTTCAATGCTTAAGAGAATTTCCACTCTTACTTTGACCTGGAAGAGCAGGTCTGCTGCCGCTTCGATGGAAGCATATTGTCATTCGAGCTGTATTGGTTCGTGACGAAATGGTCCGTATCGTTTAACTCTGCTGTTGCTAGTCAGCCTGGCCGTGGAATTTTGTATTAAGGATTCATAAGTTCCCGTCAACGGCGAGTAGCAGCAGTTTCCTATTCGTGGGAGTACTGCTTGTCTATCAGCTTTCGAGAGACAAGATCCATCATCGAAAAACAGGACACATACGAAGAAGTCGGTGTGAGCTGCTATTTAGAATCTTTTTGGAAAACTGGGTAGGTACTAGATGTAGACAATGTTGACGTGTCAAGCACAAGGAATATTGGGTGAAATTTCGGCAGAAGTAGCGAAAATAATTGAGCACGGGAGCTTTGGACAAGAGATGAATCGCCGATAATGAGTTATTGAAGTCGCTGGTTCAATGAAGATCACAATCTTTTGGAGAAAAAGCTGCTGGCATGATCAAAATTTATTTCCATGCCGAAATGATACCGTAAGATAACAGGAGTGAAGCCTTTCAAGATTCACGATCAACGAAAGCCCAATCTTTGAAGACTGTATGACCGCTGTTGCTCTTGTTTTAACTTCCTATGGCTATCTTCTCGACCCATCGTACAATATCGCGGCTTCTTCGTTTGCGTATCAGTCAAAGTGTTGTCCTCCAGATCCAATGGTTAACCCCCTTCCCCCCCTCCCTGGTGCCCGAGAGAAGTGAATACGGGATTTAGCCAACACAATCGTTCATTCTCAGTGGAAACGTCAGACTGTAGCTCTTTGATACAACTCAGAAGACGGATACGGGGAAAACTTCGTGTTACGATCCCAGATACAATTATCAAGTTCCCTCGATCACGAACAGTTTGTTATTTGAAATTCTGATCTCCTTACACCTGCGTCAGTGACTTTGCAGTTACACACACCGAGTCACCGACATAGATGATATCGAATTAGTACTAAAAACACAACACGAGAGACATTCTTTGTCAAATATTGGTTAGAATTGAGAATACGAGAATCTCCTGATTCTTCGCTGTCAAAATCCAAGTCGCAGTTCTGTTGTCTCATCCAATGTCCAAAGCGCTTGTTGAGCTCGCCTCTAACAAACATGAGAATGCGGCCATGATCGACAAACAAGCCACCTTGTCAGCTTTTCGGGAGTCGGGACCGTCGAAAAGTCAAAAAATTATGGACCCTCTGAATTGATTCTTCTAAAGTTCTATTAGTGCTTGCTGACACTTTCCCTTATTATCACCAGTACTCGTGCGTACCCTTGCACCCTTTGTGCATAGCTAGATCACGAATTACAAGTCATCAATTGAATTATGATTTTATGATGGAATAATACAACCCGAGATCTATTTTCGGAATACGAACAAATAGTGACGATCGTCGTCACTGATCGGCAGTCAATTAATGCTTTGGTCCCCCCGAAGCGCTGAGCACAAGCCATACTCAGGCTTTCGGCATCTGATAATTTGTGCTTGGCATTTGTCAACTTTCTTCAGCAGAGCTCGGAGCTTTAACCTTGTTCATGTAGAAGTGGCTGTGTGAAAAGAGTATGGGAATTATCATATCATCTTTTCTGGAGCTTATCCATTTTATATCTACCATATTTCTGGAAACATACTAACGATCAAACTTTATTAATAGGCCATGAAAATGCCGTCGGACCGAGATTGAAGGGTAAAGTTTAAACCTCTTTTTCGTCCATTCATTGCCTGCAATTTTATGGAGAAATCCACTTTAAACCAGGGTCGCAACTTAGTTTCTGATTTCGATGATGGATATCAACAGCCATGCCAAGTCTTCAATACGAACAATTTATGGAGTCATGTTGAAGTTGTTCAAGCCTCATTGCGGAATCGTGAGGCAAGGAGAAAGGAGAATTGTTGATGCAATCTTCCGCAGCAATCAAATTGGAGAAAGTGCAAGAAAGTATCCATACTTTCTCCAGATTTAATGGGCTGCGGGCAATCTTAGTGTGTGTTGGCGATTAAGGATGAAGTCATGGCTGAACGATGGATTCTCATGGAATGAAAGGAGAGAATCGGGAAAGATCTGAATATATAAATGTCGAAGAAGTTCTCGATAGGAATCCATCATCAACACATCACATCTTTACATCCAAACATCACTTTACAGTAATCCATACCAACTTAAACAATAATCAACATGTTCTCCAAGACTTTCATCGCTACCCTCCTCGCCAGCTCTGCTGCAGCAACCCCCATCGTTTCGGCACGTGCTGCAAGCGATGCTTTCGGCCTCATCGCCATCAGATCCGGTACTGATCTCCAAAACCAAGCCATCACCGCTAATGGAGGTCGTCTCTATATCGGAAAGGAAACTTCCTCATACTGCCCTGAATCCGTCGGCTCAGGCTGCCCTGGTAAGTTTGATTCCACGACATGATTTATGAATGGCCATGATTAACCATTTAACAGAAGGTACTTCTACAACCTTCGTCTCTGGTGGCAACACTCTCGGTTTGAACACTGAAGTTCCAGGAGGTCAACAAGTTTACATCGCAACTGATCATTCCGTATCCTACACCCCACCACACTCCGCCGACACCCACGGTGGAGTCGTCTCTGGATGGACTTACACCGCCGGAGAGAACGGTTCCCTCGGATCTTTGTCTTTCCCTGACTACGGATTTATTGCTTGCAGCGAGGGTGACGGTGTTTATGCTGTCCTCCTTACTCTTGGTGGATCTGGTACTGAAAACTGCACCGGCATCTCTGTTGCTACTGTCCCATACACCGGTGAAGGCCCCTCCGCTTGGGAGTACGCTTAGATCAAGAGTGGAGTGGAGGATTAAGGGGGAGAAAGGTGGAGGACGTGGAGCATGAAGATGTGAATATTTTGTTTTCTGATCAGTTCCTTGGCGACATTGCAACCTTATTGTATTTAAATATGTATATATCTGCTGATCATTCCTTACGGCATTGATATATCCAATTGAAAATTAGTTTTCGAAAAATTTCCATTTGCATTCATACCCGAATCCAAAATCGTATCAAGATTAATGATTCATTAGAGAAAGCATTTACTTACAATTATTTTGAGCCTAATTTCCAAAAACTCATCTCCTTTTGTCCAAAAACGTATGATGACAAGGTTTGGCGAGGTGTCGCTTATTTCAGCCCAACACCCATTCAACGGACCGCCAAGTAGATAGAACTTGTGCATGGTGTTCAAATCTATTGCGCCGGTTAAGAAGCCCTTTATCATTGATTTGCAACTCGGCCCATCTATCATTTTTGGTTTCCCGTCGAGTGATGAATGGGTGGGTAGGTAGTCTATCAGGTGAAACTTTACATACTCACTCTTGACATGCTTAGAGCTCTCGTCGTATATGCTAAACTCACATCACACACCGTTCCATTTTTAAGTACTCTCGATGTATACGGTTTTGACTCTTTAAGAGATTAATCTCAATTTATCCTCATCATCTATTGCTAAAACAATCACTTTCTCGATTGCTCTCGACTCTACAGAATGTACATGGAATCGAGGCTCATGTCACCTTCCAAGCCATTTGTTGTGGCACCCTCAGCGATAAGCTTCTCCTTCTTTGCATTTCTGCGTCGAAGCAAGAACCAACACGCACCATAAAGGAAGCCAGCGACAACTGTGAGACCAGCTGAAACTGAATTACCAACGATATATCGTGGACCTTGTTGAGTTGGGTATAGCTGAGACGACACTAGCGAAGATACATTTGCAATGGAATATGCTATGGGCATTCCAATCGAACGTTTATCATCTGGTGACAAATTTGTGGAAATCCAAGTTACAGCCAGCGTAGATATAGGATAAAGTCCTGTAAATCTGTTATTAGCTTCAATATGCAAAGAAAATATGATCATTGCTCACCTAGCACGAGAATGAACATTCCAGCGTAGCCAGCTCCATTACTGGGCGTCCCTACGCATATGAGATATCCAGCTGCAACTGGAACACAACATGCAATGATAAAAACTCCTCGCTTCTTGTATTTATCCGAAAAGTAGACCTGGATGATTAGGGAAATAAGACCAACAACATAAATTGGGATGGTCATATAGTTTGCCGCGAGCGAGTTGTATCTAAATTGTATTAGCTAAATTCTGGAAGGTTCTATTCATTATGAATACTCACCCAAGACCAGAAAGAATAGTAGGTAAGAAGACACCGAATCCATTGATAGCCACGGATGAAGTGAAAAAAGCTATACCAAGCAGATAGACAAAAGGGTCTGTGAGAGCAATTTTGATCCATTTGCGGTCGAACTTTTCTTCACCTCTGATTGCAAAGTCTCGAATCTTCTTCAATCGCATGGTTTCTTTCTCCTCTTCATTCAAGAACCAAGCTGTTTCAACCGAATTTGGAAGAAATATCCAACCGATGCCGCAAATAAGTATTGTGATACAAAACTCGACAATGAATAGCCACCTCCATGCTGCGAGGCCCCTCCGCGTCCCCATAGTCTGAACAGCATATGCAAATAGTCCCCCAAAAGCACCGGATATGCATTGCGCAACATTTGTCGTCATTATACGCTTTCCTGCCAATTCTCTGGGGTAGATAGTAGAGAATAAGAAAGCAAACCCTTGGGCAAGACCAGCTTCGGCAGCATTCAAAATCATACGAACTACGATGGCTTGAGCGTAGGTATGAATGAACGCAGTTCCAAGTGTACAAGCACTCCAGAGGACGAATGCAGTGCCGATTGCTTTATTAGCACCAAACCTCCTCACGGCCAAAACCCAAGGAAGTTCAAAGATTATGGTGCAGACACTCGACAGTGTAGTTATGTTACCAAATTGACCGCCCTTGAGTCCGACGTCCTCGTCAAACCCAAAAGTTCTAGCATTTCCAAGCTATTGAAATTTAGGAAGGATTGGTTTTGAGGATCAACAATACAACTCACATTGTTTCGATCTAGAGTGGACAAGACGAGAAATATCACTGAAACCGGGAGAACATATTTGTCGAATTTTCTGAGTGCGGCTGCTTCTTTTCTTGGGTCGATTTCTAGGATTGTGCCTGTCATCTCAGAGACACAGGTACCGTCGACTTCATGTTTGACGTCAGTGTCGATGTTTGCCTTGAGAGAATCTGTCTTCGCCATTGTTGGGCTGGACTCCATTGAAAAGGTTGTGTGAATACTCGGATAATTATTTCACAATCCAATTAAAAACTGCTGCAATGTTACGAGACGAGGAATGAACTTCGTCAACTTAGTCGTCTTTATATACATATATATTTCATGAAGTCCCATGAAGATCTTCCATCTCTCACATTTTGAAGTTTGATATCTCATTCATCGAACATCAACATTCAAATCAATCTCAAAATTCCATGATAACATTGATAAGAGGTTACTTATCGAGTATCTTATGATAAACCGATAAGGATGATGGTTTTATCCGGCCAATGAATGGTATTGCGGAGTAACCCAATCACTGCACTCCAGATAATACCATTTGCACTAGAACTGCTAGATTCGTTGTGCATTTTCAACAATGGGGGTTATTGGTCTCGATCAAGAACAGATCGGATTGCTCCGAAAATTTATCGCGACTTTAGTTTATCTACACAACCTCCGCACCGAATGTCTTTACATCCAACTTCTACATGACCCCCCTCAACTATCAAGATACAAATCATCGATCATCAAAATCTCCACCTTTGTCTCGAATCAAATCCCGAAAATAGGGTAGATACTCAATGCAAGCATCATCGCGCCCCACTCAGAGGCTCGCCAAAGGAGTGACCGCATGTCAGAGGTGAGTCGGAATGGTTACAAGTACAAAGATAGCATAGCAAAGCGAGAATTCAGTGCTGACCTGCATAGATGCCGTCGGAGAAAGCAGAAAGTAATTATCAAATTCGTTCCAGTCCGATCTTCTTCTCGCTGATATCGGATTAAATGTACAGTGTGATTTGAAGAGTCCGAATTGCTCCAATTGCGAAAGTGCACGCAGCCCATGCTTAACCTATCACTCAGGCAAACAAGCTGAGGTGAGCTAATAATGTCAATTCAAAATTCCTTCGTCGTTAATCTCCAAACTTTATCAAGATACCACGCAACTATGTGGCCAATTTAGAGGCGCAGTTGGAGAGCACAACTCGAGAAAATCGAGAGCTACGAAAGCAAAACGAAGAATTGCGCATGCAAATTGGAAACAGTGCTTCAGTTAATACCGAAAATCCCACTCCTGTCGAGCCATGTTCCCCGACAAGAATTGATCTTGGTATCCTTCCTACAGCAAGTTCAGTAACGTCGAACGCAAGCACAAATCATTTTCAGAATTTAGTCAAAAGTGTGAGAAGTGTCGTTGTTGAACCCTCAAGACAACCGCGGTTTCTAGGACAAAGCAGTGGGATAACGCTAGCCAGAATGGTGATGGCGGCAATTCGAATCGACTCCCTCCCTTCTTCTCTGTCCTCCAAGCAAAATTCTTATGATCCATTCTCATCTGTACCAACAGCCGAGGCTTCTCTTCCCCCACGCCACGCTGCCGATCATTTGGTCGGAGTCTATTTCCAATATCGTACTCCTCATCTGCCTATCGTAAATCGGGCACAAGTTGAGAAAGCTGTTGAGGGTGCATATCGCTCCAGGAATGATCCACAATCTTCCGGTCAAATAACTGAGAATGATACCTTTACGGCCTACATGATCTTCGCCATTGCCCTTTGTGATGTTCCCAATCCGTCCGGAGGTCGCCCATCTCAAAGCGAGGGTTGCTTCCGGTCAGCAATTGGGTCAATCGAAAAGATCATTGCTTATTCGAAGAATGATCTTGAGACACTTCGCGCCATATTATTGCTAGCTCAATTTGTTTCTCTTTGCCCTTCTCATGGAAGCTTATGGCATCTAACAGGTTTTGCACTACGATTATGTGTCGATATAGGCTTACATTGGGAGACCGAGGAACAGTCCTCAACAATGGATCCGGATTTGTTACACGAACGCCGGCGCCTTTGGTATTCTACTTACCAATTTGATCGCGTCCTATGTATAACGCTCGGTCGGCCCTTGGGCATCATTGATGAAAGTACGAATGTGCCCCTTCCGAATCCATGGAATGTTTCACGGGGCTCACTTACCCGTGAGCTCTACGATTTCGACATTCACACTCAACGAGCCCATAACCACATGTTCAATATGTCAAAACTTGAGTCCGAGATCAAGCATGTGCTTCACACCCAAGCCTGGACTCCTAAAATATCTTCTCCCAGAATTGACTATTCAACTTGGGTCCAGGACATTCAACCTCGGCTACAGCAATGGTATACTTCTATTCCACGACTTAGTCAAGCTCACCCAGCGTCCATATTCGCTCATCAGGCATACTGGGATGTGATTTATAATAATGCAATCCTTCTGTTGTATAGGCCTGCATCCATAGTTATACAGGTTTCAAGTGAAGAACTGGTAATGTCATTTGAAGCCTCCTGTAAACTGATCGCAAGTATCAAAATCTTGCAGCGAGATGGGAAAATTGATGTACTATGGAAATCAGTACATCATCTCTTCATGGCTGGTCTCGGAGTTATATATGGACTCTGGCACTCGAAAGAAATACGCAATCGAAATTCTGTAAGCAAGAACATTTCAACACTTCAGTCCTGTGCCTCTACACTCTCTGCCATGTCGGAAAACTTTCCTGGTGCAGCAGGCTGTCGTGATGTGTTTGATACCCTCTCTTCAACAACGGTCGACTTCTTAGTGGCCAACAACGCCGAAGATGTGTATCAAAATCGCATTGAATTTGAAAAACAAATGAGAAATTTGGTGCAACAACTACAACCGTCTTCTCGTGGTATCGCTACTACGAATGAAATCAGCGGTGACAATACATCCACGCTGTTATCGGCGGACAACTTTGCCTTTAGTGAGATGCTCAGCTTTGCTGCGCAGTGGCCTGATCTACAGGATATGGATTTTGGAGACATAGGACTTGACCCTATGATGGGGACGTGAATTAATATTGTAATTTCTTCTATTAATTTGGTACCAAGACCCAGGTCAAACAACGAATGAAAACTTTATATTCAAATAATTTTTTTTGCTAATAAGCTATTTATTTCGTGCCTTCTCGGCTTATTACTCTCAGCAAAATAATTGGTTACAAGTCAGTTTTGTTCACATCAACTCGACAGTAGTGTGATTTCCTTATGTTATGTATGTGGTCATATTGGTTGTTTATGTCCATCCTGAATTTAGAGCAACAAACGCTAAATGCGATACGTGTGCGCTAGTTTGAAATCGTGTGTGTACTCATTCGTGAAACAACCTATTTTGATTCGTGGTCATTGATCATTCCAATGTCATTATTGAGATCCAATTTCTTTGACGATATCTACTTCGAAGAGACATAGTGAATCAGTTTTGCGGTGTGATCATTGAGATGGATCAATTTAGTTGATACAAAAATAACATGATCTAGAGTATCGGGCTGAAGTACGAAGTTAGTGGTTGATTGAACCGAAACCAGAGATTTTCTCTTGTAATCCACACTACACTAAGGTACTTCACTGAACTTAGACGTTTGAACTTCTACAAGGAATCGGCGTGGTATATTAGATATGAACAATCAGAATACACCAATGACTGCTATAATCCCCCATTGCTCTCAGTCGCTCGGAAGCAAAGTTTAACAACTCAAATTCTTGTTTTGAAATATTTACAGTGAACAATGATCGGAGATCCAGCGCTTTTTACAGGCGAACATCCAAATTGTGATAATCACAAGAAAAAAACTCTATTTTTCAACCCGTAATTTTTGCGCCGCAGATGCTGGTCCATTGTCAACAACGACTTCATAAGGAAACGGTTCCTTAATCAGACGGTGACCAGCAAGTCCAATCTGCCACCTCTTATATCCTTCACGGGGTATCTCGGTGGAAGTCCACATTCCATTTTTCCGGAAAGAGTTCGTCACACTAACAACAGAATTGATAGGTGTCGAAGGAAAGAGCTCAGAGAGCTCATCTTTGAACGTCTCTGCATCATGCTCGAGTACCCAATCAATACCTTTAGCTAGACCAACACAAAAACGCTTTTGTGCATCCAGAACCTCCGGCGTGATTCCTTCAGTCTCCCGATAATACACGCTCCAAGGAACATCTTTCTGAGATACCATTTCCATCGCGATGGAGATATTTTTGTTTTGTTCAACCATAACCCGCGCCGAAAGATTGTCTGTTATGAAATAATCACCCATACCACCCTGAAATAAATTGCCCAGCATTATACCATCAAGATCTTGAATATAGTCAAGAGAATTATGATCGATATTGTTTTCGCGCAATAACATCTTGAAGAAAAGGCCAACGCTAGCTCCACCGCCGGATTTCATCAGAACCGTGCTCCCAACCATATCAGATAGTTTAAATCCTTCGTTATGGCCACGCCTGAGTATGGCTAAAGGACATCGATTTGCAATCTGTGCGAATACAGTGTAGTCCTTAACTCTGTCACGGTACATTGATGGTACCCAGATGCCACCAAGAGCCATGTCGGCTGTGCCATCAGCGAGAGCGTCAAGGACACCATCCCAAGGCGTAGGTATGTTTACAGTGACGTCAAGTCCTTGCTCTTTAAAGAAACCATGCCGTAAGGCGATATACTCAGGGAGATAATTGAGATTATAACCAGTGGCAGTAAGATGAAAAGGTTGCATGATTTGTTGCGTTGAGGTTCAAGGGAATTTTCGAATTTTTCGAAGTATTTTTATCCAGGAATGGAATTTGAAATTTTCGGCGTCGATAAGAAGTTGGAATGAAATGTAATCTTATAGAATCTTTATTCAAACTTTTAAATATCTTCATTTCATAGGCGACTTTATCAATTTCGTGAAATTGAATACATCTCCCTTTGCTAGCTTCCAGCATCGGAAGAATGCGATCTTAGGAGAGGCTATTCTTATCGCTTATCGAAGGATCGACGTCGGAGAATCGCGTTCGGAGAATCCCTACAACACCATTGTCACCCAAACGACTTGCTGAGCCTAGGAGCCGAAAACCTTCAAATTTGTATCTGATAATCCCGAAAAACTAATATCCATCATGTTATCGAGAAGATAAGCGAAAATTAAGGGGATTGAACTATCATGACCGAACGCCAAGATCAAGATCACACAACAAATTTCGAAGGAAACTTTTTCTTCGAAATACGATCTGTTCGCGATCGATTTAGATTATAATTATTAAACCAAATTGATTGTAATTGCTCCCCAATGATTCTGATTAATAGTTATTGTACTATTGTTGTTGGCATTTCGAATACGAAATATATACGAAAATTCGTGTAAAATTTCTTATTTTGAATTACCAGAATAAGAATAAGATTCTTAATATGAATTCTCTTAATAATCTATTAACACTTAAGAATACAGTTATAATAAAGACTCCTTCTAAAGCCTTCATTATACCAAACACTTATCCTATTGTTATTCTAAATACCCCAATACCTTCAAACCCTCCCTCGCCTTCTGAAAACTCTTAATTCAAAATCTCTAGCCCTATTCTATCAACCAATCAGCCAATTAATTCTGAAAGAAAAGTTAAAGAGTTTAATCTACTTAGTAACCCCTTTATTACTCAAAATACAACCAATACTACCTATATATTTAATCAGAATAAGAAACGATGCCCCACAATACCCCTTAGTAATTAGAATAAACAATCTAGAATACAAAATAAGATAATTATATTAAAGAAAGCGATTCTAAAAGTAAAAGATCTTATAATATTAGTTTCAATTCTTTTTTAATTATATAATAAGCAATTAAAGCTATTAGATCTTTTAAAGATCTTTAAAAAATATACCAAAAAAGGAAAGCTTATTATAGTCTCTAATATTATTATATCCCAAATCACTTATCTCGAATTAGCTATATAGAAAATCGAATTTCAAGTTAAAATACTAGTTAAAAATCCAATTCTAATTACTACAATATCAATTAAATCAACTTTTATAATTATAGCAAAAAAAGGAGAATGAAATCTAATTAATAAAGGAAAAGCTATTAAGCTTATTCCAATAAACAAAAAGATTGAAATTACTTAAAAACATTTAATCCTAATCAAACCAGAAATTCCAAACTCTACTTCCTTTTTCTTTTTAATTATTCGAAACAAAATAAATGAAGTCTTTTAAAAGAATAGAATTAAAGGATTAGTTATTATAATAATTATTTTATTCTTTAATAATAATATTATTATTATAGTAAACAATCCCTTTATATTATAATTCCTTTTAGAAAAAAAAACTATTTAGAATAATATTATTAAATTCGAGAGAATTCAAAAGGATTAAGAATGATATAAAGTTATTATTCACAAAATCCTAATAAAAGAATTCTCAGAATCAAAAAGAATAGATCTTATTTTAAAGGAAATCAAAACCTTTAATTCAGATTTCAAACCAATCGAAATTCTTTTTTGATTTATATCAATTTCTAAAAGAGTTTATCAATAAGAAAAAGCTATAATTATTGTTTTTACTACAAAATCAAAAGCAGAATTAGCTATTCGAAAGTGATTATATATTACTAGAAATAGTATAAAAATAGAAAACTTTTATAAATCAAAATCAACTATATAATATCAAAAGTATTAAGGATTTGGATATCAAGATATTTATTATAAAAAAACCCTTTTTGTGATTTATATGGAGGCAAGTATATTACATTAGTATATTTGTATATAATATATAATATCAAAGAAAAGTTCTATTAATACTTAATAGCAAAATACTTAAACTATTAAAGGAATTATATAGCAAATTCAAAAATATGCAAAACCTATTAGATTATTCAATAAAAATCGAATAATATTTATTAATGAATTATATTAATATTCGAATCATTCAAATAAATCTTAATTGAAGTTATAAGCTATAAAGAATGTTTTATAGCTTATAATAAAACTTAATATCGATTTTATTATTATTTAAGAATTTTGGATTATTAAAATGGAAATAATTATTTAAATATAAAATCAATTATATACTTTAATTTCATACAAACATTTTCGAGATTCGATTTCAAATACCAATTACGAATATTATTATACATTTCAAAAAACTCTTCAATTTATAATCAATCTTTCTTTCAATTCTTCAAAAGATTTTGATATTCAGATCTTTGATTATCGAAATGGAAATAAACCTTTCAAATAGTTAATATTTATAATAAAGTTGATTAAACTAAAGAAAAGAATTTATAATTAAAAAATGTTTATATAATTTAATGATTATACAAAAAACTATTCTTTTAAACAATTTCAATTCTTATTATTTATAATAGAATCCTTTTTTAAAGAAAAATAGAAATACTAATCAATTAATTGAATAATTTGAAAATCAGAATTTTATTCTTTTAATGAATCTGATTTCAATATCTTTTATTATATCAATCTTCTCAATTCAAATATTATTGATCTTATATTAACCTCAAAAGAAATCGCCTTTCAAATCCAAAACTGATAAACACTTTTAAATACAAAATCTGATTATATAGAAATATTATTTGAGTTAAAGAGAAAAAAAATAAGTCCCCTTAATACAATATTATTAGTTAGATATAATACAAAGTTAGTTAATTGGGATAAATTCGAATCAATATTGAAATCAGAATTATTATATTCTTTTATTTTCTTTACTTTAATATCAATAATTTTATTTGAAAAAGATTTATTAAACAATTTAAAAAAAGAAATAATTATTCTAATCTAGATCAAACAACAAGCAAACTTATAAGAATTATTCAAAAAGCTATTGAAAATTCTATATTTAAAATTTCATTAACTAGAAAAGCGAAGTTATGATGAATCCCCGAATTAATAGATTTTCGAAAAGAGTTAGAAAAAGTAAAACAATCAATTGAATTGGATCTAGAGAATTCAAGCCTCAAAGAAGAATATCGAATTACTAGAAACAAGTATTTTCAGGTTATTGATTGATTGATTGATTGATTGATTGAATTTACGTCCACCTTCAGTCTAAGACTATATAGGACGGCTGGGCCCAATGGGCCCAACAGGTAACTTTTTGATTTACAATATTAGTTATAATCTTATTAGGAAAATGAAAACAAATACTGGGGAACAATGCCTGCTCATTATACACATTACATATAATAAGAAAATTCTGACGATCAAGAAATTGTGAAGAGGTCAAGCCCCCCTCTTATTTCCTCAATTGCTTCTTCTTCATTCTCTTCTCCTTTCTCCTCTTCCACTACTACTCCTTTCTCTATTACTTCTTGTTCAAGAGTCCTTACTAGATGTTTATGCCCTTGTAGCGATTTGGTGATATTAATAAATTTAATAGCTAATTCGATATCTATTTTGATATATAATAGAAATTGTATAGTGATTTTCGATAATGATATATTCTGGAATATCTCTTTTCTTTCTATTTTATATATAGAACAGCTAATCAGGAGATATTGTAGTGTTTTAATATTATTGTATATATATTTATTATTAGAATAATTGAATTGATATAGATATGATTTGATATATCCGTAATCTAATTTCAATTGGAAGAGTGTATTAGTAGTATTTCGATTGGTTCTAATTGGTAGCTTAATTTTCGATCCGATTTTCTATGGAAATAGCTTTGAATAGGTTAATGCTGATTGATTGAATCTGAGTTTATATTGATTGAGAGTTGAATTCCATTGATCGAGAGAGGATTCTTTGATTATTATTCCTAGCAATCCAAAACTGGTTTCATTCGAGGTGGATTGTATTATAGTAGTCTTTTTTGCTAGCTTATTTGCTAGCTCGTTTTTTTAACTGATATATGCCCTGATATCCAATTCAAGAATATTTTAGATTCTTTAGCTATAATGACTTCGGCTGTCTTGATTGCTTGAATTTGGTATGCTTGTTTTGAGTAGTCTGAGAGTGTTTTCAATCGAAGAAGGTCTACTTGATTATCTAAATAGACCTTGAACTTCTTTTTATTATTAGTGATTGAGCTAGTATATTCGATGGTTTGGGTGACTTTATATAGCTCTTTATTATAGACTAGTTGATTGCTTTCAATATTGATTTGTTCTTAATATGAAATCTGATTATTCGATTATATTGATATTATCCTTATACCAATACCTATTCCCTTTTTAGTAGAAAAGATATTTATATAAATATAAATAGTATTTTGATCTCTGTATTTAAGAATAATATTGTAAAGTATTACTGCATTTCCTTTTAAAGCCTGACTAATATTAACTTTAAAAGGGATTTCCTTTTTCCATAAAGAGAAGTGAAAATGAATAATCTTTTCAAAAGAGAATGAATTAAATTTTTTATTAATTGATTCTCTAATTCTATTAAATTGAATTGACTTATATAGTTTTCTTTAAAAAGTATTGATTGTTTTTCGATTAATATATTAATATACTAAAATAGCTTTTTGATATTAATTGAATATTTGAATAAGAGTTTTTATTAATCAAAAAGTATATTACTTGATATTTAAATCTAATCGAATATTTGCTAGTTTTAATTCCGATTCGATTTCTATTGAAAGAATTGAAATAGTTTTGAAAACTCCTAATATCTTTCGAAAAACTAGATTTTGAAGAACTTGCATTTTATCCTTAAAAATAGACTTGTTTTTTTTATCAAATTACTAATCTATAATTAATTATACTAATCACACAAGCTATATATAATTGTTGAAAAGCTTTAGGACTTAAGCCTTTTCAATATTTGCTAACCAAATCATTCAATAAAGGTCATCATCTCATCACACAACAAATTTCGAAGGAAACTTTTTCTTCGAAATACGACCTTCTCACGATCGCTTTAGATCATAGTTATCAATACAATTCCATTGCAATTATCTCTAAGTGATTCTGGTCAGTAGTTGTTGTGATACTGCCGTCAACGCTTCGAAATACAAAACATATAAAAAAAACGCATGAAAAACTTTGTTCTAAGATTTTAGAATAGATAATCTAATTTTAATATCAATATGGAACACTCTGATTGTATAGTTGTAGAGGTTCTAAATATTAATCTGAATATTCTTTTAGATATAGATATGAGAGAAGCTATTCCAGATCAATTTATAATATCAAATATTTATCCAACAATCACTTTCAGTCTTTTATAATCCCAAATTTACCTACTTATTCCAAAAGAATCCTAATCGAATTATTAAGCCTTATTTTATCAATCAATCAAAAAACCAGTTCTGAAATTAGAATACAAGATTTCAGTATATCTAATAATCCTTTTATTATTCAAAAGCCAAATAATATTATTTAAATCTTTAATCAAAACAAAAGCGAAATTTTATTACATTATTCATTAATTCAAATAAGCAATTCAAAATCCAAAACGATTTAATTACTTTTAAAGAAATTATTCTAAAAGCTAGAGATCTTATAGTTTTAGCTTCCATTTTCTTTTAATTATATAATAAACAATTTAAGTTATTAGATCTTTTAGAAATCTTTAGAAAATATATTAAAAAAGGAAATCTCATTATAGTTTTCAAAATCATCATATCCTAAATCAATCATTTGGAAACAGCTATACAGAAAATCGAATCTCAAATCAAAGCTTTAATCAAATCGGCTCCCATTAGTATTACAATATCAATATCAAAACCTTTTTATGCTAATATTATAAAAGAAAAGAAATGAAATCTAGTTATTAAAGGAAAAAGTAACAAATCTATTCCAATAAAGAAAAAGACTAGTATTATTCAAAAACAATTACTTTTAATCAAACCAGAAATCCCTAATTCCAAAACCTTTTTGCTTTTAATAATTCGAAATAAGATTAATAAAGCCTTTTAGGAAATTGAAATCAAAGGATCAATAGTTACTATAGTAATACTCTTTCTCAATAATAATATTATTATTACTATTAATAATCTCTTTACAATACAATTCCTAATTGAAAAGAAAGCTATCTGAAAAAATATTATCAAATTCAAAAGGATTCAAAAAGATTAAGAATGGTATAGAATTATTATTCACAATATCCCTATAAAAGAGTTCTCTAGGCTTAAAGGAATAAATTTGATTATAACTGAAATCAAAATCTTCAATATAGATTTCAAGCTAATAGAAACTCCCTTTTGGCTTATTCTAATAGCCAAAAGAGCTCACCAAAAAGACAACGCTATCGTTATAGCTTTTATCTCAAAATCAGAAGCCGAACTAACTATTCGAAAGCAATTGTATATTGCAAGCACTAATATTAGAATAGAATAATTCTACAAATCCAAATCTACTATACAATACCAAAAATACTAGGGCTTTAGACATTAAAGCTCATATTGCAAAAAAAACCCTTCTTGCGGATTATATAAAGACAAACACATTACAGTAATACATCTCTATATAATCTACAACTTAAAAGGAAAACTCTACTCTTATATTATCACCAAATACTCTAATTGTCAAGAAAATTATATAGCTAGTTCTAAAAGTTATGAAATCTTCAAAGTTATTTAATAAAAAAGCTAATAGCATTAATTAATGTATTATAATAATATCAGATTTCTTCAAATAAATCTTAACAAAAGTCTTTAAACTATAGAAAACGTTTTACAGCTTACTTTTAAGCTCAATATTGATCTGATTTTAATTCAGGAATCTTGGATTTAAAAAAATAAAATCAATTTCTCTAATTGCAGATTGACTATATATTCCAATTTTATATAAATTCTTCTCAACTTCAATTCTAATCTCAAATCTCAAACTCTTCTATATATTTCCAAAGATCTTTGAGCTATAATTAATTTAATCCTTTATTCGCCAATAGACCCGGATATATAAATAATAAACTATTAAAATAAAAGCGAAACCTTTCAAATTATCAATATATATAATGAAGTAGATCAAGTATAGGAAAAAGGATATATAATTGATCAGTTTCTTTATAATCTATCGATTAATCAATAAACAATAGTATTAGATGATTTTAATTCCTATTATTTATTATGGAATTCCTTTCAAATAAAAGTATTAATACCGATCAACTAGTAGAATAGATTGAAGATCAAAATCTAAATCTATTGAATAAGCCTAATACTATTACTTTCTTTCAAACTAATCTGATAAATCCAAGTATATTTGATTTTATATTAGCTTTCAAAATATCTCTTTAAGAATACAAGATTGGTAAATACTTTTTAATATTGGATTCAATTATTCAGGGATTTTATTTAAATTAAAAGAAAAAGAGAATCTAAATATCCCTTATCAAAAGCTAATAATCAAATATTATACAAAACTAACTAATTGGGAGCTATTTGAATTTATTCTACAATTCAAAGTCAAATACTTATCTACTCTAATTGAACTAATATATTTACAACAACTATACAAGATTCGATTAATTTCCTTTAAGAAAACAATATATATCATTCCAAATTGGATTATGCTGCTAACAAACTTATAAGGATTATCCAAAAGGCAATGGAAAACTATATTCCGAAGGTTATAACAAACAAAAGAGCTAAGCTATAGTGATCTTCTGAATTGAAAGTCTTTTGAAAAGAATTAGGAAAAGTAAAACAATAAGTTGAATCCAATCTCGAAAATATTAATTCAAAAGAAGCTTATTGAATTATTAGAAACAAATACTTTCAAGCTATTAAAACAGTAAAGAAGAATTATTGGAACGATTTTCTAAAAAAAGAGAATACTCAAACTATTTTCAAAGTAATAGTTTATATAAAGGATTATCAAAATCAAAGAATCCCTGATATTGCTTCAGAAACCTCTTTTGAAGGAAAATACTCTACTTTTTGAATTATTCTATTCTCTTAATTTTCTATTATAGTCAAATCTGAATGGGAAGGATATCAACAATCCAATAAATGGAAATGGTTTGATTTCTTTAAAAACGAACTAAAAAATACCTGTTCGGCTAAAATTCAAGGGAAAACTCCTGGTTCAAATAGTATTACTCAAGAAATTATTATAAAAGTATATAAAGCTATTCTATAAACCTTCTTTATTTTATATATTGATTGATTGATTTAATTAACGTCCACCTTCAGTCTATGACTATATAGGACGGCTAGGCCAAATGGTCTAGCGGATAACTTTTAAAGTACAAAATTAGGAATTTTAACAATAGGGTAAGTGAAAACTAATACTGGGGACTCGTTCCCGCTTACTATACGAAGTGCGTATAGTAAGATATAGAGTAGAGAGGGTTAAACCCTTTCTTTTCTATCTTTTCTCTCATCCTCCTCCTTCTCTTTCCATTTCCAAAATGGCTCTCTCTCCTTCTCTTATTGTCTCTTCTTCTTCCACAATTTCGTTTTGTATCTCGGCTCTTGATAGGTGCCAAGTTCGAGTAGCGATTTTGGTAGTATTGATGAATTTGATTGCTAGTTCGATACCTATTTTCGTATGTAGCAGAAATTGTAGGTTGATTTTCGAGATTGGTATTTCTTTGAAGATTTCCTTTCTTTCTTTTCTATATATTGGGCAACCAATAAGGAGGTGTGCAGCTGTTTCGATATTGTTGCAGATACACTTATTGTTTGAAAGTTTGAATCGATGTAAATAAGACTTAATATAACCGTGGCCGATTTTGAGTTGAAAGAAGGCGCTAGCAGTATTTCGCTTAGTACCTTCTGGTAGCTTGATTTTGGAGCTGATTTCCATGGGAAGAGTTTCGAATAGGTTGTATCTGATTGATTTGATCTGGATTCGTATTGATTGAGAGTCTCTAGCCATTGATCGGAGTCGTGTTTCTTTACTATCATACCAAGTAGCCCTATACTGGTTTCGCTTGAAGTGGCCCGTATTGAAGTTGCTTCTTTCGCTAATTTATCAGCCATTTCATTTCCTTGTATCGAAGTGTGACCTGGAACCCAATTTAAAGAGACTTCAGCTCCTTTTGCTCTAATATCCTCTGCTGCCTTGATTGCTCGTATTTGGTAGGCTTGCCCGGGGTGATCGGAGGGGGTTTTTAGACGATAGAGTCCAGCTTGGTTGTCCGAATAGATCTTGAATTTCTGTCCTTCATATGCTACAGTGCTAGCATATTCGATAGCTTTTGTAACTCCAATAATTCTCCATTGTATACTAATTGATTGATACCAATATTCGAACGTTTTCGATAAGAGATTGATCCATTTGATTGTATTGCAACTATCCCTACTCCTATTCCAATTCCTTTTTTGGTAGAAGATGCATCAGTATATATATAAACTGTATTTTGATCTCTGTGTTTAAATATAATATTGTGAAGAGTAGCTGTATCTTCTTTCGAGGCTTTACTAATATTGACTTTGTAAGGTGTATCTCTTTTCCAGGGAGGGAAGTTGAAATGGGTAATCTTTTCGAGAGTAGATGGATTGAAATCTTGTTCTATGGATTCTCTTATTTTATCTAATTGAAGTGGCTTGTAACGTTTCCTTCGAGGGGTAGCCATTGCTTCTAGGTCCGATTTGTGTTGAGATAGCACTTCTTTTTCGATATTGATTGGGTGATTTGGTGATAGTTTCACTAATCGAAAGGCATATCGTTTTATGTTTGAGTCTAAACGGATTTTTGCTGGCTTTAGTCCTGCTTCGATTTCCATTGGAAGGATTGGGGCGGTTTTGAAGACTCCAAGTATCTTTCGAAGAGCTAGATTTTGAAGTGATTGAAGCGTGTCCTTGAATTTGATCTGGCCTTTCCACCAAACTTCCGATCCGTAGTCAGCAATACTAGTTATACAAGCTATGTATAGCTGTCTCATAGCCTTAGGACTAAGGCCTTTTTCTGTATTAGCTAAGCGAGCCATTCGTTGAAAGGCTCTTTTCGCTTGTGCTGCTCTGATATTGACGTGTTGATCGAATTTGAGATTCGGATCGAACCAGATACCAAGCCATCTAATTAGAGATTGGGGTATTACTGTTTCCGAATTGGGTAAAGTAATAGGATATTGAGCTGTTAATTTGGAAGAGGAAAAATGCATTAGCTCTGTTTTAGCTAAATCGAATTGGATTGCATTCTTTGAGCTGAGTTCGTATAATTGTTTTGTAGCTCTTTCTAACGAATTAACATTCTTTCTCCAAGTAGATGACTTAGTGATAAGAGCGATATCGTCAATATATGAAAGGAATTTGATTGAATTGTTTTGGAAAAGATCTCTAATATAAATCAAGAAGAGGATTGGCGAGATAGGGCTGCCTTGTGGTATTCCGGTCGAAATTGGCTTGAAAGATTCGATTTGATTATTAAAAGATAGTTTTAGTTGTCTTTGTTGAAGAAATGAAGCTATCCAGGAGATAAGATTGGTTGGTAGTCTCAGCTTCTTGCAGATATCCAATAATCGATTTTTTGAAACATGATCGAATGCTCCTTTTATATCCATAAATAAAACCGAAGTCTTACTATTAGCTCGCTTGTTGCTTTCAATCTCTGTATTCAAAAGGAGAGCTGTATCGATTGCCGATTTCTTTTGTCGTCCTCCCATTTGGCTATAATGTAAGAGATGGGTAGTTTCCGCTAGATATCCTAATCGTTGAGCTAGAATCCTTTCGCTTACTTTTCCTAAGCAATTGAGAAGTGCAATAACCCTATACGCTTTTGGTATCGAATAATCTGGTTTCGAAGCTTTTTTTAGGATTGCTCCAGTGGCTTGTTTCCAGCATTGTGGGTGGTATCCAATATTGAGAAGCTTGCTATATAAAATAAGAAGGTTTGTGGAATAGCTTTATACGCTCTTGTAATGATTTCTTGAGTAATACCATCTGGACCAGGAGTTTTCCCTTGAATTTTAGCCGAACAGGCGTTCTTTAGTTCATTTTAGAGAGATCAGGCCATTCCCATTCGTTGGATTGTTGATATCCTTCCCATTCAGGTTCGGCTGTGATAGGAGGTTGAGGGAACAGAGTAGTTCGAAAAGCAGAGCATTTTCCTTCAAAAGAGGTTTCTGAAGTAATATCAGGGATCCTTTGATTTTGATAATCCTTTGTATAGGCCATTGCTTTGAAAATAGTTTGAGTGTTCTCTTTTTCTAGGAAATCGTTCCAATGATTCTTCTTTGCTGTTTTAATAGCTTGAAAGTATTTGTTTCTGATAATTCGATAAGCTTCTTTTGAACTAATATTTTCGAGATTGGATTCAACTTGTTGTTTTGCTTTTCCTAGTTCTTTTCGAAGGGCTTTCAATTCAGGAGACCACCATGGCTTAGCTCTTTTGTTTGTTATAACCTTCGGAGTACAGCTTTCCATTGCCTTTTGGATAATCCTTGTAAGTTCGCTAGCAGCTTGATCCAATTTGGAACGATATATATCGTTTTCTTGAAGGAAATCAATCGAATCTTGTGTAGTTGTTGTAACTTTATTTTATATAGTAAGTTTTTCAATATTGAATACTACTTATAATATTGAAAACAAGCTATTGGAGTAATCCTTAAAAAAACTTCGAAATCAGATTATTCGATATCAAAAGTGTATAGGATTATTGTATTTCTTAATTACTTAGAAAAAATAAACAAAAGGATTTTAGTTTAACAATTAGAATATCTAGCGGAAACTATCTATCTTTTATATTATAGCCAAATAGGAGGATAATAAAAGAAATTGGCAATCGATATAGCTTTTTTTTTTGAATATAAAGATTGAAAGCAATAAGCAAGCTAATAATAAGATTTCGATTTTATTTATAAATATAAAAAAAGTATTCAATTATATTTCAAAAAATTGATTATTAGATATCTATAAGAAATTGAGATTACTAATTAATCTTATTTCCTAAATAATTTTATTTCTTTAATAATTTATTATTTATTTATTTATATTAATTAACATCTGTTTTGGATCTCCCTAAGGGTATTTAGACGTGCTAAAATAAGGAACTATTTGAGCAGCGTGATTGTCGCGACTGAATTTAGCAATTTAATTTCAATGCTAGAGGCTATTCACTCCTTTGCAAATACGATCCGCTTCTGTTTCCAGAAAGGAATGTTTGATTTGGGTTGTTGTTGAGGCAGAGTTTGATTTCCGGGTGGATAGGCTTGTTGTGGGCTTCGATTTTTATAGTAAAGGAGAAGAAGCGAAAGTGGGTTGTTATTTGTTTAGCCGAGCAACAGGGCTTTTGTGTTATATATTGGGTTTGCGGTTTTTAGAGTATAGTGTATTCGAGTGATCAGTTAAGTGATGAGTTTATAAGGGATGGGTAGCAAGCTTTGTTGAAAAGATTGTTGCTTTCTAAGGGTCTTTTAGTAGTTAGGACAGATCTGAGTGTAGAACTCTGAGTCGGTAATCAGCTGAGTGAGCTTGCTAGGTGTGTATAAGAGTTTCTTGATATATATGATCGCCTGCTTGTTAGATTGCATTTCTACAGGGGCAAGGGGCCAGTATTTCTTTAATAAAAATAACTAAAATTATCTTTTAATAATCAAATCAAATCTTTCAAATCAATTTCGATCAGAATACTATAAGGTAATCCTATCTCGCCAATCCTCTTCTTGATTTATATTAGAAATCTTTTTCAAAACAATTCAATCAAATTCCTTTTATATATTGACAATATCACTTTTATTACTAATTCATTTATTTAAAAAAAGAATATTAATTCGTTAAAAAAAGCTACAAAACAATTATACGAACTCAGCTCAAAGAATACAATCCAATTCGATTTAGCTAAAACAAAGCTAATGCATTTTTCCTCTTTCAAATTAACAGTTCAATATCCTATTACTTTATCCAATTCGGAAACAATAATATTCCAATCTCTAATTAGATAGCTTGGTATCTGATTCGATCTAAATCTCAAATTCGATCAATATATCAATATCAGAACAGTATAAGCAAAAAAAAATCTTTTAATGAATGGCTCGTTTAGTTAATATAGAAAAAGACTTTAGTTCTAAGATTATGAGATAGTTATATATAGCTTATATAACTAGTATTACTGACTACAGATCGGAAGTTTAATGAAAAGACTAGATCAAATTCAAGAACACACTTCAATCACTTTAAAATCTAACTCTTCGAAAGATATTTGAAATCTTCAAAACCGCCCCAATCCTTTTAATAAAAATTGAAGCAAAACTAAAACCAACAAAAATCCATTTAGACTTAAATATAAAATAATATATCTTTCGATTAATAAAACTATTATCAAATTATTCAATCAATATCGAAAAAGAAGTACTATCTCAATACAAATCGGATTTAAAAGCAATAATTATCTCTCGAAAGAAACAATACAAATTACTTCAATTAGATAAAATAAGAGAATCTATAAAACAAGATTTCGATTTATCTACTCTCAAAAAGATTATTTATTTCAATTTTCCTTCCTAAAAAAGAAATATATTTTATAAAATCAATATTAATAAAACCTCGAAAGAAGATATAGCTATTCTTTATAATATTATATTTAAATATAGAGATTAAAATACAGTTTATATATATATTAATATATCTTCTATCAAAAAAGAAATTGGAATAGGAGTAGAGATAATTGTAATATAATTAAATAAATTAATCTTTTATTAAAAACGTTTGAATATTAATATTAATTAATTAATATATAATAGAGAATTATTAAGAATTACAAAAACTATTGAATATGTTAGTATTGTAGTATATAAAGAATAGAAAGTCCGTCAGAAGCGCCTACACGCAGAATCTACCTGGTGGGAAGAGATGAACTCCTCTCTCTCCGCTGGCTACAAGGAATGGTCTCCTAGATACAGTACAAAGGAGCCAAAGGAACTAACTCTACCAAGAGCAGTCTTACATCGATTGATAGCTATGAAAACAGGCTACGGCGACTACGCCGCTTACCATCAGCGATTTGGTCATCAAAACAACAAGCTGGACTGCTCATACGGCAGCGCTAAGGAACCATATCACTTCTTTAAATGCACTATAAACAACCTAAAGCGTTCAGACTGGCCCCTTGCCCCTGTAGAAATACAATCTAACAAGCAGGCAATTATATATATCAAGAAATTCTTATATATATCTAACAAGTTTACTTAGCTGATTACCGACTCAGAGTTCTATACTTAGATCTGTTCTAATTACTAAAGGATCTTTAGAAAGCAATAATCTTTTTAATAAAGCTTACTGTCCATTCCTTATAAACTTATTACTCAACTAATCACTCGAATACACTATACCCTAAAAACCGCAAATCCAATATATAATACAAAAGCCCTGCTGTTTGGCTAAACAAATAGTAACCCACTCTCACTTCTTCTCCTTTACCATAAGGATCGAAGCCCACAACGAGCCTATCCACCCGAGAACCAAGCTCTGCCTCAACAACAACCCGAATCAGATATTCCCTTCTGGAAACAGAAGCGGATCGCACCCGCAGAAGAGCGAATAGCCCCTGGCATTGAAGTTAAATTGCTAAATTCGGTCGCGACGATCACGCCGCTCAAATAGTTCCTTATCTTAGCACGTCTAAATACCCTTAGGGAGGTCCAAAACAGACGTTAATTAATATAAATAAATAAATAAATAAATAAAGAATAGAAATTCAAAATCTATTTGGATAATCAAGCTGGACTCTATTGTTTAAAAACCCCTTCCAATTATTCTGAACAAGCTTATCAAATACGAGTAATCAAGGCAGTAGAGAATATTAGAATAAAAGAAGCTGAAGTTTTTTTAAATTGGGTTCCAGATTATATTTCGATATAAGGAAATGAAATAGCTAATAAATTAGTGAAAAAAACAACTTCAATATGGGTTACTTCAAGTGAAATTAGTATAAGGCTATTTGATATAATAGTAAAGAAACATGATTCCGATTAATGGCTAGAGACTTTCAATTAATACGAATTCAGATTAAATTAATCAGATACAATTTATTTGAAATTCTTTCCATAGAAAATCAGTTCCAAAATCAAGCTATCAAAAGGTATTAAGCGAAATACTGTTAGTGCCTTTTTTCAATTCAAAATCGGCCACAATTATATTAAGTTTTATTTATATTGATTCAAATTTTCAAATAATAAGTATATCTATAATAATATCGAAACAGCTATATATCTCCTTATTGATTGCCTAATATATAGAAAAGAAAGAAAGGAAATCTTTAAAGAAATATTAATCTCTAAAATCAATCTACAATTCCTGCTATATATGAAAATAAATATTGAATTAGTAATCAAATTCATTAATATTATCAAAATCGCTATTCAAACTTGGTATCTATTAAAAGTCAAAATACAAAACGAAATTGTAGAAGAAGAAGAGATAATAAAAGAAGGAGAGAGAGCTATTTTAGAAATAAAAAGAAAAAGAAAAAGAGAAAAGAAAAGATAGAGAAAAAAGGATTTAATTCTTTTTATTCTATATTTTATTATATACACTTTGTATAATAAACAGAAACAAGTCCCTAGTATTAGTTTTTACTTACCCTATTGTTAAAATTCCTAATTTTGTACTTTAAAAGTTATTTACTAGATTATTTGCAATATCATATTATACAAAAATCAAAACGAGCTCATAACAACCATATCTACAGATATCCCGAAATCATATTATACAATACATACCAGTACGATCGCTGTAGCGCTCCGAGCTGCTTGGCTCGAGAATGCTGTCGCAGTAGAATCAGAGAGGACCGGCGAGCCAGTCGTCACTTATAGGGATAGCGGGCTTCCCAATCGATTTCGATAATCGCTTTTCAATTACCGCTTCAAAGAGAGCGCGGATTAGCAACAAAAGCGCTGGTCCCCTCTCAAGCTCATTCAAAAGTGGTCAGAACATTATTAAAACAGCTGTGAAGATAGCTATTCAGAAGAAGATTGATATACAATGGAAGTATACTACAAACGAGGCTCTAGTATTTACCAGCTTCGAGATAATCCTTGTACAGTTTGTAATACAATTTGCAGAACAGGATTTGAGCTGATTAATAGAAAAACTGGTATGCAAAGTATTAATAGTCATTACAGATAGTATAAAAGGGACCTTCAACTCGAAGTTAGTAATAGAAAGCGTAAAGCCAATTATGCAAATATATACGGGGATACTTCAAACCCTCAAAACTGCAACCGCTATTCCCTTCAGCTTAATAATAAAAGTAAGGGTTGCAAACGGGTTCAAGTGGGTAATCAGTGGAGTATTGAGATTAGAATATACAGACGAAAGACTTTTCCTCCGATTTGATAAACGAATTAAAATGGAGTTGTTCTTATAGGGGATTAGATAAGTGTTAGTAAAAGCGGTTCCAGAGATTGCTATTCTAGGGGTTAGAGCTATTGCGGCAGTAATATCCACCCGAACTGGGTGGGCAGTTACAGCTTCCTTAGAAGCCTGTATAGTTCTTCTTGTGAACAAGTAATAGATTATAGCAACTACTAAAGTTATAGATTTTGTGATCAGTGAGCTATAGTATATATATATAGTATCAGGGATCTTGATAATTATTATCAATCTCCTGAAAATGTTTACAGAGATTAGGGAAAAACAAATGAGAAAAGAAATCTGGTATCAGATGGGACTACATCTAATACAAGTAGCGAGATCCAAGTTTAAAACAAATGAACAGAATCGGATTACTTGGATATTATCTTTTCAGAAGCAGTTATCTTGTTATAATCTATTTAACAAGATCCGAATGTTCCTAGTAAATAAAAAACAAACCTTGGGAAGATATAACCCAGGGTGTTAGTAATACTATAAAAGCTGGAAATGTAAAAGAAAAGTGGTATATAGAAAGTGCATATACCTGTTATCTATTTATGAGCCAATTGGGGATTGTAATCATTTAATATAATGTACAGGATGCTACAGGCCCTTCCCAGTGGATCATGATAATTGCTTTATCAAGTCTTAGCGGGTGAATGGCAAGACAGTGTGTCTGGATCAAAAGCAGATCTAGATTATTTGATGAATAGGGAAAATCAGTACTACTATTGTCTTAGTATTAGTAGTAACAATTCAAATACCAATAATAGTATAAGGAAGAAAAAGGAAATCTAGAATAGATGCAATCTCCTGATATAAAGATGGCAGTAACTTGGAAAGCGATACTGGAAGAGAGCAAGTGAACGATATCTTGGGGAGTTCAACGGATGAAGAGCGGGATGCACAAGGTCAACGTATTATCTGTAGTAGGGCAGCAAAGATTAATAAAAATCTCAACCTTGAAGCTTTGAGTAATCAGGCTATAACTGGGGGATATAATATAACAATAAAAGATCTATATGAATAAATCGAAGCTGCTATCTATTGTTTGAATAAATACACGGAAAAGCCTTGTACCGTATGCAGCAGTATTATAGCGAGCGTTTAAGGAAAAGATCAATGTAATATGTATATAAGAGCCCTGGGTATCCAATACACATATTCAAATATATAATGAATACTAATGCCTATTCCCAGTAACCTCCTGAAGGGGGAGCGGGATGTGTGAGGAAGGGTAGGGATGCCCACGAGTAATAACATATATCAAAACTAAAACTAGATTACAAGTGCTATAATTAGTAGGAGAGGAGTATAGAGATTATATGTGGCTTTCTATAAACAGAATTAAACTATTAAACCTATATAGGGAATCGAATACCTCAGGAGTTCTGGAGATGATTCTTGATCTAATATCAACTGGGGATATGATCATTGGGGGAGACTTTAATGCTTATTACACACTATTCGAGCCAGATGTGAATATAGTGTATGGTGGTAATCGGCTTACAGAATGGTTTAGTAACAAAGGCCTCAAGTTCACGAACATCCTGGGGCAAGCGACACACAGAGTAGGACACGTGATCGATCTAGTCTTTTCCAATATTCTAGGAATATATACAGAAATCAGGGCTGATATGCATTGCGGATTCGATTACAATACCCTCCTCACTATTATATAAAGAGCGAGCTTAGCATTGAGATCCCAATACACATATCACATCAAAAAGAAAGACCTATTTCTGTTTCAAAGAATGATATCAGTTAACATAACGGGAATCAAACGGGAGGCACAAACAGTAGTCACAAGTATAGTCCTGGATCGAGCTGTTGAAAATATGTAGAAGATATTATAATAAACAATCAGAACGACAGGAAGATTGGATCGAAAGATAGGAAAATCGGCCCCCTAATGGACACCCGATTGCACGATTGCTCGAAATGTATATTTCCGGAGCCGCACAACCAATAGCGATTACTCTACAGAATACAGAGCATTCCTATCGTGCATACAACAGGCCAAAAGAGGGTACTGAAGGAAATTCCTTAATAAGATGAAATCAGATCGAGATCTGTATAGAGTGATCGGATGGCACGACCTGAGCCCCACATACTGCTCTCCACCGATCATAGTAGGCGAATGCACTGCTACGTTGGATAAAGAAAAGGCCGAGCTGCTACGCTTGGAGATTCTACAGCGCTTCAAAGCTATTAACGATCTCCTGGATTCTGGACACAATCAAAGTGGGAAAAAACTATTCTGGGGGGAGCTTATCTTTATAGAGGAAGTGGAATATAATATTATAGGGGTTTCGAATATATTCTTGGGGATAGATTGGATTATAGTGAGATTATTAAAGGCTATCTGAACGGAAATAGGCTTAGTTCTATATATCATTTTCAACAAGTGTTTATAGCTCAATCATTTTCCTACAGTATAGAAGCAAGTAAAGATAGTTATATTATCAAAAGTGGGGAAGACAGATCGAACATCTCTATGATCATAGTAGCCTATCACCCTCCTCTTTTGTATTGAGAAGGGCTTTGAAAGGATTATAGCAAGATGTCTAATGTGGATAGCTTTAATACAAAAAATACTCAGTCCATAATACTACAGTACCCTTCCAAAACGATCGGCTATGAACTTAGTAGCATTGTTTGTTCACAATATAGAAGTAGCATTCAATAAAGGCCACAAGATTACAATGGTTATGCTGGATGTACAAAAAGCGTTCGATGCTCTATTTAAAAACAGACTCCTAAGATGAATAAGGGGACAGGGGTTCCTATAAAACCTGATTGCTCTAATCGACTCTTTCTTAACCCAAAGGCAACTCAGGGTTAGATTTAATGAAGCAATAATTGGCTATAGTATAGTGGAATGCGGTACCTTATAAGGCTTACCCCTTTCGTTAGTCCTGTATATGCTTTATCTCGCAAAGCTACTCTAGTAAGATTCTAAATTCCGATTTGGGTATACAGACGATATCTATCTATACTGATTATCAGCAAGTATTTAACAAAACGTTGCAATGCTAGTAAGAGATGTAAAAAGTATATTCTGCTGGAGAGCTAGGAACAAAATAATCTTCACACTCAAAAAAATGAAGATGATCCATATAACTCAACACAAGCATTCTATCAACCCGGCATGCGAAATAAACCGCGATTGCACTATCTCTCCGATCATACCAGGATCGGCTCTACAATAGCTAGGCGTGTGGTTTGATCGCAAGCTCATATTCAAACAGTATATTGAAACGCAAGCAGCTAAAGGCCGGAAATTGGCTCATTATATTTAAGGGCTAGTCCGGATCACAAACGGATTCTTAGTAGTATTCTTATGGAAAGTAATAATTACTTACTTATACCTAGTCTTATTTTATAGGGTAGAGATATAATATACAAAACAAATAAAAACCACTAGATAGTATCGAGATGGGATACTAGTAGTAATAAGCATCCAATTAGAAGGAATGATTTTAATTATCAATAAGGTTCTATAAATAATAATCAGAGGAGTTCTTCCAGTCTAGCGAATAATCCCGAATATAGTGATAATAAGGGATAGCGCTTTCCTACCAGCAAAAGTAGTATTAGAATAAATAAAATGAAAAGTAGCTTTCCGTGCCCAAATTATTAATTCAAAACATTTGCTTTATTACTGAGGGATAAGAGCTATCTACTTCTTTGGTAGTAGGGAAGGCTAATTACAATTAGTCAGAATAAAGATCTAGATGATTAACCAATGCCTTTTTTGAATTAAGAAAATGATTTTAGTAGGGCCTTATTATATATTAGGGTGTCAAACGGATTCTATTAGAGATTTTACGAAAGAGGTAGTAGTAGAGTAGTTTCAGGAATGGTGAAATAAGCATATATATGATCAGATTATTATATTCTTTGATGGATCGGAATAGATCGATAAGGATGGTAGGCGAATAGGATATGGATATATTGTATATAGAGGATAGATGGTAGTATGCAAAGGAAACGGTGGATTGTATTACAACTCTTATGTATTCGATATAGAAGCAATTAGAGTATATCAAGACCTTCAAGTAGCAATCAGAAATATCATTGGTATAAAATAAATGGAAATCTGTATGTGTATTGATAGCATATTGATGATATAGGAAATAAAAGGTATAGCCTCTATTATATTGCAGTGGGCTTTTTTTAAATGCTATAAACTGATGTAAACACACTTGATCCAGATTAAATGATCACTAGGCCATACAGGGATCAAAGGGAATAAACGTATGAATGCATTTGCTAATAAAGGGATAAGAAAATCAGCCTTAGGGCATACGAATCGACCTATAACAAGTGGTATCCGCTTTATAGCAAAAACTGCTATGGAATCAATAGCACAGACATAGTGGATCAAATAGATACCAATACTCTTTAAACAATACCAGAAATAGAATCCAAAGAATACAAACAAATACTTTAAGAAACTAGAATTCTTACAAACAACTCTTTATTATATATTAGTGATCCACTCAATATATAGCGACTTCGAAAGCTATTATCAACAATTTAAATACAAAAAAGCAATAATCCACTATTTATATAAAACATTCAAATCCCTTAAGTATATTATATATTATTACAAAATCCTTGTGACCTATAAAACCTAGCTCTCAGATATCAAGTTCAAATACTTACTCTGCAATCAAGTAGTTCAAGAACGATTATTGAAACAGTTAATATATATATCAACCAAATTCGCTAAATTCATTATTATAATAGATTTCTATAAAAGTATATACTCTAAAATATTATTAGAAGAATAGAAAGAAAGAAGGAAAGGGATCGATTGATCTAGGCGAATATAAGTAGGAAGTAAAAGGGGATAGATTTAGAAAAGCTATGTGGAAGAAAATTGAAGTATATAGTATATCATATTGTAATAGAATGTATATAAAAGCTATCCTTATAGGATAAAGCAACTTTCAAATAAATATTATATAGGAGATCGGAAAGCGTGCACAAAGGTGTTCAGAGGATTGGAGACAAAGGTGTAAGTGCGCTAGTTATTGCTTGGGAGGCTATTGAGGGTATTGAGACCCCATCCCTAGGAAAGGGGGATCATGTAAATTAGAAGATCATCCCGCAGTTAGTCCAATTGTAATGCCCCCTGGGAGGCTCGCCTATACGGCCCGGTTGAAAATTACTAATAATAATAATAATAATACTAGATTATTTGGCCTAGCCGTCCTATATAGTCATAGACTGAAGGTGGATGTTAATTAAATCAATCAATCAATTCAATAAAAGGTTCCTTTTACTTATATAATTCGGATATTAATATATTAATTGAATTTGAGATTTAGATTAAATTATATACCTAATTATCTAATTAAAGATTGAGATTTAATAATATCCGAATTGAATAATATAATTGGGAAGTTTTTGATTAGCTTGAATACTGAAAAATATATTAATTCTGTTTTTACTAAATCGAATTGAATTGCACTTTTCGAGTTGAATTTGTAGATTTACTTTATAGTTTTTTCAAAAAATCTAATATTCTTTTTCTATAAGGATGAGTTTGTGATTAAAGTAATATTGTTAATATAGGAAAGAAATTTAATCGATTTTGAAAAGAATAATTCTCTAATATATATTAGAAAAGGATTAAAGAAATTGAACTGCCTTATAGTATTCTAGTCGAAATAGACTTAAAGAATTCGATTTGATTATTGAAAGAAAATTTTAGTTATCTTTATTATAGAAAAGAGGCTATCCAGGAAATGAGATTTGTTAATAGTTTCAATTTCTTATAAATATCTAATAATCGATTTCTTGAAATATAATCAAAGGCTCCCTTTATATCTATAAATAGAATTGAGATCTTTTTGTGGATTTACTTGTTTCTTTCAATTTCAATAATTAAAAAAAGGACTACATTAATTACTGATTTCTTTTATCAGCCTTTCAATTTAACTTTTATATAATAGATTAATAGTTTCTACTAAATAGCCTAATCTTTAAACTAAAATCCTTTCACTAATCTTTTCAAAGCAATTTAGAAATACAATAATTCTATATACTTTTGGGGCTGAGTAATCAGGTTTTGAAGATTTCTTTAGAATCACTCCAATAGTTTATTTCCAGCATTATAAATGATATCCTAAATTGATTAGATTATTGAATAAATTGAAAAAGATCTATAAAATTGCTTTGTATACTTTCATAATGATCTCCTAAATAATTTTATCTAGGCCAGAGATTTTTCCTTAGATTTTAGCTGAGCAAGCATTACTTAATTCGATTTGTGACAAACTAGACCATTCCCATTTCTTGGATTGCTTATATCCTTCCCATTGTGATTTTAGAATAATAAGAAAGATAGAAATAAAGTTGATCTAAAAGCAGAGCATTTTCCTTCAAAAGAGCTTTCTGTTGAAATGTCCGTATCCTTTGATCTTGATAATCCTTTCGTATAAGCCATTGCTTTGAATATTGTCTGTGTATCCTCTTTTTCTAGGAATCATTTCAATGATTCTTTTTAGCTGTTTTAATAGCCTGAAAATACTTGTTTCTAGCAATTCGATATTCTTCTTTGAGGCTTGAGTTCTCCAGATCCAATTCAATTGATTATTTTACTCTTCCTAGCTCTTTTCGAAAATCTATTAATTCGGGGGTCCATTATAGCTTCGCTCTTCTAATCGATAAAGTTTTTAGGTATAGAATTTTCAATAGCTTTTGAATAATCCTTATAAATTCACTTGCTGTTTAATCCAGATTAAAATAATTATTTCTTTTTTTCAAATCATTTAACAAATTCTTTTCAAATGAGATTATTGATATTAGAATAAAGAGAATAGAGGAATATAATGATTCTGATTTTCAATATCGATTCGAATTTATTTCAATTAGCTAGTTTTGTATTGTATCTAACTAGTGATGTTGTATTAAAAAACTTGCTTTTTTTTTTTTTAGTTCAAATAATATTTCTGTATAATTGGATTCTGTATCTGAAATTATTTGTTAGTTTTGGATTTGAAAGGCGATTCCTTTTAAAGCTAATATAAGGTTAATGATATTTGAATTAAGGAGATTAATATAATAAAAAGTATTAAAACCAGATTTGTTAAGAAGAGTAAGATTTTAATCTTTAAATTATTTAATTAATTAATTAATATTTCTATTTTTCTTCAAAAAAGGATTCTATTATAAGTAATAAGAATTGAAGTTATTTAAAAGAATAGTTTTTTATATAATTATGAATTATATAAGTTGTTGAAAGGTGTGGTTCACGTGATCATGGAGCAGGGGGAGCTAGCCCCAATTAGTACTAGTAAGAGCTCTGTCCTATACAGAGCTCTTCCTCTCGGAAGTGGAAGAATATACTTAGTACACTAGTCCTCCTAATGCTATCACTTTCTACCTATACTTCCATTTTATTCTCTGTAGAGAGTTATATTTAAAACAGGTTATGAGCCCGGGTTCGTATCTGGATTAGAAACTATTGGCAGAAAGGAATGCGTAGAGGTGCAAGAGAAAAAGCCAGAGGTTTTATATAACCAAAAAAGAAATAAAGGTCTATACAATAAAAGAATAAGTCACAAAGGCACAAAAGAAAGGCAAAGGCCCTAAATCAAATCGAAAGAGTTATAACAAAGGCTCCTTACCAATACAAAATCAAAATCCCCAGAAAGATATATTCATTCTATATGAAACCTCAAATTATGTTAAAGGAGAAGTAATAAATATCCCTATAATCGTGAATATCAAACTAAGACTGATAATAATACCTGCAATTATGGGAGATGATTTGATAATAGATAGTTAAAAATCCCAATATTGAATAAAACAAAACTGGCGCTATTGATTCAAAACAACAACATTATATTTTGTAAAGAAAAAATAGGGTTATACTATTATAAACAATATAACTACATACAAAGTACTCCATACAGATTCTACCAAATTGATGAATACAATATACAAAATAGAGAAGGCCCAAGCTAGTACAGAGCTTTTCATTGTTCAATATATTAATAATATAGATAACAAATTTATTGAAGATATTAACAAGTTTAGTAATAAATAAACTAAATTAAAGGTAAAGTATAAATACATCACCCCTCAAGAATTACAAAATAAGTTTACACAATTAATAACATAGAAGCTAAAGGAAAATACTATAATCGAAAAAGACTAGAACGAGATATACTCCATCCGAAAAAAAATAGTTGAAACAGAAATAGTACAAAAGGATTTGTTGACTAAGGATATCGTTCTAGAATTCTTTATTCAAAAATTACCAAAATATTTCAATATTACTATTAAAGCAATTGATACTCAAAACCTTAACTTCACAATCAAGTTTGAAAAGATCCGAGCTATAAATAAAATAGTCGTTTTTAGAAATATTATTTCAACGAATAAAAACAAAGATACAAGTATAACAATGATTACACAAAACTGCCAAGATTATAAATGATATAATGAAGACTGTTATTAAAGTTTTGAAAAAAGATCCTATAATTCAAATAAAGAAAAAAAATATTTCTATTATAACAAACCGGATTACATTGTATGAGATTATTTATATAAAGAAAATATCCAAATCTATATCAAAAACAATTTAATTAAAAAGTTATCATCCTTATCGAGATATCAAGCAAACTCAAATTGAAAAAGCCATAAATCTTCCCCCAACAATTTAATCTTTTATTTTATATACAATCACAATTACATTACAATTGAGATCTCGAATAAGAAAGAGCCTTACCACTATCCAAATAAATCCGTACATATATCCTTCCATAACAATACTAGAAAATGAATTACAGATACCAACTATTCATTACATATAACTAACCAATCCCACCTTCTATCTAGCTTAAAGCCACTTTCCAAACCAAAAACAGATAAAAGGTTGAAAAGGGAGAATTAATTACAAGAGAGTATAGAATGATAAAATAAAGTGGAATAGCAAAAGCATATAAATTGAAAGCATTATATATTCCAGAACTAGGAGTAAGCTTATTATTTATAAGATCGTTTTATAAGGAATTTAATACTAAGGAAACCTTCAATAATAAGAAGATATACTTTTATAGAAACGAAAAAGTCCTACTATCTACAAACAATTTTTATGGAATTTATATAATTGCCAATACCGTTATTAGTGACTTTGATACTGCATTTCTAGCTATAAAAAAGAACAAGAAAATTTCATTAAAAATTAAGAATATTATTTATAATGAAATAAAACAGATAAAGCAGATACCCAATAACGAAACCGCCTGAATCGGTATTGATTATAGCATTATCGCTTCGGATATATAGGATATAGAGTTTTAAATAAATTATATCTCGTTATAATTTTGAAGAAAGAATATTAAGTTATCTATAGATCTAAAGCTTTATAAGATATATATAATAATAAAGATAAAAAAAGCATTATAGTATAATTCTTTTAGAGTACAAAAAGCAACCATTAGTTTTTATATTATTAAATATATTGGACCATTCTAATATTATTCTGAAAGAAACAATATTTTACAAAGATAATCTATAGCTAAACAAAAAAGGTTTGAATAATATATTTGAAAAAGAAAAGTGATATCATTGAAGAATTCAAGAAATAAAAAATTGATATAAAACGAAAAAGTGGATTTTTGATTGAAATAACACACACCAATAATATTTTAAAGATTGAAAAGTATTACAAGAATAGTAAGATAAGCTAGGTACACAATAACAATCGATATGTATGTATACTTCAAATCAAAATAATATAATTAAATAGTAATTCAAACTACCCAATCGAATATTGGTGTAATGCTTAAAGACTCAAAAATGCCAATTGAATTCTGGGATTATACAGTGAAGGTAGATATATATTACTATTTATTTATTTATTTATTTATTTTAATTTACATTTAGGGGGCAAGCTGCAGGGGCTTGCCATAACCTCCCAGGGGGTACTAGGGATGAACTATGCTAGCGGGGGTGGCCGGTATAGCCACGCGTTCCGTTCTTTTACAGTTGTGATACAGGCCGGAGGAGAAGCGGCCAGGGGTGCTGTGCGTGCTCCTGCTGCTTGTCTCCTGCTTACAATGTCGATACTGTTCAATCCACTTCATACTGAGTAGTTCAGATTTGTGGCTAGCTAGAGGGCCCTATATTGTCAGTTTTTGTTTGATGCAGTTTGTATATAGCGATAGAGAAAGGAAAGCAGTTTTAGAGGGGGGTGTAGCTCCGATTGATAATATGAAAGTAGAAGATCAGAGAATCTCTGGAGAGGACTGAGCGTAATTGCTCGAAATAATTGGTAATCGTTAGAAAGATTGCGAAGTTTGTTGGGGTCTCAGAAGAAGAGAGAAAATAGTCGATTGCACTCTTTGTATTTTACAGAATTGAATTGGGTTTGTTCAGTCAATTGTTGAATTGAGTGTGAGAGTGTTGGTAGAGCACCAGGTGCTTAGACTCTTTACTGTATCCGTAGAAGCATTTTGAGGTGGCATTGTCGTGCTGAAAGTATCAATGGTAGAACACAAAGTCCCTGTATCCGGTTCTGAGCATCACTAGTTACTGAAGAATAAAACAGAGAAGAGCAAGTTCCTTAGGTTCCTTGACTTGATAGCTGAAGTACCAGCAAACATATCAACTAGCAAAAATAACCTCATTTCGCTTCCACCATCTCTATTCAGCTCCTCATCTAAGGGTTCTGGCTATTGAGCTTATCCCACTAATAATAGAGAGCAATGAATTATCGTTTTCAATACAACCACTACGAGCGCCCAGATCGACAAGCCGATCGGCCTTCTCGTTTCCAAGGATTCCAGTATATCCAAGCAACCATCAGATCGCCACTTGCCTGTTCCTCATAATCTCATGACAGCACAGAAACACCCATTAGAATGAATCGGAAATATTGCTCCTGATATACCAAATGACTAAAGTACTATCAATACATATAGTGATCTGCCCAGCCGACTCCAATCAGACAATACACTCCAAACCTTTTAAAGCACCTACTACCTCGACATCAAAGACATACGAAAACAGGTTGATCGCCCTATAGCCGGATGCTACTGGAAATTATCCCCGGTAGATCGTATAGCTATAGCCGACTATCTTTTGCCCTCAATAATACTGTTTAATGCCGTCCGAGAAGATTATAATATAACTATTAGATAGATAGTTCTATTATTGTATGAATTCAAGTGCAGCTGCTTCTTTCTTTATGTCTTCTATAGGGTCGTTACAGTTTCTTGTGGAGAAGTGTGGTAGGGAGAGTATTAATCTTAATACTTTCGGGATCAATTCAGTTAATCTGTAGAGGTTGATATTGTTCATTTTACATTGAGATACTTGTACTAAACAAATCACTAGTGAATGATTTTCATTCACCTTACAGAATCAAAGCGCGAATCTTATTCGTACCTATTCAAATATTAGCTTGTTGGATAGTAATCTAGAATCTCTCAGGATTATAATAATTGAAGTTGTACATCAAGCGAATAGAACTTCTTTTGCTATTAGAATAATCACTCGATCGATCTTGGTAATATAACCGTTCATCCTTATACTTATTATTATACTATAAGCAGCTCCCCCTGTTTGGTTTGGCTTCGTTCGGCCTATATACCATACCTCGGATCCATAAAGGGTAAAGAGGAGAATACAGGTGATCATCCTTTTGTACAACGCCACAGCTGGCGGGCTGTGGCGTATCTATACAAGCCCTTTGATATACCTCGCAACCTTACAGACTTTTGTTTCTCATTCTGTTATATATCTTTTGAAGAAAAGCTTCCAATCAAACCAGACTCCCAGTCAGTGTAAAGCTGATTGAATAGTTTCGTTATCCATCTTACTGATTAAGCAAATCATTATCTCATCATTCACCTCCAAATACAGAGTGTATACCTCTCTCCTCCAGAAGAGGTATATCATCTCTAGCTTTTCCAATACAAACACTATACAGTTTCGTTCACCCCACTAGAAAATCTGACAAAAATTGCATTTGAGGAGATCAACATTCTTACAAATATTTTTGGATATGTGATAGATATAGATATTATCAGTATACCTGAAGTGCAGTTTAGTATCTTGATTCAAAAGCTCAGCAAGGTATAGAATGTATAATACAGATGAGAATGGGGAATCCTGCAGGGTGCTGCACTTGACATAACTGTATTCTGTAATTACATTTTCCAGTCGAACTCTTATTAAACGGTTATTTAAAAAGGCTTGAACTAATTGTAAGAAGGAGCAGGACTACCCTTGCTAGCGTATGTATTCCAGTAGCCTATTCGGCAAGAATACATCGAACACGCTTTATACATCCAGTATAAACTATTATAACTTCTTGTTTGCAGGCAAAGGCCTTTTCAATATTGTATGTAAACGAAATGATTAGGTTTATTGCTACTCGCTTAAGGAGCGCTTTATTATATTGAGGGCTGAGTATACCTGCTATCATCGCAGTCCATAAGATACATCGAGCGATTATGTGTTCCAGACCCTTCGAGATATATAAGAGTAGAGCTATCGATCGCCAGGATTGTACTAACGATTTGTTTTTCTTTCTGATTTTAGAGATTATTACCACCTCTGCCCATCTCTATTTATTTGGGAAGTAGCTAAGTTGCAGGTATTTATTGAAGATCCCAGTAATCATTAGTTCAATAAAGTTCTAGCAAGCCTTCAGAAAGTGAACAGTAATCTAATTGGGTTCTGGTAAGGTGCTCGAAACTCCTATAACACTCTTTTCCACTTTTTTGAGGGATACTTCCATATTCCATAAAATTTGTTAGGTATATGGTTTAATTAGAATGGGTTCATTATGAGATTGTTACTATTATTGAAGCACTCAAGGACCTCCTTTTGTAGAACCCAGGCTTTTTTCACAATATCTTCAATCACCACACCATCGATGATCAGAGGCAGTATTCTAAGATTGATAGCAAGCTTATATTAATCGATTACTTTATATAGATTTTTGTTATAGCTTATTTTGTTAATGATTTTATGTTAGTATTAGCATTTTGCTTTTTTGATTATAGTTATCAATCCCTATTGTTATTGTTCCACCTGGTCAATGCCCTCAGCTCTAACTGTTCTATAGTTTTGATGTACCATTCTGTATTCGCTCGTTCACTAGGGGGTAGAGTATCCGGAGGCACCTTTCTCCTTTCCTGCTAAGTGAATTACTGATTCAAACAAAGAATCCAGCATTCTTATTAATTTATTGACCTACCCAACAAATATATTTGCTAAACTTGGAAAGTAGGGAACTCTGTTCTTTATAATCCTCTGAAAAACTAAAAGGCCTTTCTCACTGATTATACAACCAAAGGGCTTGGTAATGAATAAGATGAGGTTTGAGATTGTAGTTACCTGTGTTTCGTGGTCGGAACTGCTTTTCAGATTAGTATTAACAATAATACTAGCAAAAGAGATATTAGAGAAAGTCAGATCAATTGTATAACCTGCTTTGTGAATAAAGACTCCTAGAATCCCGATAAAGTTCATCTCACTCGAAATGGATCATTCTGTGAGGAGAGCTCCTTGGCTAACTAAAGCTATACCAGGTTCGAATAGATTATATTTGATATTAAAGTTGTTGTCTATTACTATACAATTGAGGAATACTATAAAGACTACTAGATCCATTATCTTCTTAGTGCTTGGCTATCAATATATATTAATAATCTGCACATTGTTCATTTTTATCCAGAAAAGATCCCGATATAATTAAACACATCTTTATTAAGTGTATAATTATTTGTTTTTGTATACATATATCATTATTCTTGATCTCTCCTTTTCTCTTTCGGAACTGTTCAGATTATCCCAGTTATCTATTGGTGTAAAGAGATTATACCCCGAATGGTTCTAGATCCGAGTTCCAGAATATATGGAGGGTTCCTATATACATAAAACCTTCAAGTCTTATTTATATGCCATTTGTAGTATTACAATATACACTCCTATCTTCTTCTACATATTTGCCCAACCGATCTATATAGATCGGGCTACAACTATCTGATAGCTAATGCCACAATGCCGAAAGGAATAGCTACTCATTCAGATCGATATCGATATCCATACCGATATATTATAATAGCACAATATTGAAAAGCATTTTCTTATTCAGACTGTTCTTATTTGGATATTTTTTTTTAGGGTAATAGAAGTCCTCAAACAAGCTGCTAGTCGGGGAGGTATTCTGAGGGGCATATTAGAAGCTATTCAGATTTTCATATACAATAATATATTCCCTACAAATCGGGGAGGGGATCTCTATTACAATACTCCGAGGGATTATTGTAATCGAAGCAAGTATTTTGTTGACTAATACTTCAGCAATCAAATAAGTTTTTTGATTGTATTTCTTAATCTCATGGACTTTGGATTTCATAAGACACACAACTTTCCCATTGACTCAATACAATATCGTAGGACAGTTATTGTATCTAATCTAAAATAATTTTGCACAATTTGCACATTCAGTCTTGGCCTTACACTCAGACCCAAACGGATCATCATAATTCGTTTGTAAAACGCCGTAGTTATTACATCTTGAGGCATTCTTATATATCATTGAATTACAGAAACCCTAGCACCCTGAATTATAATAAGTAATATACTACTTTAGCTTAATATACCGAGCTCATTTGGAACTATCAAAAAGCCTAAAGGAAAAGACTTTTCTCAATAGGCTAACAATCCAGGTCTGTTCATAGAAGTTAGCTATTCGGATAATAGTTCGACAATTGATTGGGGGAGTGCCTATTTGTATTGATATTTCCTTACTTACTATTTCCTTAATAACAAGTATTCTATTTTTATTTAGATTATTAAGGAAAGTTGGGATCTCCTTTAATATATAGCAATATCAGGTTATAGATCGTTCTAGACTATTATAGTTCAGAATCTTTTTGATCTTTTTTGTATTCTTAGCTTTGAGGAGTTTATTATATATAGTATTGTTAATAGTATATATTATCCAATCAATAGCTATAAAGGTAATAGTCATTATATCGATTACTTTTAAACTAGAAATAGTTTTATCGATTGCCTTTCTTAATATATAGATGCTCGGATAGCTTACTATCGGTATAGCAATTCCTATTGCTAATAGACGGGTATCCACTCTGATTTTCTGGGGTTTAACTGATCTCCACTTATTGGCCTGCTCTTGCATATACATATTTGTGTTCGTAAACGCGCTCGAGTTTTTCGGGATCTTTGTAATGTCCGTGTAGATGCAGCTTGGATTGTTGCTGTTTCTGTTTCCAGCTATAGATTATATCATACTTTGTGATAACCTAGCTTTGATATTGTTTATTACTATATTGCATACTTCTTTACTGAAGACCACATACAACAAATTTCGAAGGAAACTTTTTCTTCGAAATACGATCCGTTCGCGATCGATTTAGATTATAGTTATTAAACCAAATTGATTGCAATTGCTTCCCAGTGATTCTGACCAGTAGTTATTGTGCTATTGTTGTTGGCGCTCCGAACACGAAACATATACGAAAATTCGCGTAAAATTTTCTCATTTCGAATTATCAGAATAAGAATAAGATCCTCATGAAGATCAGATATAGGATTAAGGTTAGATTAAGATTGGAAAAAATATTTTGCTTTTTTTTGATATCATTCGATTCGCTTTAATTTGACAAATCGAATGATAATAATTATTTTTTTATTAAAGGATTATAGCAAAAGTTATAGTTGATTAAAGGTAGGAATTGATATTATAAGCTTGATTGGGATATTGCCGATTGCTTCACTGCCTTTCCCAATTAGGATTATTTCTGACAACACTATTCCCGATTAGGATTATTTCTGATATAACTTAAAATCTGTGAGGATTCATAATAAGTCCACTAAATCACTTATTAATATCTTACTAAATAAGGGATATCTTGATGACTAATACACATATAATATGATCTTATATTATAAAATCATATTATCATATAGTTGTATAATAGTATCTCTTATCAAATTGATTTATAATGGAATAGAATGAAATGGAACTAGATGGAAGTATACAGGAAATATCGCTAAATTGATTGGTTGTACTTTCTTTTTATTATCTAAAATGATTCTATAAGATACGATTTAAATCGATCTTATTTATAAGCATAGAATATACTGGAATTTCATTATAAACTATATAAACCTAGAATATTCTTTAAAGAAAATCTAGGAAAAAGCAAGCAATTCATCTCAACTCAGCCTAGCTCTTCTAAATTGACTTCAATTCAATTCTTATTCTATATATTCGATTTATCCCTCAAGCTTAAACTGACTAGATCTTCCACTATCATTATAATAATACTATTCCTTATTATTATAAAAGCTAACCTCCAAGAAAATCTAATTTTGATTCGATATAAAAAGATTTTTGATATATTGTATATATCATTTAGAATCATTTTGAATTAAGATTTCGAATATTAAATCAGAATTGAATTATCTTTTAAATTGATTGATTTGTATTGATATTATTAATTCAAGATTTTAATGAGATATAGGGATTAAAACTCCCTATATAACTTTTAATATTATTCTCTAAATCTAATTCAGATTTTAATACTAGAAAGAATATTAATAAAAAGAAAAATATTAATAAAAAGAATATTAATAAAAATATATAGATTTTAAATCAAAAAAAGAATTTATATAACAGTTTAATATATAGAAGATAAATGAAGATCAGATATAGGATTAAGGTTAGGTTAAGATTGGAAAAAATATTTTGCTTTTTTTTGATATTATTCGATTCGCTTTAATTTGATAAATCGAATAATAATAATCATTTTTTTATTAAAGGATTATAGCAAAAGTTATTGTGAGCGAAACTTGGTACTGGTCACGTGACCTCTTTCTGTAGCTAGTATTTATAGATCTTCTTTGTATAGTTTAGAGAAAGCAATCAGTTCCCACCCATCTTCTTGTACGTTTTGTAACGTGCTATGTAGAGCCATCTCCTCCTCTTCTCTGCCGGAGGCGCTATGTCTCAGTGACTTATTTGTGGTATTTGCGAAGGACTACTTTACGACCCTACCACCTTCTACTTTTTTATATTGGTGATCTATGCAGGGAGAAGAATGTTAAAAGATCAGGAAGTTGTATACGAATCTGAGCTCTTGAATTGCTTCAAAAAGCAGAAAGTCACTGGTTTGGAAAAGTCGATAGGAAATGGGGGAACGAGGAGTTACCCAGTATTGTGGAAGAGTCGAATGACGTTAGTCCGATAACGGATGGAGAGGGGGAAAAACAATCCCTTTCCCAAAATCGATCTGTAGCTTTGTATAAGCCTGAAACAGGATAGTGTTGTTTTTGAATGGATTATATCTTATTATTGTGGAAGAGTTATAAGAATAATTCGTAGGAATCTTTTCGATAGTACTCGCGGGAATCTGGATAAACAATCTGATTTAAAAAGGAAAGTTCTTTTTTACAAAGTGGATCTAAAAAGGGTTGGGCAAGATTTATTTCCTGTATTTAGGTATGGAAAATTTTGAGTTCTTTGAGAAACCTTTTAGTCTTCTGGTATTGCTTATATCTAAATAGAATCTGATTGTTTCAAGAAACTCAAAATAATCCACAGTAAGATTGAAGGAGAATTGTTATTTAATCTAAATAAAAGATTACTTATAAAAAAAATCTATTTAGCTTAAGATTAGAATATCTAAAAGTATTTCTGAGAGAAATCTGTGGTTGAAGTTTTTTATAATAAGATACCAAACCATATTTTTTTTAATTTTTTTTCTTTTATAAAGTTTAAGGGAATAAAAGTTATGGAGAATATAACTTTGCTGAATTTTAATAAAGTTATTAGGAGAGGGGATAAGAGAATTTGTATTTATATTGTATACAGAAGTACTATTTATTCAACTACTTAATCACTCCTTATATCATATCAATATAATCCTATATAGAATAACAATTAATCAACAATATGTTTACTTCCAATTTTGAAACTAAGTTTTGGGATAATAATCTATTTATTGCAAAATCTGAATCCTCAAACTTATCATTCGGTATCAACACTATCAATATTGATAATCAAGAAAAGGACTCTTCGGAACCAAATGCAGCTTCAGTTAATCGAAAGACAAGTGATGATAAGAAACCTAATAAAAGTTTCGATTCAAAACAGATGGAAGGAAACCTCAATGCTGAATAGTTTATAGCCTACTTGAACTATTTTTTTAAAGCTTTTGTATTTCCAATTCCTTTTCCTGAAACAATTAGAATGTTATAGTTCAAAGGTTCCAATATTACTGAATAGTGTAAGGGGATAGAACACCTTCTTCGAAATTATTGAATGTAAACCGAAGACTTCTGAATATATATATCTCTCTAAATAGAATGCTTATTTCGAAAAAAGGTTAAAGTTATAAAGAAATAACAAATAGAAGGATAGAATTAAAAAAAGCATTTCAAATCTATCTTTTTTAAAGAATATCTTAACAACAATTTTATTCAAAAGATGTACTTCTATAACTATTTACAAAAGCTTGCCAAAAAGTATAAAAAAAAGGGAGGTATAAAAGTTGAGAACCTTAATTACTATATTCAACAATTTAATCAGATTGTATAATAGTTTATCAAGAATAAAGCCTCAATAAAGAACAAAGTCACCAAATTCTTCCTTAAGAATATACAGCCCAAAGTCTTTCGAAGGTATATCACTACAGTCAAATGTGATATAAAGCAATTCAGTATAATGGATTGGAATAAAGTATATAATTGGATAGTACAGTATACAGAATCTGAATTTCAATATGTTCTCCTCAATACTAGTAATAGCAAAGATTTTAATTTCAATAAATTACTGAAATCTGTTATTCCAGTCAAGAAGACATGAAAAAGAAAAAAGTTCTAGTGATTCAAAGGGTAAATGAGATAAAGAAAATAACTGAAGCCCTAAAAGATCTTATATTTTTCTTAAAGAAACAAGCTATAGTAGGATTTAGGACTGGAGAAAAGATTAAGACAAAAAGGATTCTTTTTGATTTTAATATTATAGAAATATTTTAGATTACAATCTGTAAGCCAATTCAGGTTTCTCCTCCTATTATTGTCAATACAATTATTGATAATATTATTATCAATCTCGAAATATTGGAAGCTGTATACTCAGTCTACAAAAAGATATATTATAATTGCAATAATGAATAATCTGAAGATAAGGAATACAATCTTAAGAAAGATTATCCAATCTTTCAAGAATATATCGAAAAAGGATTTGTATATTATAACAAGATAGGTTAATTGAATTAAGAATCTAGAGATAAGTCAGATAATCCTATTTCAGTTATATATAACAATAGGAACAGTCTGAGTTTAATTAAGAAAATCAGAATGCAAGCTCTTCAAAATAACTGGATGAAGTTTGAGAAAGATAAGGAGATTACACAATTTGTGAATATAAAGGGTAAACCAATCAATACCCTAATGAATAATAAGATGTATACAATCCAAGAGTATATTAATGTTATGGAAGATATATAAAAAAAGCAAGGCAAATCATTATATAATAATTCAAACAGAATAACAAAAGTATACCTAAGTATCTCTTCAAAATCTTTTATTTCATTTATAGATAAAATCCTTAAATTTAGTTATCAACAATTTATTATTGATATATTATCACAGGGTACTGTACAAAAAAGTTCTATGAATATTTAACCTTATAATATAGAAAACCTTATTATGGAGGTTATGGTTGAAAAGGTATTAGATAAGATCAAGAAATCAAGGCAAAGAATAATCTTTTATATAATAAACAATAGTTATAACATAATGGAAGCTATTGATCGAGAAATACTTTTAATCAAGATCCTAGTTATTATAGGTTTTATTATTAAGGAATACCCCAATATATGGAAGAAATGAACTATGAAGATAAACAATTCAACAAGACCTTCAGCACTTAATAGTTTCATAATAAAGATAATCAATAAACTTCTTATTCCTTTCAAATCGATAGAATACATTGGAGTTCTAGAGACAATTTATCCGAAAGCTATTTACAATACGATAAATATATTCTTTCAGAATAATAGGGAAAACCTTCCTCATATTAGAGTATCTCTTAATAATTATAGATCTATCAAAATAATCTTAGATTTTAGATCGATAATCAACTTAATCAATACTAGTCTAGTAATAAAGCTGAATCTCCTAATAAGCTTAGTACAAGTTACAGTTATTGGTATTAGCCTTACAAAAACAAACATCAAAGAACTTTACAAGGATATACAAATATCTCTCGATAGTATATCAAATATTATCAATCTATTCGTAATAAAAAATATATATAATGATTTGCTTTTAGGAATGCTATAAATCATTATAAATAAAGTTATCTTTATATACAAAAATAGAAGCTAATATATTATGATTGTAAATAATAATAGAAAGAATCAAGCAAGTGTATAATATACTAAACAAAAGATTTCCATTCCTTTTCGCTTTACAGAAAACTAGAATCTAATATTTTCAAAGAGCAATATATCAGAACGGATATGAGTTCCTTATCAAAATATAACTTTACCAAAATCTGGCAAAGTTATATTAGATTATATATCAACATCCTATACAAGAATAAGGCGATCAAGGTACTTTCTTTAAATCAACCTGGAAATCTGATAAATGAAGAACCGGAAGGAAGAAATGATTGGCTAGAAAAGTATAGAGAACGGAATCCTTATTTATATCCATCAGGGAAATGGAAAGATTATCTTATCCCTCGATTCAACAAAGAATCGGAAGGCTATCGATTAATTTCAGAAAAACAGAAAGAGATCGATTTTAAAGAAATACTTTCTATCCAGAAACAAGAATTACTATTCGCATATTTGCTAAACCGAAAAGGAGCTCTTACTTTTGATTGGATTCATATAGAACATGTACAGGAAGAAGTAGTTTTTTTATAAAAAATCCGGACTATCCCTCACAAAACATAGTAGACGCCTGATTTTCCAATTTCAAAAGCTCTGATTGAAATTGTTTCGAAAATACTTTATAAAAGAATGGATCAAGGAGTTCTCGAATATACAAATAGCCTTTACAGAAATCCATAATTTTTGGTTAAGAAAAAGACTTCTGATATTTATCGATTGATAAATACAATAATAAAACTCAATAAACATTCAATCAGAAATATTAACTTATCTCTGGACACTGATACCTTCATGGAAAATTTTATAGGATATCGAATTGCATCTTTAATCGATTTCTTTTCAGATTACAATCAGATTCTATTGATTATAGAAAGTTGCGATATGACTACATTTCAAATACCTTTTGGATTATTGCGCTATACCATACTATCTCAAGATACTACAAACTCTATTACCTAATTCTGCAGAATTATTATGAAAATTTTGGGCGATCTAATATCCGAAACAATAATATTATTTCTGGATAATATAAGAATAAAGGAATCTAAAATTAACTTCAATAACAAGGAAGTAATTCTTGGAATACAAAAATTTATCCTCAAATATATTTAAGGGATCAATAAAAACTCTAGAGCATATAGAAAGGGCAGGATGTTCAATTAATACAAAATCAAAATGGTGTTATAATAATATAGAAATTATTGAATATATAGTTAGTTCTGAAGAGCGGATTCTACAATAATCAAAGATCGCCTAAATCATAGATTAACCTAAACCTAAGAATACTATCGAAATACAAATGTTTCTAGGAGTATATATGTACTATCGCATATGGATTGAGAAATTCGCTCAGAAAACTGAATTGTTATATTACTTATTAAAAAAAGATTGAGAGTTTGTCTGGACAAAAGAATAAGCGAAAGTTATAGAGTTACTGAAAACTGAATTGACCAAACCCCCCGTTCTAATACTATTAAATTACAGAGATGCCTTGATCATCAGAATAATTATCTTAGATATAGATGCTAGCCTTGACGATTGGGGTGCAATTTTAGGTCAAGAATTTAATAGTAAATATATAATAGCTAGATTTGAGAGTAGTTTGTGAAATAATATGGAAAAGAATTATAATGCTATAAAAAAAGAATATAAAGGGGTGCTCAAGGCTCTTCGAAAGTATAAATACGATTTGTACAGAGTTCATTTCATTCTCGAAATCGACGCTAAAGTCCTTGTTGCTCAATTGAACAGGGTTGCAACAGACCTCCCAGGGGCACTAGTGATAAGATGGATTGTATGGATTAGGCTCTTTGACTTTGAAGTTCGACATGTAAAAGGGATAACCTACACTGTAGTAGATGGACTTTCCCATAGACCGAGTATTCTGTCCGAATTTCAACAAGAAAAAGCTCAAGATGACGATATTAATAAATAGATTATTGATGAGTTAAACAATATTCAAAATATCCTTGTTTCTTATAACTTTATCAAAACCGATAAAGTTATATATTGGAATTGATCTATAATAAGGATAGTTAAGAAATAGCCAAATACCTAATAATACTACAAAAGCCTGAAGGTATAACAAAAGAGACTTTCAGAAACTTCAAGAAGAGAACTCTCGGTTTCTGCGTCCGTGATAATTGCCTCTTCAAAATCGATATAAAACAGTTACCTCTAAGAAAGATGATTGATAATTAGAAAGAACAAAATAAGCTTATTGGAAATCTATATGAAATATATAAACACAAAGATATGGAAAGCACTTTTGATAAAGTATTCTGTTTGTACTACTAGATAGGGATATACAAAACTATCAAGAAATTTGTCAATTCCTATCCAAACTATCAATTTCGATGATTGAACCTTCAAGAAAAGCCCTTACATCCTATATGGATAAGTATATATTAGCAAAAATGTAGTTTAGATATTATATATATACCTCCTGATAACGATTACAAATATCTTATGCTTTTGAAAAAATGATTTGTTAGGATAAATAAAAGGAAAGGCATTTCGGAATACAACCTCACAAACTGTAACTACTTTCATTTGGAGTGTTGTTTATCAATATTCCGTTTTTGATAAGGTTTCGGTTGATGGAGGATCAAAGAACAAAGTGCATATAGCATATTTCCTAAAAAAATATGGTATATAATGAGTGTAAATTTCCGTATACAATTCTAAAGCAAACAGCCAAATTGAAAGAGAACACCGACCCATTATTGATGGATTATCCAAAGTGATGAATGGGAAAGAAGGTTGGCTTAGATATCTCAATGCAATATTGTTTGCCGACAGGGTTACAACACACTAACCGACTAATCTCACCCTATTCTATATGATCTATAGCCGCCACCCAGTGCTGCCTATCGAAACAAGGTTCTGTATCTAGAGAATCCTTAATTGGGAATCTGTGACAATCTAAACAGAACTATTAGCATTACACCTTTGATAACTGGAAACACAGGATATTGATATGAAAGAAGCTGCACTCCGGAAAAAGCATTACTATTTGAATGGGAAAGTGTGCTTTGATAAAGACAACAATACAATAAACAAAAATATTATGGTAGGGGATATTGTATTTCAATATGACTTATAATCAAAAATTGATATATCGCGAGAAAGGAAGTTTGTATATCAATAGCTTAGGCTATATCGAATAGTAATTATTAATCCGAACAAAAGTGTTTATACTTTGGAAAAGATGGATGGTATTCTAATTGATAGAATCTATGCAGATTCTTGTTTTAAGAAATTTATCAAAAGAGAAGGGGAATATCTGCCTATTTCCGAAGAAAGAAATGAGGAGAAAAACGATCAATCGGAATATAAGAACCTATTAGAAGCCTTGTTGGAACTACATCAATCGGATCGAATAGGTCAACGCTTTGATAATATAGAAATAATAATGGATTATATACAAACAAACAAAACTCCTGAAGCCTCAACAACTACCTCAAAAGATTTTAATCGCATATTTGTAGAAATTCCAGTTATCAGTCTATCAACAAAAGCAGCGTTTTTCCCTGCACAACGAAAAGAGTAAGTGCTTATCAAAAATTTAGGTGGGGAAGGGTATTTGTCCTTATCCTTATTTGAAAATTTCAAAATCTTTTTCTTCTTCTAGAACTCATCTTTGAGTATACCTTCTCTTTTATTCTATAAAAGAATAAGGAGAATTAGAAAAGCTAGATAAAGATGCCTTTTACAAAGAGATAAATACTTCTCCTTTTTCCCCAAGATCGATTATCTATATTCGCTTCATTCTTCTCATATCATATTAGTCCTTTCTTCTTCACAATTTCTTCTCTCCTCAATTATAACCCTCTATCTCACTTAAGGGAAAATGCTTGCTGCTTATTTCAAAGCGACTCCCTTTTTTAATTATTTCAAGAGTCTCTATAACTTTGCCACTTTTTAGCAAAATTACCTTTTACACGAAAATCCTTCACAATAGCAGATCAACCCAAAAACAACAATGCCTCAGAACAGTCTAAAGATATGGATCTAATTATTCAATATTCAAATGTCCAACTACAATACATACAACGCAATATAATGATAACGATTGATAATACCCAACTGACTAACATATTGAACGCTTTCAAGGCTATCCAAAGACTTCCCGAGGAACTTCAGTACACAAAGTTCATGGAATTCAATGCCTGGGCGGAAATGCAAAAGGCAAAAGCTGATACCCTGATGGAAATGGCCATAATACTAATCCTACAAAACAATCTACATATCAAGGTGTATATAACAACAAAGCAGATAAAAATCAACAATAAGAATATCCTTATACAAATAGAAAAATCCTGTGAGCTGAGGTAAAAGGCTATTAGCAAGATTAGCGTATATTGGGGTTACTCTCAAAAAGATATTACATTTACCACAATCCTTATTATAACTTATAGAACTAAGTTTTAGAATAAACTCTTCAAGCTAGCCAGAATAGTTGATTTTAAGATAGTACTGGAATTAGTCAATGAAGAACTCATACATAGGCTGATAGCAAAACCAAAAGCAGGTATCCGGATCAATAGATATCTAATGCTCTTTGAATTCAAAAATACCTTTAGGATTCTTGATAAAGATCTTTTCGATATTGCTTTTGAATAGAATAATAAGTAATAATATAAACTCAACCTTCAATACAACATAGTTAGTATATTAGGAGAGGCTAGTATAGACTATTCCAAGGATACCCCGCTCGTTAGAAATTCTGTTATTGAATTTCAAGATGTCCCATCTCCTTTACTCTCCGAAGATATTATCACCAACCTGGAAAGGTGGAAGAGATTTGGTGTACTAGTAGTTGATGAAGACACCAAGCCTCTCTAGGAATGCCTAATGAATAAGATTGTATCTCAACAAGGTAATCTTCCAGAAAAGGAAAATGATACATCAGAGAATGAGGAAGAGATAGATATCGCCTAACCCAAAGTCTGTAAGTGTAGTTAGAAGGTACTAAACTCCCAGAACTGGTTTTATGTATTCAAAGAGAAGTATATCACAAAGCAAATCGATTAGTAAGTAATAATAATATTAGTTGGTTAAATGTCTCCTAATCTTTGTGGGTATCATATCTATTAACTCACTGGTGTTCTTGGTCTCAAGGTAGTCTATATTAACTGAAAGGTGTTGTTCAAACGCCTTTGATATATGTATAAGAACCGGAATCGAATCGATAATATCCGTATTTACGAAAAGCATTTTTGCTGGTTCAAGGAAAGTCTTATAGCTAGCAAAGAGCGGAGAGATAAACTTCTCGGCATCCTCAAATTCAAACCTATCAATTGAAATACTGCTGTACCAGTATTGGTACAAGCTCTTTCGACTGGGTTGACTGATATCTACAAGATTGACGCTTATATATCAAAGGAATGATATCTCTATTTCCACGGGGAGACTTTTGTATTATTGATTTAAGAATCCATGAAAATGTATTGCCACCATAACCGCTACAAAAAGATGAGCCTCGGCTTCGCCCATTATTATTATTATTCCCTTTGGCAACAAGCCTTCTGATGAGATTTAAAAATTTAACGAAATATTGCGCTACAGCACATAGATCGAGAGTTCCGTTTGATCTCTATTCCTTTTCCTATAGTTATTATACAAACTGGCAAAGCTTTTGATCATACCTTTATGTATGGCAATATAAGAGAATTATATGCAAAAGACAATATAATGTATACTAATGATCTCACTGTATACATTATCTATTTAATAAATAAAGGTGTTAATGAGTCGATATATAGAGTTTGTTATAGCAAGGTAAAAGTGGAAGTTGAGTAAGATATGATATAGCGTAAACTTGCTAAGAAAACTTTTGGGAAGTTTAATGGGCTTTTCGAAAAGGGGTACTTTCAAGATATAACCTTGAAAAAAAGTATGCAGGTTATATTAAGCTAGTCAAATCTGGATAATTCAATGAAATAAGTAATGCATCTTGGGCTCTCATTATTGATAATAATCCAATAAGCTTTAGGCGGAGTATGAATAGCTAAGGAAACAGATTGCTTGCTATATCCATTATTCCATATATCACAGTAAAACTGGTTCCTGGTGGTGGCTTAAATCCTATTTTCAGGAATGGAATGAAGTACAAAGATATTATAGAAGCCCACTGCAATTTGAAACCTATCTTTGATAATCACATTACTGGTAATGGGTAATACGAAATTTCCGGATTCCCGATTGAATATTACTTAACTTTGTAAAACCCTGTTAAGCAAGCTTTTGTTAATAAATTCTCTTAAAATAATATATCTGTTCTTAATGAGGCGATGAGACTTCTCATTATGAATAACCAGGATTTCGATTAGTGATATAAAAAGTATACAAGAATTATCAAAGTTTCTCTTATACGGGCATTTGACAATATCAAGCTTGTTGAGAGAAGCTATAAGAACAAGTTTTACTTTGAAATCGTTGAGAATCTTTTGGAGGGTGAGTATGAAAATATATACATTGAATCGAATAGTAAAGGAGAAATCGGATCCATTCCGTTTAGTGATAATAAGAACTCTGATTCTGATCTAGGTTAAGATTCAGATGAAGATCCGAATAAGAATCCAGATCTAAGCTTAGGCCAAAGCAAAACTGAACCCTCAAGCACTTTAAAACACAGAAAGCCTAAGTGTAACAGGACCCCAAAAACAGAGAAGGAACCAGAATCTGAAACACAAAAAAGAACTCCTAAACGATGCAAATAGGATAAAAGCATTGAAACTCTAAGTCGATGGAGCAATCGGGTTCAACAAAGGGTCCCGGAGACGACTTTAAGCTATTGAACTACTAGTTCATTATAACTTTGCCAAAATTCAGCAAAGTTATATCGATTGACATCAAGAGCTAATCAACAAGTCACTGCTCCTGGGAGTATCAATGCCTATATCTTTCCTCATCTTGTTCTTCTTACTTCTTTTCCCTTTAGGATATGTTTTTTTTTCCTTTTGATTTGATCGGAATGATTAACCTTTCTATATAGGGAGGAATATAAGCGAAACTTGGTACTGGTTACATGACCTCTTTCTGTAGCTAGTATTTATAGATTTTCTTTGTATAGTTTAGAGAAAGCAATCAGTTCCCATCCATCTTCTCGTACGTTTTGTAACACGCTATATAAAGCCATCTCCTCCTCTCCTCCGCCGGAGACGCTATGTCTCAGTGACTTATCTGTAGTATTTGCAAAGGACTACTTTACGACCCTACTACCTTCTACTCTTTTACATTATAGTTGATTAAAGATAGGAATTAATATTATAAGCTTGATTGGGATATTGCCGATTGCTTCACCGCCTTTCCCAATTAGGATTATTTCTGACAACACTATTCCCGATTAGGATTATTTCTGACACAACTTAAAATCTAATTTTGATTCGATATAAAAAGATTTTTGATATATTGTATATATCATTTAGAATCATTTTGAATTAAGATTTCGAATATTAAATCAAAATTGAATTATCTTTTAAATTGATTGATTTGTACTGATATTATTAATTCAAGATTTTAATGAGATATAGGGATTAAAACTCCTGTGAAGGACTGTCATAAAAGGATTCAATTCTACCTTAGAATCTAAAACTAAAGAAGGAAGAAAAGAATAAGAAGAGAACTGTAAGGGCTCCGGACTATATACACCAATGAGTCACGTGCTAGGCTAAGGTCCTAGAAGCTAAGTGACTGAGAAAGGAACCTGAAAGGGACTGAATCGTCACATTACCCCCCCGTCTGAAAAAAGCTCGCCCTCGAGCGCTTATCCATCTCCTTATCTCCAACAACATCATCATACTCATCATCACCATCTTCGTAGTGTTTCAGCCATTGAGGTAGTGCCTTAGGCGGGCCGGGAAGGTCTTGATTGGCCAGGTGATACTCTTTGAGTTTGTGAGGAGAGTATTTGAAGTTATCAGCAGCGTACCAGGTAAGGTCAATATCGTAATTACGCCATTGTACTCGGTAGTAAATACTATTACGAGTGCTCTTCGAAGCTATGATTTGTTCGATTTCCCATTCTTCTTCACCAGTAATGTTGATTGGAGGGTCAGGATCGTTCACTTGACCAGGAAGAGGGTCATTCGCAGCTTTTCGTAGCTTTTCAGCTGGGAATGTATCGAAAATTTTCATTGTATCTGGTAGCGCTAGCTTGAAGGAATGCCCTACCTTTTCGACAATAAGGAACTTGCCGTTTATTGGAAAATCTAGCTTTCTTGAAGGGCGCTCGGTTCGGTAGTATCGCATATCAAGCCACACAAAATCGCCTACTTTGAAATCGACAGGTCGTCGATGCGCGTTAGTCTTGAGCTGGGCTCTTTCTTGAGCGTCTGTAAGGTGTTTTGTGGCGAGTTTCCACGCGTCGTGGTGTCGTTGAGCTACAATGCGGGCTTCGTCTACACTGAGCTTGTCCTTGGTTTCGGTGTTATGGAACTTCCAATCCCAAGAGGTTCGTGGGGGATAGCCGTGTACGACTTCAAATGGAGAAATACCACCAAGAGAATCGTGAGGTAAGATGAGCTGTGCGTAATCCATCATCGGTAAGAGCTCTGACCAATTATCTTGATAATAGGAAACGAAGGGTCGGAGTCTCTTTTGAAGGTACTGATTATAGATCTCAGTTTGTCCATCAGTTTGAGGGTGATCCGTAGTTGAATAGCTAGTATTAGTACCTAGAATCTTTTGAAATTCTTTCCAAAAACTTGATATGAATTGGGATCCACGATCGGATATTATGGAAAGAGGAGGACCGAAATAGCGATAAATATGATAAATATATAATTTGGCTGCTGTAATTGACTCGATCGTCTTTTTGCAAGGGATGGAGATAGCTTGTTTGCTAAATCGATCGATAATAACAAATACATTGTCATATCCATATTTGTCTTTGTTGAAGCTACAATAGTCCATAGTAATATGTTCCCAGGGTCGGCTTGGTATTGGCAATGGGTGTAGCAAGCCAGGGGTTTTGTCTCGGGGGACATTTATTCTGCGACAAGTATTGCAATTTCGACAGTATTGAGCTATTGTTTGAGAGATTCCTCGCCAGTAATAGCGATCGGTTAATAACTTCAGGGTTTTTCGGATGCCTGGATGTGCGGTAGAGATATTATCGTGGGCTTCTCGGATTAAGAGGGTGCGAAGGTTATCTGTATCAGGAACCACTAGTTTGTCTTTATATAATAGCAGTCCATCTTCGAGGCTAAAGTGATTATCGTCTTTCTGCGCTTGTTTCCGCAAGGCTTCCAAAGAAGGAGTATAGCGATTAGCGAGTAGAATACGATCGATAATCCGTAGAGCTGGGAAAATCGGAGCTAGGTCTAGGGTTCGGATAAGAGCTTCTTCGGCAGGATCTGGTCGAAGCTCGCGAGCCAGGATAAGAGGATCGATTTGATCGTCTTTCAGGAGTTGCTGGCGGCGTTGCAACTTTTTCTTTTGATTTTGGTCATCGAGTTCGTCGGTGCGGCGGGTAAGAGCGTCGGCTAATGGATTGTCTTTTCCTGGACGATAGCATATTACAAAATTGTAGTCGGCCAGGAGTTCGGCCCATCGTGCTTGCCGGGAGTTTAAGGCTTTCGTAGTCATAAAATAGACTAGTGCTTTGTGGTCGGTATAGACACGAATCTGGTGTGGTGTACTAGTGAGTTCAGCACGCCAATATCCAAAGGACTTCACAATAGAGAGCATCTCTTTATCGTGGACTTCGTAATTAAGTTCAGCAGGAGCCATAGTTTTCGAATAGAATCCTACGGGTAGCCAGTCTTCGCCATGCTTTTGCGAGAGAACACTCGCCACTACTCCATCTGAGGCATCTGTTTCCAGCATACATTCAAGGTCTTGTCGATAGTGCTGTAGAACAGGAGAGGAGGTAAGAGAGTCCTTAAGAGCATCAAAAGCGCGTATACAGTCGTCATCGAATCGGAAGGGGACGTTATTTTTGGTCAGATTGATCAAAGGTTTGGCTAATATACCAAAGTTGCGTATGAATCGGCGGTAGAAATTACAAAATCCTAAAAAGGACTGGATTCCTTTAACTGTAGTCGGATACGCCCAATTGCGTATAACAGCAACTTTCTCAGGATCTACTTCAACTCCTTCTGTGGAGATTATAAAGCCAAGGTATTTAGTACGAGTGATACTAAATTCGCTCTTCTTTAGATCGGCTTGAAGACCAGCGTCTCTTAAGCGTTGTAAGACCTTTTTCACATGGATCTGATGTTCCAAAGGATCTGAAGAGTAAATCAAGATATCGTCCAAATAGGCTGTACAGAAGTCATCGAGGTAATCGAAGAGAACGTCATTCATATAACGTTGATAGGTAGCAGGACCATTGGTTAGGCCAAAAGGAAGAACACGGCACTTGTAGGCTCCATAGCGCGTACGGAAAGTCGTATATTCTTCGGATTGAGGGTCCATTCTAATTCGATGGAATGCTTGACGGATATCGAGTTTGGTGAAAATCTTAGCGTCAGTAAGGCGGCCAAGGATTTCGTCAATCAAAGGGAGAGGGTATCGATCCTTTCGGGTAAGAGCGTTCAGTACGCGAAAATCGATACAGAGTCGAAGACTTCCATCTGCTTTTCTCACAAAGAGGATAGGGGCTGCAAACGGAGCTTGACTAGGTTCAATAAAGCCTTTATGAAGGTTATCAGTGATATACTTCTTGACTGTTTCGAGCTCTTCAAGAGACATCTTATAAAGAGGGCTGTATTTGAGAGCTTTTTCACCATCACCTTCAAGGGTAATCTTATGGTCGTATAATCGATGTGGTGGTAGTATATCCGATTCGGCTTTCGAGAACACGTCGGCATAGTCTTCATATTCTGGTGGAATGGAAGGTTCTGCGTCCAGCGCAGATAATGAGGCTAGTAACGAGTGTGCAGCTGTACGGCGTTGCAATAGGCTAGAACGAAGGTCTTGCAATGCAGTATCAACTAATTTGGTTGATCTTTCCTCTTCAGAGCGTTGATCGATTAATTCGCTAATTTCGTGGAAAGAGCTAATGAATAATTCATCGTTTTGTCGGCGTATACAGGTCAAATGGAATGCAGGGCCTGTAATGAGAGCAATTCGATTAGGCGCTTTGGAGCTATCTGAGGAATGCGGGGTAGAAAAGCGCCTTTTACGAGGTGTAGGTATAGGTGAATTATCCTTTAAGACTTCGTATGATAGATCCTTCAGAATTTCGTTCATTCGCTTGATGCTTCTGGTTATTGATTTCTTGAAAGTGTTGCCAGTAGTAGTCAGAATCGAGGATATCTCCTTTGAGGTCTTTTCGAAGTTCTCTTTTAAAGGTTTCAAGACTTTGGAGCTTTCTTGAGGAGGAACTTCTAATGCTTGGATATCAGGGGATATATTGGATTCTGTTGAATTGTCCGAAAGGGTGATTTCATAATCAGAATTAACTTGTGAAATTAGGTTCGAAGAATAATGTATATTATTAAGAATAGGGGATTTTCGTCTTCTCCAATATTGATCTAACTTTCGATCTCTTCGCTCAGCGTCTAATTGCATCGCTGAATCTAGAGGCTTAGGTTTGAGGTCTTCCCAAGAGAGAATACGATTGGAAGCGAAAGAAAGAGTTGGAGGATAAGAACGGGGCCAAAGCAGTTTCTGCTTCTTGCAATCAAGAAGGAGGGAATGCTCAGCTAGCCATTGTCGTCCTAGAATAACACCATTGTTCTGAAGAGTAGTAATCAGAAAAGGAGTGTATGATTGAATACGTTTATCAATCGTAAGTGTAAAACGAGTGTAATGAGTAATTTGTTTACCTGCAGTGCCATTATACCCTTTGACAGGTATTGGAGCGGGTAGTTTAGCAACAAAGATAGTGAATACCGAGGAGATTTGTCGTAGAAGGGCTTCGTCAATAAATGCATAGCCATTAGCTCCGGAGTCAATAAGGGCTTGAACTTGAAAAGCAGTTCCTTGCTTCGAAATCGTGCAAGGAATAGTCATATGAGGACCTCCCATTAGCTTTCGTAGATCAAGGTATCTCATATCTCTCAGATGCTCTAGAAGGGAGACTTTTCCTAGAGTTCGTCTTTTGGGGGCTTTGTATTTATTACTTCTTCTTCCTGGGCGAAATCCACTAACTGTTGGGTATCGGAAGGGTCACCGGTAGGTTCGCCAAAAAGTTCATCAGCGCCGATAATCTCTTGAATTCGGGAATCGGATTGAGCTGGAATCGAATTTCTCGCTGGACCATTAGATTTCCAAGATTGGGAATTATGATAAGGATTATTCGAGATGGAAACTGTATTGGATCGGTGATTCGATGGTAAGCGGGGTGGAACGGTATTCGCGGAATGTTGTGGGATCTCTTGACTAGTCTTAGGCGTAGAGCGTGACTGTTGTGAAGCAGTCGTACGGTTGCTAGCAGGGTTCGATCGGGTGGCCGACGCGGTTGCATATTCCCTAGCTTTAATAGATCGGTAATTCACATCATGAATTTGAAGGAGAGCTGCATAATCATTAACACTTCGAAAACTAGCGAACTCCGTAACGCAAGTATATGCTAATCTGGTATTAATTCGGTTTCGAAGGCCATTGAGAAGAGTAGAGCTATCTTGAATTCCGGCAGTATTAGCTAATTGTCGAAATTTTTGATAGAATTCCCAAAATGGCTGATTTGCGCCTTGTCTCAATGTTTCATATTGATCTAATGCCACTCGTTGCTCGGCCGGATCAGTAGTAACTTGTACAGCGGCTTCAATTAATCCTTGTGCGTCATATTCGGGAGATGGATCAAGGAGCAGGGGCTGCAAGTGATCACGAGCTATGCCTTCGGTATTAGCGACAATGTAAATCCTGCGTTGCCTTTCGCTAGTAAAAGCATATGCATATTGTTCCAGGTTACATTCAATCAGATATTTCCATAGTTTGGGCTTCAAGGCTTTGCCATCCGAAAGCTTTTCCGTAAGGTGGGGGATCTTCTCTATTCTATAGGGAGTGGAGAAAGTTGTGCCTTGCTTATCAAATGTGGGTTGTCGAGGAGAGATCGAATCAGGAACAAGATGAGTATCCTTTTTGTGCGAAGGGTGTATAGTGGCTTCCGTAGGATCCACAGGTTCAATTGTATCAAGGACTGACTGATATGGGGCTTCCCGGGGAGCAGGGGATCGATTCCGAGGGTTATTCTTAGAAGGGTGAGAGGTACGAATATCGTTGATTTCCAATCTCAATTCAGCAATAGTAGCATTTTGCTGAGTGATAAGATTGAGAAGATTATTAGCCCAGGCAGGAGGCTCTTCTTTATCTGGTTCTTTGCCTTTTTGTGGCATGATCGTTCCAGGAGTGGGGGAATCCGAATCTTCTTCGTTATCGTCGAGGGCAGCAAACTGATTTGAGGTTGAAATGGAAGGGCCAGCTTCCGCTTGAGGAGGAGGAGTACGCGGTAGTCCTTTGCTTTGAAAGACTGTGATCGTACTGGATTCTTCGGAATCGTGAGGAGAAGCTTGGGTACGCTTCTTTGCGACTCTTTTCGATCTTCTTGAAGAATTGGTATGAGGATTAGGGGATTGTTGTTGGTTAACCATCCTTCAGAGACGTTTCCTTGTCTTCTGGTATAGGTTCTTCTAGTCCACGCAATGTCGATGCTTGGGTGGCCTAGGAAAAGGTGAGATATTATTTGGTATGCCGTCACCGGCAGAGGCTTGTATAGGTGAGTTTTAGATAATGTGAAGGACTGTCATAAAAGGATTCAATTCTACCTTAGAATCTAAAACTAAAGAAGGAAGAAAAGAATAAGAAGAGAACTGTAAGGGCTCCGGACTATATACACCAATGAGTCACGTGCTAGGCTAAGGTCCTAGAAGCTAAGTGACTGAGAAAGGAACCTGAAAGGGACTGAATCGTCACAACTCCCTATATAACTTTTAATATTATCCTCTAAATCTAATTCAGATTTTAATACTAGAAAGAATACTAATAAAAAGAAAAATACTAATAAAAAGAATATTAATAAAAATATATAGATTTTAAATCAAAAAAAGAATTTATATAACAGTTTAGTATGTGGAAAATAACCCTATCCTTTATACAAACAATATTTTATACTATAATATACAAGCTTGAATATTTCTTATATAAGAAAATAACTTTAAGATTCTATATACATTCTGCTTTCCAATATAAAATATATAATGTAAAATGTATTTCTTTTTTAATTATTATTCAATTTCCCAATATTCCTTTACAATCAAAATCAATTATAAACTTCCTTATTATAATAAGTAAGCTTATTTATAATATTGTATATCAGATATTAATCTATATATAATACTAAATATATATCATATCTAATACTATAAGTATTATATAATATCTTTAAAATCTATTCTATTATTTGATAAATACTATATTAAAAACCGAATTGGTCTATACTCATATTCTCCCTTTCAAGAATATATAGAAACTATAAGAATAAAAGCTTATTAATAGAATAATTCAATTAAAATATCTGAAAATCTTTTATAACTTTTGATATTTGTTATATAATAATAATCCCTAATACCATATATCGTTATAAACATTGTTTATGGGTTTTTTTTTGTATAAGAAAATAATATGTAATCTGTGTATTATAAATGTTGTTTATGGGTTAACCTCAACCTTATCAAATCTATATATATAAAGCTCAAAGTATTATAATAAAATCAAAATAATTCAGGAATTATAATATAATTGATTTTCTAAAAACTGGTTTATTTAATAGAAATGAATATTGAATTTTATATATTGATTTGTTTATAATATTAGTATATACAACGACTTATATATTTATATAGGCATTTGAATAATCAATATAGAATCTTGATTAAATTATAAAAGCAATTAAAGGAGTATATCAAAGGATATCTGTTTCAATATAATTATATCAATATATAGTTATCTAGCAATAGTTCAGCTTCTCAATCTATTATTCCTGTTTTGGATAGATATCAATGTTATAGTTGCTAATTCAAAACCTATAAATGGGATATTGTTAGGCAGTATTGTAATAAAGTCTATAATCAGAAGAGGATGATAGATAAGAAGATGTTTCAATTAGTTAAGTTATAATATTGATTTGGGACAAAGAGAAGGAGATTTTGGATTGTTGATAAAATTAAAGGATAAAAGTAGAAGTGTTAGATAAGTTGAGTTATAATATGTGATGTGGGAAAAGAAATCAATAATTCAGGTGATGGTAATGATAATAATAAGAAGAGCGAAAGTGATTAGGATAATATTGAAGATCAGATTGTTTAAGATATCGAAGAATAGAAGGATAAGGTGTAAGAGCAGCAATTGTGGATATTAAAAGAGGTGTCTATTGTTGAAATCGATTTGTAATTGCGGTATACCAAATGGAATGAGGTGTTAAGTCAATTCAAGTATAATTTGATTGAAATATTCTGTTATATCTGTATATCTGATTCAAAGGAGCTATAATTGGAGTAGTTGTTGTATATATAAAATCGAATTTTGAAGTGTTATTTGAATATATTGAAAGCGATAGATTACAAAGATATATTGAAATAATAGGTATCCCTTAAAATAAAGCTGTGGATTAGTATTTATTTGAAATATTACAAAATACTAAAAGCGTTGATAAGTATAATTGGATTTTTGTATGTTTTATTTGTTATATAATATATATAGTGTTATTAAAGAATTATATAGATGAAATAGATATATTAAAATTGTTTTTAAGGATTTAAATATTATTGTTCAATTACTATATCAGATTTGATTATAATTATAAAAACCGGAATGAAATATATCAATATGTAATAGAAATGTATTTAAAGAATTCGGAACAAATTGGATAAGAATACCCCTATAGATAATAAGATTGAAGATTGATTATTAATTAATATATTAATATGTTTATATATATTAATAATGATATAGGATATTAATCGAATTGGATTATATTATTTATTTATAATGTATTACTTAGTAATTTGAGAAGTTAATGAATAGAGCTAGTTACTATAATCTGTATTTTGTTATATATCTATTTTAGTCGGTATATTATAAATCAATTGATTGATTATATTAGAAATAGCTGTTCTATGCGAATTATAGTCGGAATTATAGCTATACAACAAAACTAATATTAATTCCGTATTTAATCGAATCTATTAATTATAAGCATTATATTTATATAAAGATTCATTTTCACCTATATCCAGTATTTTGATATAATTAATTATAGGAAAGAAATTCAATAAGATATACTAATCGCTATTTAATATTTATTGATCGAATAATGAGTAAACAATCAATTACTTAGACTAACTAGTTATATTAATTAAAATCGAGAGAATGTATTACATATTAATTAGAGAATTATAAATATTAATAAATATCTTAATATTCAGCTTTCTGATATTCCTAATTGATTTGAGTTATATCGTTGATAATATAATATAGAATTAGATATTTTAACAACAAAATTTCAATTTCATTATTTATATTCAGAACCAAAATCAGATCCATAGAGATTATGAATTCTTATTAGAATAAATATAGAAAAAGGAGAAGGAATAGAGATTATTGTAAATCAATCTTACAATCAAAAAGATTGAATAAATGAATTCGCAAGTTACAGTATATTTAATTAAGGAATATCAATTTTTATAAAAGTTGATGATATGTATGCATATTACTAATATATTTATTTATTTTATTTATTAATATAATAATTTAATAAATTAGAAGGTTAGTTAATATATAAACCTGAATTAGATTTTATTAAATAAGTAATAACATATATTCGATATATAATATATATATTATTAATAGATAGATATATTTTTTGATTATATATAATAAAGTATGTAAAAAATAAGGGAATATTAAATATATTATATAATACTTATTAAATAAAGTTAATTAAATTATAATTTAGTATTTAATATAAGTTTGATTATTTATTTAAATATTAGATTATTAGAAATCGGAATATTTGTTTAGGGATTTATACGGCTTATAAATCAATAAGAAGTTCAATTAAATATTACAAAATACTATTCAAAAGTATTTAGGAGTATATTTACGGGTATTCAAATAAAGA